>NC_045541.1:17136772-17448200 GCF_009769535.1 Thamnophis elegans | reverse complement strand
GCAAAAAAATTCTCATAAAATGGGGCAAAACACACTTAACAAATGTTGGGTCTCAGTTGTTGCCGTAAGTCAAAGACTACCTGCAGTATGCTATTAAATCAAAGCAGATGAGCAGAGATGCAAATGACTGCAGACTCTGTGGCTCGAAAATGCAGATACATTGAAGAGTAGACACTTCTTGGAAGGAGCTGCTAGCTTAGCTGATGTAACTCTTTTTGCAAAGTCAGCAAACTCAAACTCTTGTGATTAGCAACTGCAGATCAATAATACTGTGATAATTCCCTGTCTATTTTATCCTAAAGGCCAAATCAATTAAACAAACATTGAAGTTCTGCCCACAATGAGGGAACTGGAAGGAAAATTGGAAGTAAAGAGAGACACTGGCTGATAGTCCCCGGGGATATGCGAAATTAATGAGGTTGGGAGAGCTTGACCTATAGATTTGGCTCCACATGTTTTGCATTCTGCCACATAAAACTCAGAATCTCCACCTTCTGCTTCCATAAACTAGCATGTGAAATAGTCTATTTTTTGGGAGGGGGGAGGTCCTGCTATTAATCAAAAAGGCATCTACTTTGTGCAGATTCTGCTTGTCTTTTGCATGCACGTGTGCTCACAGAAATACTTGCAAAGCAATTAATTAGCATTTATAATTATCCAATGCATTGTGCTACGTATTATAGAGTGACAAATAGCCTTTGGAGGAGTACTGCAACATTTTGTCTTCTCTTTTTTTTAAAAAAATTATCCATCTCAGAGAGAGATGCACTTTCAATTATCTGGACATTCTGTTATTTTCCGTGCAATGCTATTATGCTGTTGTGATTGACAAAATCCCTGTAAAAATTAGATGTGTAGGGTATGACCTTCTTCAAAGTATGATATTAAATGATGCAATTCACCGTCATTGCAAGCTCTGCCTCAACAAAATTAACATATAAAAAAGGGTAAAGCATTAAGAAAAATACAGACTTAACTTTGTTTACTTCCTTTCACTGAATTACAACACAATCAACACAATAGTGAGTCCAGTTATATTCAGAATTCACCAAATGCTCTTCCTTGGAATATGCATTCTGAAAATACAAGCATTTAAATGATGAAGCATGAAAGCAAAGGTTAAGATCTAATTTCTTGCCACAACAGTGTTATATTATCCCTGAATGTGACCTCACCTTCCCCTGGGGATGTAAAAATCGAAGTGAAAATGATCAGGAAACTTTCTCCAGCACCCACCATTTCTTTTTCTTTTTTTTAATTATTTTTATTTTTTGTTACATAGACAACAATGGGAAAGGGAGAGGATGGAAAGAAAAAAGGGGGGGGGAGGGAAAACCCATCTTCACATACAATATGTCGTTTAATCACAGGTGCATCCCTACTAAGTTTATACATCCCGTATCTCTCTATTGTATATTTAATAAGCACCACAATAAGCTAGGGTTTAAAAAACAAAAAACAACAAAATAAAACAAGGGAGAGAGGAAGAAAGAAAAAAAAAGGGTGGGGGAAGGGGGGAGGCCAAAAAGGACAAAAAAAAGGTTCAAGAAGAAAAGGGGGGGGGAAAGGGGGGAGGGGGGGAGGCCAAAAAGGACCAAAAAAAAAGTCCAAGAAGGAAAGGGAAAAAAAAACAAAAACAAAAATAAAAACAAAAAGAAAAAAGAAAAAAAAACATCATCACATGCAGCATGTCGTTTGATTATGGTTGTTTTAACATCTACATCTTCAAATAATGTTTACCATCTCAGATATTTCCTCTAATGTAACTAAAGGTCTCATTTTCCTTCTACCATATATATTCAGAGCATTGTTTTCCCCCAGAGAATATACTTCTATTCATTGTTAATCTTGCATTTCATACCTTTAAACAGAGATCTTATTCCTTCATTGTTCAACAAGGCATCGCTGCCTATATATACCAGTTTTCATTTGTTCCCCTATTAGAATTGCCTTATCAGCAGCGAAATATCATTATAATAAATTCTTAACCTTATACATTATATCACCAGACCTTATATTAGTACTTCCTTATATCATTGTTGAATTATTTCACAGCATAATTATATCATCATTTACTTTTTCCAATTAAGGCATAAGTGTATCATTTTTCATTTCCAAAATTTTGTTTTTTTCCCCTTAGCCATTGATAAAACAAGTCCCATATCTTATAAAATTGTTCATCCTCTTGTTCTCTAAATGATGAAGCATGAAAGCAAAGGTTAAGATCTAATTTCTTGCCACAACAGTGTTATATTATCCCTGAATGTGACCTCACCTTCCCCTGGGGATGTAAAAATCGAAGTGAAAATGATCAGGAAACTTTCTCCAGCACCCACCATTTCTGAGAGATCTGTACGTACAACCAAAACAGAATGGGTTACTGAATATGATAATAATACAATAATCATATTTTGTCCATAGCCAGTAAAAAAAAAGCTCAAGCAAAGCCCTGTCATCATAATATAAGTCTGGATGATTTATTTTATGCGTGTGTCAAAAAGCTTGATCTATCTAGCCAAATTTCTCTATAAATTTTACATCTGCTTCCCACAGAATATATTAAATGCAACATTAGCTATGAAAGCCACGTTAAACCCCTCTTCATCCATCTTTTGTAGAAACTTTATGTAATACTGAGTACAACAGAGCTTTCAGCTTTATGATTGAACATTTGCTTCAACTCTGCCATTAGATGTAGTTCTTAGCCTCGACATCTGGCTTGATCACAACCTCCCCATCCCATGTCCTTTTCCTTCTTTCTTATGTATTGCTTCTCTTTCAGTCAAATAATATGTTATCTATCAGTAACAGAAATATCACAGAATAAAACATTCTGCTCGTGTATATGAGCATTCCCCACTTTGAATAACGACAAGCAAATTTAGAACTATAACTGAAAGAACATTTATTTATCAGTATTAGATTAGATTAGATTGCTTTTATTTATAGGCCGCCCTTTTCCCTGAAGGGACTCAGGGCGGCTTACAACCTATAGGGAGGGGATACACGTAATGACATATACAGACAATACACAATTAAAAATAGAAGCAACATTCATTCATCATTCGGGTGGGGACGGATCCCAATCTTTAACCCCAGGCCTGGCGGAATAGCCAGATCTTAAGGGCTGTGCGGAAGGTCTGGAGGGTGGTGAGGGTACGAATCTCCACGGGGAGGTCGTTCCAAAGGGTCGGAGCTACTACTGAAAAGGCTCTCCTCCGCGTAGTTGCCAGTCGGCACTGGCTGGCAGATGGAACTCGGAGGAGGCCTAATCTGTGTGATCTAATCGGTCGCGAGGAGGTAATTGGCAGGAGGCGGTCTCTCAAGTACCCAGATCCACTACCATGAAGGGCTTTATGGGTGGTAAGTAGCACCTTGAAGCACACCCGGAGATCAACAGGTAGCCAGCGCAGCTCGCGGAGGATAGGTGTTATATGGGCGAACCAAGGAGCACCACAATCACTCGCGCGGCCGCATTCTGGACTAGCTGAAGTCGCCGGATGCTCTTCAAGGGCAGCCCCATGTAGAGCACGTTGCAGTATTCCAGCCTAGAGGTCACAAGGGCACGAGTGACTGTTGTGAGAGCCTCCCGGTTCAGGTAGGGTCGCAACTGGCGCACCAGGCGAACCTGGGCAAATGCCCCCCTGGTCACAGCCGACAGATGGTGATCGAAGGTCAGCTGTGGGTCCAGGAGAACTCCCAAGTTGCGAACCCTGTCTGAGGGGTATAATATTTGGCCCCCCAGCCTGAGTGATGGAACACTAGCCAAATTATTGGGAGGGAAACACAACAGCCACTCGGTCTTCTCCAGGTTGAGTACAAGCTTGTTAGTCCTCATCCAGTCCCTAACGGCTTCAAGACCCCGGTTCATCACGTCCATCGCTTCACTGAGTTGGCACGGGGCGGACAAATACAACTGCGTATCATCCGCGTATTGGTGGTATCTTATCCCGTGCCTCCGAATGATCTCGCCCAACGGTTTCATGTAGATGTTAAATAGTAGGGGGGACAGGACCGACCCCTGCGGCACCCCATATGTTAGGGGCCTAGGGGTCGATCTCTGCCCCCCAATCAACACCGACTGCGACCTGTCCGAGAGGTAGGAGGAGAACCACTGCAAAACAGTGCCTCCCACCCCCACCTCCCGCAGTCGTCGCAGAAGGATACCATGGTCGATGGTATCGAAAGCCGCCGAGAGGTCAAGGAGAACCAAGATGGAGGCATGGCCTCCATCCCTGGCTCTCCAGAGATCATCGGTCAATGCGACCAAAGCGGTTTCTGTGCTGTAACCAGGCCTGAAGCCGGACTGGAATGGGTCAAGGTAACTTGCTTCCTCCAAGGACCGCTGAAGCTGGGAGGCCACCACTGGGAGGTATTATTAAGCTGGGAGGTATTATATTGTAAAGAGCCAGTTTGGGGTAGTGGTTAAGACACTGGGTAGAAACCGGGCGGCCAAGAGTTTTAGTTGTGCTTTAGGTTCAGAGCCAGTGAACGTGGGCCAGTCAATTTCTCTCAACTCAGGAAGGAGGCAAGGAGGAAATTTTGCCAAGAAAACTGGAAGGACTTATCCAGGCATTCATCAGACATCAACAATGATTCAAAGGCACATTCATACACCCATAGACATTCTAAGGATGGGCAAAGGAGAAGTAGCTAAAAGCATGTGTTTTGTGTCCATATTTCTGGGAAGAAGGGTAGGATGAAATAATTCCAGATTACCCATATTTTAGGCAAAGTTGCAACTAGCTGACAGACAAGGAAGAGACCTGGAGTCAATCCTTAACATGCTACTCATATCCTATAGCAGAGGCAGGTTCCTACCAGTTCTCACCTATTCGGTAGAACTGGTTCGTCAAATCTACCGAACCGGTTAGAAGAGGTTCCACCAGTGGACCCGGAAAGCAGGCCACACCTACAGAAGAGGTTCCAAATTTTTTTGAAACCCACCACTGGTCCTTGGATATGATTATTCTACACTATCATGCTCATATTTATAAAACTCAGTGCCTCTGTGAAAGGTAAGGATGATTACTGCGTTTGTGGTGCACTCAGAACATTGCATGTGTTGAAGTTGTTTTAACGCAAACCAAAGATGCCTTTTAAAAAACAAGTTTACATCATATTCTTATGCATGCCAGTGCTGTGTGTGAGGTAATTTAAGGTGGTTCTGACAAGTGTCATCAGCATCTTCATATCTGGTCACATGGGTGGCAAGCCACTCCCATCCGGTCACATGGGTGGCAAGCCACTCCCACAAAGGAAGCCACACCCACAGAGTAGGTTCGAACAATTTTTGAAACCCACCACTGTCCTATAGTCAGTCTTTAAGATAATGAAAATGAGTACATTTGGATTTCGGCCTATATTGCCAGGTGGCAAAAACAAACAAACATTGTTCTGGCTTATTTGTTTGGACATAATCATCAGAATTTTTAACTTTAGGATAATCAATGTTTGCAGGACCATAATTAATAATTTTTATTTAGATTTTAATTTTCTAAAAGCTATATGTATTATTATTACTTTTTGCCAAAAAAGCCATTTACTTGTAATTGTGTAAATTGTGTAAATATATACTGGACAGAGAAATTTTTGGCAGATCTGCATACAGAGTCCAATATTAAGAGCCGAGGTGGCACAGTGGTTAGGATGTAGTATTTCAGGCCACTTCAGCTGACTGTTATCTGCAGTTCAGCGGTTCTAATCTCACCGGCTCAAGGTTGACTCAGCCTTCCATCCTTCCGAGGTGGGTGAAATGAGGACCCAGACTGTGGGGGCGATATGCTGACTCTGTAAACCGCTTAGAGAGGGCTGAAAGCCCTATGAAGTGGTATATAAGTCTAACTGCTCTTGCTATTGCTATTTAAGAATGCTCGGAAAAAAACCAAGATAATGATACCCGGGCTTGTTTAGTTAACATTGAAGCAGAAATAACAGCAGCCAAGGTATGAGAGGTAGAAACAGTGGCAGGTATGGATTGAAACTCAAAAAGAGCAAGAGAGTGGTATTGCAATTCAAACTCCACCCAAAGAGGTATCACTTGTCTTCCAATGTAGCTTCCACCATCTGGTCTCTCTCTCCTGCAAACACCACTGGATAGAAATAATGAGAAGAGTTGCCATGTAAACTTGTCATCTAACAGTAGATATAATATATAATTTTATTCTTGTATGTTTATATTTACTTCATATTGTTATACTTGGCTGGGCTTTTATGTATGCGTATCTTGTTAGGTTCATTCACATATTCTATTTTAAAATAATATATGAATCATACCCTTAGATCTTGCCTTACAAGACCTGTAAACATTAGCCTGCATTGGCAGTGTGTTCATATGGGCTTTTTTCTAGTATTGTAGTAAGTCAAGCTCATTATAAATGGTTCATAGAGTTGCACAATCTGTTCACCACCCAACAGCAAACCACAGGTCATCTGTGAAAATCTGTGTTTCTCTGTGTTAAAAATGGTACTGTACTAATTTGAATGTATTATCCCATGCTTGCCTTTCATTTTCAGGGAAGCGCCAAAAATTATTTTTATATTCAGAGAAGAAGGAAAACTTGCTTATTCATCCCTGAATCTTAAGGTGGTATGGAAAGTGTGTTTGATTGTGTGTATTGCCACACTATATACGTAGTTATAAAACAATGTCCATATTAATTTAATTAGTGTTGTTAAATATATAGAACTTTCAGAATTTAAATTTATAAGACAATTCAATGGGTCAATTAATAATAGTCTATAACAATCGAATAGAATACAATAGAATAGAACAGAATAGAATAGAATAGAATAGAATAACAGAGTTGAAAGGGACCTTGGAGGTCTTCCAGTTCAACCACCTGCTTAGGCAAGAAACTCTATATCATTTCAGACAGATGGTTATCCAATCTCTTCTTAAAAACGTCCAGTGATGGAGCATTCACAACTTCTGGAAGCAAGACGTTCCACTGATTAATTGTTCTAACTGTCAGGAAATTTCTCCTTAGTTCTAAGCTGCTTCTCTACTTGATTAGTTTCCACCCATTGCTTCTTGTCCTGCCCTCAGGTGCTTTGGAGAAATGCTATCAGCAATCCAGTAAATAATCTTCATGTTGCAGTCACAGATCAGAATTTTTATAATTATTATAAAAGATTCCAAGGCTCAGATTTTTTTTTTAAAAAAAGCTTCTCTAAAAGCAATAAAAATAAAAGAAAGTGCATTATAATGTTATACGTGCGTGTAGAATACTAATAAAAGAAATTCTACTGATAAAAAGAATCCCAAATATTCAAAGTAGCAGTATGAATAAAGCACTGAAAAACTTGATTGCTTGCTGAGTGCTAAACTGTTAAATGAAAATGTGTGTCCGTGTTTGTGTATTCATGTGTGTGTGTGTGTGTGTGTGTGTATTTTTGTGTATTCATATGTGTATGTATATAGATACAGTATACTGTGCTTTTGACATAAGTAATTGGGGAAATGTAAATTAAAGTATATGTTGGTATGGGCCTAAATATTTAAAGAATAATTTCCTATGTAAAGCCATGAGAACTGAAATAATTTTTGCAACGTTCATAGAGAAGTTAAATTTCCTAGAGAAGGGGGATGCAAATGAACTTGTCTTCAGAACAGTAAAACCTTTGCTAGAGAGTTGAGTTATGAAAGTAGAATGATAGCTGCTGTATGTGGGCTAGGTTTCAGGCTGCTCCAGGTTGCAGGAATAAGTTCACTTTGCAAAAGTAATGTTATTATAATATCATTTCCCTCCAAAACTGCAGAGGGAAACACATTTAGATGAGCTAATAAAATGTAACAATAAATAGGTAGTTTGCTGGCATGAAAGTTTTCCTATTTATATATGGCCACTATTAATAAATAAACTGGTTTGCATTGCTATACTTGGAGAACTGTGCCAAATATCCACTGTTGGATTGTGGTTCTACCTCTAGGTAATCCCATGGCCAAGAGGGCTTTTAAAGAAAAATGATGCTAATATATGAACTCTATGAAGAGGGGAAAAAATATTAGAAAGGAACATAGCACTCAGGGAATTACAAGAGAACTGGAGCTTGAGCCAAAAATAAAATTGGCCTCTGCAGACTTTGGATTCAAGGCGTCTCATCGTGATTTTTTAAATGAGGTGCAGTATTTGAAACATAGTAAGGCATTTAAAATACCACTTTTGAAATCTGGACTGGATAATATCTAAGAGCTGTAATATATTTGCATGTATAATCAAAGAGAGAAGCGACCTAGAGCTAAGGAGAAATTTCCTAAGAACAGTTAGAACAATTAGTGATTAGTGATATACTACCTAAACAATACTGGGACTATGAATTGCTAGTGTAAATTGTCCAGGGAAGTTTAGTGAATGTATTGCACCCTTAAGGATGTCTTCTTGGAGCTTCACATAGTTATTGTTGTTGTTGTTGTTGTTGTTGTTATTGTGAAAAGATAGAAAATTAAGATAATGTCACCACATTTTACCATGAGCTTTAAATATTCAGAACAGAATATTCAGTTCTAATCCAGGTGGAACACCAAATTGCTATATTCCCCTTCTCAATTGCTGTGTCATATTTATATCTCTGCCTGCACCAGCTTTCCTCAACTGGACAACCTTCAGTTATTTTGGATGACAGCCCCTGTGTTCTTCCAAGATAAAGAAACACTGGCTTACAGTATTGACAGCTCTCTATTATCTTCAAAGCTTATACTTATTATAAATAAGTATTCTCTTAGTGTCACTTCCTTTCATTTATTCTCCTTGTTGTGTTCCGCCCCAGCCATTGACTGCTTGCCTTTTCCACCTATTTTCTTTTGTTCACAATTTATCCCACCCAATTAAAGGGGTGCTTGAAGAGTCATCTAATTTACTTGCAAAAATGACATTTGATTTGCAAGGTACTTTTTATTGTATCAAAGCATAGTTTCCAAATAGGTTTTCAAAACAAAGGAAAAGCAGTTACACTTGATTATTTGAATGGAAAAAGCAGCAGAGTATAGTTTCTAAAGGAAGAGGTAAATCCTGTCCGAGTGACCTCCAGTTGTGTTGACTTCAACACCCATATCCTGCAGACAGTGTAGCCGTTGTTAACAATTCTGAATGTTGAATATCACAACATCTGTGGGCCTCAGGCTGATAAAATCTGTTGCAGATATTTTTTTTTTAAAAAAACTCACAATCTTGCTTAACAATTTCTTTAAAATCACTATACTAAATAATATAAATAAAATAAGCTAGTATTAAAATATCTTAGCCTGAAATATTCCATTTAACTTTGCTATAAAATATCAAAAGAGTTACTGAATCACAAAGACTGCAAAGTCTGTGAGTGAATAGTTGAGGAAGAGAATTTGCAGCTAGTTATCTACAGTAGCAATGCAGAACTACACACATTTCGTGAATATTCAGAATTAAATTATTAATGCAACATTAAATCAAGGCTGAAGAATTTGTGATAGCACTGAGCAAGTACTGTCTACTATTATTTTTGCAGAGAACCGAGACTGGGAAGGATAATGCAAGTCAGTTAAGCCCTATATTAGAAATGTTTGACTTAAATGCTTTCCCCAAAGCTATATAATTTAAATCTGAAAAATTGAAACAAAATACAATGATACTGGTAGTTTATCTAGCATGCTACATATGGATATTCAGATGTGCAAAATATATACTGTATACCTATCATGACTGATTTGTTCATCACTGTAAAATGTGAAGATTTTTCTTTCTGGTCTAGATAAAGGACATTTATTTTCTACTTAACTACATGTAGTAATTCAAAAACAATTACCTTACAAAAAGCATCATTTCACAGATGACAAAGAATTAACTCACATCAATTCATTACCCTCAATGAATAGTCATAATCAACTGAAAATGAATCAGTGTTCATAATGTAATGTGAGCAAAACTACAATCCATACTCATTTAAGACTGAGCCTTTTTACATTCAATTGAATTTATTTCTAAGTGGCGTATGCCTGCCTTAAAGAATTCTGCCATTGTAAGTTAAACTTCTTCAGTGTTTAGTATTATATTCATTTAATGACAAATGAAGTGTTATACGAATTCTACACATTATAGAGTTAAAAGGAAAATAGAGTGGGTAAGTAAGTATCTCTGTGTCCTAAAAAAAAAGAATTGAATGCTTCAAAAATAGTAAATTGAAAAAGGGAGACAAAATGCCAATGTGAATGTAAAAGTTATCATAGAATATAGGCACAAAACAAGCAATGTTGTTCCCATGGAAATTACCATGGGAACAGACTCCACTAAAACTACCCCAGAAGAAAAAAAAGGTTAAGTGAGTCTCAGTCTGAAGATGTATAAACTATCTATCTCATTTCTTTGCTAAATTGTAATGTCTTAAATTATGGTGGTGTTATAATTATCCATTCTTCCAAACAGACACAGGTGTTCCATGCGGCAATTACACAGTATGCAGGATTTAAAGCTGCAGAAATAATTTCTCAAGGATAACGTATCTTCAGACGCCATAAACAACTGATCTTCTCCAACACAAGGAACATTTGTTCAAAAACTGTTCAAAGTCTGCCATTGTTAATATACTGAAATCGACAAACTGGAAAAGCACCATATGTGGCAGACCTCGTCTAGCATTCTCTTGAACTTGCCCAATGTTGTTGTTAAGATGCCTCAGAAGTGGAGAAAGGCATTGTAGTTTTCCATTTGAAGTTCAGAGAATTATTGACCAAACAGAACTGGAAAACTTCCAAATTGTTTTGGATGTACATGATTTATTTGTGCCATTTTAAAAGGAAGGAATGAGGTTTGATTTTTTTTGGGGGGGGGAGGGAGAATGTCACATTCTTTTGAGTTTTGTAGGACTATCACTTTTCTAAATACACAATAGCAGTAAGTTGAGGAAAAAGAAGACAAGGGTGATGATTAATGTGTCCTCTTCAAAGCAATTTATCTCCTTAAATTATGGGGCAATAATACATGATACTTTTGAAGAAGGCTCTACCTTCCAGTAGAAATCTATTTCGTCCAGGCTCTTTTATCCTTCCTTTTGTGTTCATCCTGAAAACCCCATCCATTAACAAATATTTACAGTAGTACAACATAAAGAAGAATCTGGTGTACTTCTGATACTAATTTCAGAAATAGACACTTTTGGAGATGAAAACTATTTGAGAAATATGTAAAGAATGCAATATTCTTAGACACAAACTTGAGTAAACAAGAAACCATGGGAAAGCTTTTTTGTGAAGGAAAAGGAATTGTTCTCATGAAATAAAGGATAGGTAGGAAAAAATAGGTTTTTTTTTTCAAAAAAGCAGTTCTTTACTATGGGCTCATTTAACAATTATGGTTTGCTAAGACATGTGCCTCCTAACCTCCTTTCATAGTTATGGCTATTATAGTTCTACAGCTATGGCTTCAATTAATATTTGAAAAAAATGTTTATGTATCTATCAGTACAAATTCTAACTGCTTCACACACACACACACACACACCTGCTCCGGCCCTATGATCTCCCTGTAGAGATCCGGACCCTCACCACTCTTCCAGCCTTCCATAAAGCCACAAAAGACCTGGCTGTTCCAGCAGGCCTGGGGCTGTTGATTAGTATCCAGCCCCACTCCAACTGTAAGCATGTTGTTGATTTTTAATATTTGTATTATCTTAAATTTTTAATAGATGTTGTTTTTGCCTGTAAGACGCCCAGAGTCACACTGGGAGTGGGCGGCATACAAATGCCAATAAATTGAAATTGAAATTGAATTGAAATTGTTTTCCCCAAAATAATACCTCCCCGGATAATAGGTCCAATTGGGCTTTTGAGCGCATGCACTAAAATAAGCCCTCCCTCCAAAATAAGCCCTCCCTGAAAATATTGCAGTGCAGCAGTAGCCATGAGGTGGCCACACTCACCGCCTCCTGCACCTCAAAAATAATAAGACCTTCCTGAAAATAAGGCCAGGCCCTTATTTTGGAGTCGAAAGAAAATAAGAGCCTGTCTTATTTTGGGGAAAACATGGTACATATAGCAAATGTATTTAGTAACAATCAGCACCAACAGCAGTAGCAACAGGAAATTTTCTTCCTATTTCAATTTCAAGAAATTGTCCTTAAATTGTATAGAATCTCCTGCTTGAGTAGGAACCTGGATTGCATGACTTCCAATGTCCCTTCCAGCTCCATTCTGATTCTATTATTATAATTCTAAACATAGTATTATTGAAAATATTATCATGTAAAGCAGAAATACATTAAATAGTCTAGTTATATTACATTAAAAATTGATCATGAGACCTATTACCTTAGTATAACTTTTTGCCATCTTAAAGACTAACAATCATTATGTCATATACTTTAGTGGACTGCAGTTCGTTTAATCAAGTATATAGATTATTCAGATTTAAAGAAAAAGTAATTCTAAATATCATTGGATTTGTATCCCATATTCCATCAAAATATAGGTACTCAAGTTGGTTAATAAATGAGTTTTAGGAATATAAAATATACAAGTAAAAGCCTGATATATATAATTAAAAAGATTCATTGGGGGTTTTAAAATAAAGATTTATTTTGACATCTTAAAATCAAATAAAACACCACATAAAAGGAAAAAGGATATGTAGTGGATGTAAAGTGAAATATCAATAAATGCAAAATTTACTCTTGTCATAAAATTTAAATTTTATTTTTTATCGCTTCATTAATGAAATTGTTATTTGAATATATATCATCCTAGGAAATAATTGAAATCACAAAACCTGGTAACAACATATTTGGAAATCAACCCACATGTTTGGGGAACAACCCTCTGCCCTCATCACACAAAACTGTAAACATTAATATTTCTACTGCTGTTGCCACATTTTATTCCTAAAATAAATGTGCATGATCTTGCAAAAAAAAAAAAAGAGAGAGAACACAATCAATGCAAATATTAAATGTACTGTACTTTTTAGAGGAGAGTGAAACTGTTACAGACGTAACAGGCTGCAAACATACAAGAGTTACACAAGATGGAGAAAATTAAGCTTACTGAACTTTGAGCTGCCACTCTGTGAGAAGTTTGGCTAGAATTCTCCTAAAGTGGGTAGCATACAAAGCTTGTAAAATTAGATAACAAATAAGAAAATTTCTAGAAAAATATAAATTATGGTACTTAGGCTTAGTAGAAATCATACTGATTTTTTTTCTATTATTGTCCTTAGTAATCAAGTTAACTTCATGTTTATCTCAACCACTGCCTGCCCAAACCAGATTAATGGTTATGTATAAATCTTTGTATACGATTTTTTTTCCTTTGGTTTTTCTTCCACTAAGTAGATACTTCAAGTGCAAATCTATTAACAGGGAGGCCTATGCTATAGCCATCAGTGAAGTACAGCTGACAGTAATTAAAATAGGCTATGTCTGCTTGAACAGCACAGGTGAAGGACCAGAATCTCCAAAGCTTCATACAGCAGCTATGGAAGTAGCATAGTCACTACTAACTTATAATTCTGATGGTATAAAGGGACAAAATGAGTCAACACATAAAGAACAGCCACATGAAATGCACTCAGTTAAGTACAATTTTAAAAATTCCTTTCCTTCTTAGCATTTGTCCAGCTTGGATGCACGATCTACTTCTTGGGAGTGTGCTTCAGTAGTGGGTCGCAAATAGTTTTACTACTGGTTTGGGTGTGCTCCCGTGCACGCTTGCGTGCAACACTTCTGTTCATGTGTATGCACAGAAGCATCCGGGTGGGTGGGCGGTGCCCCGCCGCTGCTGCTACTGGTTTGGCCGAACTGGGCTGAACTGGGAACAACCCACCACTGGTATGCTTCCCTGGTTCTTATGGTGAAGCTATCAATGCATGGTGCCATGTAGGATAGATTCTTCAGCTGGCTTCTTATGGAGCCTAATGATGTCTGGGGGGATTGATAGAGAATTACTAGTCCAAGGTCACCCAGCAGGCTTCCATGCCTAAACTAGGACTAGAACCTGGTTCTCTCTACTCTTAATCCAGCATCTTAATCAGAGGTGGTATTCAGCTGGTTCGAACTTGTAGTGGAAATTGCTGGTGGGCCAGCCCTGGCTCTATGCAACCCTATTTAGGCACTTTTTCAAGCCGCACTCACATTTGCGAACCAGTAGGGAAAGTAAGTGAATAGCACCCCTGGTCTTAATGACTGGATCTCAAACTGCAACTTTAAAAAAGATCAAATCAAATCTGGAGTTTTGTCCCTCTGACCCTGTCCATTTCTTTGTCCTTGCTTTTTGAAGTGTAGGTCCAGCAATAGTCATATAAATGGTGTTCCCCAAAAGGGATGTACTTGATATGAAGTACATACTTACACACACACACACACACACACACGCACAAAAAGGATTGTTAGCTTAGAATTAACATTAACAATTGATATTTGATCTTTCCTGTTGACACCTCAGAGGTTCCTTAAATCTCCATCCATTCTCAGAGCATGGTATATGCTCTTAGAACAGAATAAGTACAATAAAAGAATTTTTTCCATATCATTCAAGTCCTAATCCTACTTCCGAATTTCTGGAGCAATTGCCAGGTTTTGGGTCTTTGGGCTAATAATAATAATAATAATAATAATAATAATAATAATAATAATAATAATAATAATAATAACAACTCCGCCGTTATTGATCCATTGGAATTTGTGCAAAAATTATAATATTAAAACAGCAACAAACTGGTGGGAACATCAGCCTGAAAAAGTCACAGAAAATCAGATGGTCAAGATCTTGTGGGATTTCCGTATACAAACCGACAAAATACTGGCGCATAATACACCAGACATCACACTGGTTGAGAAAAATAAGGTCACAATCATAGACATCGCAATACCAGGTGATAGCAGGGTCGCCGAGAAGGAACATGAAAAAATCACAAGATACCAGGACTTAAAAATCGAAATTCAACGACTATGGCACAAACCAGCAGTGGTAATTCCAGTGGTAATTGGCACACTGGGTGCTATTCCAAAAGCACTGGAATTACATTTAAAACAGTTAAAAATTGACAAAATCACCATCAGTCAAATGCAAAAAGCCGCACTGCTTGGATCTGCACGCATATTAAGAAAATACGTTACGACGTCCTAGGCCCCTGGGTGGGGCCCGACTAGTAACCAATGCCAAATCCGGTGAAACAAGTGGCCGCTGTGATACAATTGTATAATAATAATAATAATAATAATAATAATAATAATGCTAATAATAAATTTTTAATTGTTTTATAAATATTGAACATTTACTCTACAATGTTTTAGTATTTTGTGCCTTTAACTCGTTTCTTTTTCTTTTCTTTAAGAAATTTATCTTTAAATAATAAAACTGTGGAGAGATAATAAATTGGAGGTAGCAGAATCAAGAAAAAGAATTAGAAAAAAAATCACAAACTACAAAGACCTGAAAATAGAAATAGAATGACCATAGCAAAAGAAATTAGAGATAGTATCCATAGTCATAAGATTCATCCAGTGGTGGGATTCAAAAAAATTTACTACCAGTTTTGTGGGCATGGCTTGGTGGGCATGGCAGTGGAAGGATACTCCCCACTCCAGGGGAAGGATAGTGCAAAATCCCCATTCCCTCCTGATCAGCTTGGACTTGGGAGGCAAAAAATAGATGGGGGCAGGGCCAGTCAGAGGTGGTATTTACCAGTCCTCTGAACTACTCAAAATTTCCACAGTTTTCCGTAACTGGTCCGAACCTACTGAATACCACCTCTGGGTCAGTCCAAAAATATCTGGAATACCAGTTGAATATCTGCTTAGTTTTTTTTTTTAACTGAAAAGGATTTTTATTTCCATTTTTTCATTTTCATACACTCACATATATACTGTGCATAGCCGGGGCCATACAACCTTAAACAATAATCGCAGCAGTTCCTCTTGTCAACAATACCCCCCAAAATAGAAACCCAATATACCTCTTCCGCTCTCCATACACCTCTTTCTTCCATCCCCCTCCAACTTTCTATCTTCCCTCTATCATCCCCCTCTACCCTACTTCCCCTCCCCCTCTGCCACTCCTCTCTCCCAATCCACTCCCTCCCTTCCTTCTCACCCTCCCTCCCATCCTCTCTCCCGCCCTCTCTCCCCATCTTTCTTCTATCCCACTCCTCCTCCCCTTGGTGTATTTCCACTATATGTCAATGTACTTAACTTATCCTATTTTTACAGAGAAATTTTAAAAAAAACAGTATACATGTGAAGTCGCATAACATTGAAATCAAATACATCATATCTGACCTAGTATATATCCCTCCCTCCAACCACCCTCCTCCCCAACACCCCACCTCCTCCCCCCCCCAACTTCCCAGAGCCCGTACACGGTACCAGTTGAATATCATCAGCATTCCTAAATCACCATCAGTCAATTGCAAAAGGGAGTTTTACTTGGAACAGTTTCCATTCTGTGAGGATACCTTTAACACCATCAAGCAACAACATCTGCCTATCTCAGGTCATTGGGAAGGAATCAGTAGGTAGATCAAAATGCCAAGTCAAGTCTAAATATCTGGCTGACTGTGCAACCAACCATAATAATTTGTCACATAGTAACAACTTCAACAGTGTGCTTTATTCCAAATCAGATGTATTTTCATTTATCCTCATTTATTTTTAATGAAACTTGCTTATTATAATGTTTTGCTGGCAAAGAGTTTACATTTTCATAAATTCACTAGGTCCCAGTGGTAATAAAGCATTATTCAGACATCATTCTTCCAAACATGATGTCTTTCTAAAACGTATTGCCCGATGTTTGGACTACAGATTATGTCCATAACTAAATATCAGATTAAAAAAAAAAAGTTCAATTCAGTATATCTAGTGTAATACAGATGTTTGAAGCCTTATCTTAGAAATGTACAACTAAGACTACTCTCTAAGCAGGTCTGGCTTAATATTTTTGGATTGACTCAACAAAGCCCAAAGAATAGTTAATCCTCTTTGAAGATCACAAGTGCATTGTACAAAGAAACAAAATTATTCAGAGGAGGATTTTCTAAATGAACAGTTGACAGAAAGCCGAAGGCAAAATATAAAAAGAATGTTAAAACGCAAGAAAATGAATGCAATTGCCATTTTCCGGCTCTTGGGCATGCTGCTTGAAAAATTAAACCTTTTGTTATATGAGATAAAAGGAAGTATGGGGAGCAAGCCTTCCACGCATAATCTGCCTTGCTGCCTTTTTCATTGCATTCTGGAAAGTCATGGTAAAAATAAAAAGCCAGGCTTCTGTTCCATTCAAAAGCCCCTCAATTACCCAGATCTATGTAACGGGACTTCCAGTTTGGTTTGGTAATGTTCTGATTTATAATCACAATCCTCCATCACCAAGTTAATGGGCTATATTTTTTAATCTTTCGACTGCTTTCTTGCTTCGTGGGTAAGCATAAGACTCTTTCCGTCTTTCTTCATTTAAATTGCTGTCCTGTGGTGATAACTTATGGGTTCAAAGTGGAAAGGACAGAGATAGCAGAAATCATCTTCCTCTGAGAGGGAACTGGTCCTTTTACCTGAGCCTCAGAGACAAAACCCCAAACCTAATCACTTAGAAAGAAAGTTATGCCAGGCTGCTCATCACTTTTAAAGCTCTTGCTTACAGATTTACTGTCTTTTAGAACAAATGAATTCATGCCTGTAGAAACTGCAATGGATGAGGTGGAATAAAACATTTTGGAGATGGAGCAGATATTTGATTGTCTGGATCAGAAAACAGCAAGGTTAAAAGCTTTAGTGTTTTTAAAACACTTGAAAATTCCAACTGAGGATAAACATGCCACAGATGTTGAAGCAGTTTTAAAAATAAATAAGGGTGCCCAAAAAGAAGTGGCTTCTTTATACTGTAGGACTGCTCTGCAGGGAAAAAAAATTACAACCCCTAAATGTTTCTTATAGGGACATGATGGCTCAGTGGCTAAGATGCTGAGCTTGTCTATCAGAAAGGTCAGCAGTTTGGCGGTTCGAATCTCTAGCGCTGCATAACAGAGTGAGCTCCCATTACATGTCCCAGCTTTTGCCAACCTAGCAGTTAGGAAGCATATAAAAATGCAAGTAGAAAAATAGGAACCACCTTTGATGGGAAGGTAACAGCATTCCATGGGCCTTCAGCATTTAGTCATGCTGGCCACATGACCACGGAGGCATTTTTGGACAGCGCTAGCTCTTCGGCTTTGAAACGGAGATGAACACTGCCCCCTAGAGTTGGGAATGACTAGCATATATGCAAGAAGATAACCTTTAGCTTTTACCTTTAAACATTTCTTACAACATTGAGCAAGATCTTTTCCTTTTAATAAGAAACCCACTCATATTGTTGTTACAATAAGTTAAGCTCTACTGCATAATACAGAATTCTATTTTGTATTTATCTTGCCAAGGACATTTTTTGGAATGGATCCAAAGGAAATAATGATTTTTCAGTGAATCCAATAATTTGGATTGTCTAATGTCACAA
The DNA here is from genome assembly GCF_009769535.1 of Thamnophis elegans. Lineage (NCBI taxonomy): Eukaryota > Metazoa > Chordata > Lepidosauria > Squamata > Natricidae > Thamnophis > Thamnophis elegans. Next base: position 17,429,749 of record NC_045541.1, on the reverse strand, counting down.
TTTAGTATGATTACTTTAGATGTGGACTATTTAAAATTCCTGAATTTCTTTCCATCCTGGAATGTGATCCTGATTATTCTAAATTTACCTTATTTTTAATGGACAGTATTGCTAAAGTCATCATTTGTTATTTGCAAGAACTTTGTGTCAAAGAGTTGGAATACTTCGTGTTGCATTTTTGGCCAAAGCAACTTCAAACCAAGAAAATGATCTGGATAATTTTATCCTACAGAATTTACCAAACAGGCTTATTAAAATCTTGAAATACTCTGTGCAATGGGACAAAGAACAAATGAAGAAAAATCAAATCCTAGGACAATATTTGAATAAATTAATGATGAAGACTATTAAAAGTAAAAGGAAGCAATATACAGTTGGTTTATTTGATCAAGGTTAAAACAAGACACATTGTTACCTCAAGCAATCCTTTACAAACATTCTGCTGACACTAGAACTGGAAATATACTTCATTGGTTTGTCTATATGTAATATATGAGAAGAGATAAATATTTGTAATCTTAAAGGGAGTGAAAAGTCACTAAATTTGCTCATATTTATTATGATGAAAGTTAGAAATAACTTCAAGAAAAAAGGTTGTTTTATGATTTTAAATGCTTCAGCTTCAAGTTGCTTGAAATGTGTTTGAACTCTTTTCTCTTCCTCTGTTTTTTCCCAATCAAATCTATTTCCATTAAAATTCCTTAAATCACCTTGCTGTATAACTGGAACTAACATCACTACCAAGAGGGTTAATAGAAGAGTTTAATGGGATGGCTTTAGCCAGTGAAAACTCTCCAGTTTTGCTCCAGTTGTCCGTTCCTTTGACGAGCCATTTAGGATTGCAGGTTTGACTGCTTGTGGGACTTCCTATCTCTGAGATTGTTCCTTTCCTAGATTCACATGTTTTGTGAAGGTGTTAAACGAGGGCAGGCATCCTGTCAAAGAAAATGAGAACTGTGTAAAGGATGACAGTGTTCCTAGCATAGAGAAGGAGCTGTAGTTTTCTTTTTTAAAAAAATATGGTGTTGCTCTAAAGCTTAATGTGACTGACGTTTAATGTCATATTTACTTAGGTGAACAGTGAAGTGAATATGAACTCCTGTATTCAATTCTGGCACATTTTTGGCAGTGATGTAAAGAGAAGAGGTGTAAGAAAGCTGATCTTTTTTTTAAAGAGTTTTAGAAAATATAGTAAACGGTTTAAAACATTCATATGGTTTACAAAAGACTGGATTAATAATGCAACCATCTACACACATACTGTATATACTCGAGTATAAGCCTAGTTTTTCAGCCCACTTTTTGGGCTGAAAAAAGCCGCCTCGGCTTATACTCGAGTCAGTGAAAAATTTGCCCGAAATGGAGGAGAAAAAGGGGCGGGGCCATGCCGCTGGGTGACACTCGTGAATGGCCCAGTGCCCCTGTGAGTTTCCCCTCCCTCTGTGTCAGTTTGCCGCGCAGCGCGCACCGCACCATCCCCCCTCCTCACGTTCTAATGTAATGCAGGGCTGTCTTACGATTCCCCTTCCTCCCCCTCCTGCCGCTCTGCAACAATGTCCCACCTCCTCCTTGTTATGGCAAGCAGCCACATAGCGATGTCCCACCTCCTCTGGTACAGTGATCCAATGATAGGAATCACTGTGCCGTGTGTCATAGGAGGCGGGACATCGCTCCCGCGGCTGCACGGGACATCATCATCACAGCGGGACATCAGCATCATGAGGTGAGTGAAGTATTTCATTGAATACACCGCTAGTTTACTGTTTTTCTTTGAAATAAATATTCAAAAACATTATTGGTATCTATTTTTATTTTTGAAATTTACCGGTAGCTGCTGCATTTCCCACCCTAGGCTTATACTCGAGTCAATAACTTTTCCAGTTTTTTTGTGGTAAAATTAGGTGCCTCGGCTTATATTCGGGTCGGCCTATACTCGAGTATATACGGTACGTTCTACTTTTAACAGCTGTAATAGCGGTTCCATTTTGCTGTTGCAATTCAGATGACAGCATAGAATCAGGGTTTTTTCACATCATCAGCTCTTCTCTCTTCCAATCATTCCTTTGAATCACATGTAAAAAGCCATCCAAGGCTGACCTATCTGGATATTGGGATTTTATATATATATATATATATATATATATATATATATATATATATATATATATATATATATATATATATATATATATATATATATATATATGTTTTATGGTTGCAGTTCTGGAAATCACAGACACCATGTCATTAGCCAACCAGTTCCATCCCTCAACATACTTCCTTTCCCTCTCTTCATAAAAGTACATTGTTACCAGTGGTGGGATTCAAATAATTTAATAAGTTCTCTGTCCTAATGACTATCTGGGTAGGTGGGGCTCGGTGGTCATGTGACTGAATGGGTGTGGCCAACTCAAGGTCACTCAGGTCGATGGGCGCTTTGCCTTAGCCGTTACAATGTAATAAGGAGTAAACGGAGAGGCAGTTTCTGTAAGCAGGTCAATAAAGATTAGGCTACAAACAACACTAGAATGTTTCCTTCCTGCCTTCCTTACAGGGTTAGCCCTGTAAAGTGGAAAAAAACAAAAGGAGATTTCTTCCAACAATTGGTTCTCTGAACTACTTAGAAAGTTACCAACCGGTTCTCCCAAATAGGTGCAAACTGGCTGAATCCCACCACTGATTGTTACCATTCTTAGTACCAGGGGTGGGACTGAAAATTTCTAGCAACTGGTTCTCTGCCTAGTTGCTGGGTGGGCGTGGACATGAGGGCATGACTTAGTCAGCTTCCTGCACAATGATGGTGTGCGTGTATGTGTTTTCACCCTCCCCAGGCTCCGGATGCTTTTCTCCAGCTCTGGGAGGGTGAAAACAGACTCCCCTGGACTCCAGAGGCCCTCTCGAGGCCAGAAACACACCCATTTTTGGACTTATGGTACTTCTGTTTTTTGCCCTCCCCAGGCTCTGGAGGCTTTTCTTCCCTTGGGCTCTGGAGGCCCTCAACAGGCTTGTTTTCGAATTTCTGGTAGGCCCATTTTTTTCACCCTCCCAGAGCTTCTGCTCAGGCCCTGCACTTACTTTGAATGCAAAATGGGCCATGTGGAGACTCCGGGGAGGGGAGGGGAAGGGAGGCAGGTCAGCCAGTCCTTGCAACTACTGGTTCAGCAAACCAGATTAAAATCAACATCTGGTTTGCCTGAACTGATCTGAACCAGCTGAATTCCTGTGCTGTACTCACCCTATTGGCAAACTTCTATTTCTTTCCAAACTTCTAATTCTGGTTAAAGAGCAAATTTGGTGTTTCAGTTAGAAACCAGGAGACCATGAATCCTAGTTCCACTTTAGGCATAAAGCCAGCTGGGCGACTTTGAACCAGTCACTAGGAAAAAGGCAATAGTAATCAACTTCTGAAAGTTGCATTTATTTAGGCCAAGACTGTCAAACCCGTTTCACATGCTGACCACGCCCACACACATTTTAGCAAAGGGGGGGGAGTTGAGACAGGTCATGTGACACTGCTGTGATGACACGAGTTTGACACCACAGATTTAGGCAGTCAAAGGCAACCAAAAAAAGAGGTTAACCCCAGTGTCCTTAAAGTCTCTGCTGCAGCTGTCTGCTATATATCTCTTCCTCATCTCCTAGTTACAAGGACCCTCAAATCCTAACAATAAAGCTTGGGATCACAAAATTCTGCATGCATTATTTCAGTAAACTCATAAAATCCCTGTAAGATAGGCTAATATTTTATCCCTATATTGCGAAGAAATATGCAAGAGATTCTAAAGGTTCAGCAACTAATATATGGCTTACATTTCTTTGTGGTTGAGATCAAAGTTGTTGTATCTTATATTAAAGTCCCTGCAGAAAAACAGCTCTTTGGACAACTGAACAAAAGGGACTGTTTCAAAGGATAGCTCTTTGTTCAATACCTCATCTTATGCTGTAGTGATGAAAACACTACTATAGTTACAATTAACAACAAAGCATCACTTTAATCTAAATGCAAGAATCCAGTCATTCTAAGGGATTTAACTTCTTCTTTTCACAGATACAACACCATCACCAAACATTGAAGTTGCTTAAAATTCTTTAGTAGAACATCTTTTTTGGTTTGCATGCAAACAATTCTATGTGGAACAAATATCACATCAATTAAAAACCAGGATCCATGAACACCAGCCCACAGTCAAATGCCATGATCCCAAATCCTTAATCTCTACCCACACCAACACCAAACAGCACCAGTTGGACTGGAGCAACACAAAAATCATTGGCCACTCTGGCACCTTGCCATACTCGTGAGTTCATTGAAGCCTGCAACTGATGCATTGACCTACAACCAGACTGTAAACCCTTCAGAATACAAATTAACCACACAGCCAACCAGAGACAGCACTGACCCTCAACCAACCCATACAACTCCCCCACCAGTTCACCCCCCAATGACCCTGACCTGATGTAATTTCCTCATCACAAGATCCATCACAAGTCTCACTGATGACTCATACCTGACCCATCACAAGACACACACTTGACACACACACACACACACCTGAAGCTCGTATAAACAGAAGATGATACTTGTCCATCGTGTTCAAAGAAGACCTTGACGTCTAACAGGTTGTGGGCTGTCCACAATGTGTCCACAAGTGGCTGGTAAGGCCTATAAGGGCATGAAACATTAACAGAAGAACACTGACATTGACATCCTCTAAAATCCGCTAGAGATTACCTAGCCTGGTAATGAAACATTCAGAAACCCACCCTCAAGCTCAGAGAATGAACCTTCACCTTCATCCTACACCCAAGCTACAGATATTCACCACTGTTGCAATCTTTTATATGTTATTTAACTGAGCACTGTAAATTTTGACTTAACAGCCAAATGATGAAATATTTTTTTCTGACTATCTGAATGAAAACATTTCAACTAAGGATGAGGCCGTTTTTACTTATAGCAGTTCAGCTACGGACAATAGAAATGCTCACAACTGGAACAGATTTTACCCTTATGTAGGAGAGGAAAGAATTATACACCTTTATTGAACAAAATGTCTTTTGCATAAGTTTGGAGCCTGGCAAACTGAGTCACAAAAACAATTATAGTCAGCAAACCATCTTTCTCAAAGGCCTGCATTCTTTGTAACAAGGAAGTAAACTATTAAACATGCATGCAAGCACAAGGAAACACAGACAAAAAGATGCTCCTGTCATACCGAGAAATGGCATGACTATTTACATTTTCCTATGTGTGGTCTATACTTTATGCTTATATAGGAAGCAACACTTCCCAGAATCCATTGTTTTGATGTTATAAGGAAAGGAGTGAGTGAGAGAGAGGGGGGGAGGGAGGGAGGGAGGGGGAGAGGGAGGGGGAGAGGGAGGGGGAGGGGGAGAGGGAGGGAGGGAGGGAGGGGGAGAGAGAGAGAGAGAGAGAGAGAGAGAGAGAGAGAGAGAGAGAGAGAGATGTTTATATTTTAAATTGCATTTGGCCATATGATTAACAGAAGTGTGCTGGCTGTGTGTCTTTCTTTTTTTTTCAAAAGGAGTCCTCCAAATGAAAGATTGTCAGGGGAAAAAGACCGTTAAAACACATTCTCGGTTTGAAGAGCTATCCTTCAATCCAACTCTTGTAAATCTTAAGAAAGTAGAACTGCGAACATGAAATTGCCCATCATCAGTGGCAAGAAAGAATGAAGAATCGGCACACAACTCAGCATTTCAGCATCTTGCACATTACAGTGAGACGTGCTGGATTTCTATTTCAATTCTACTAACTTCTTTAAATGTTCATCTAAATTACCACACGGGCATTCTATGAAAATCTGTGTTCTCTTCCCTTCGTTTCAGTGGCATGAAGATAAAATGTTGCAAGCAAGCATCTTGTGCTTTGCTCATTTATTCTTAACAGCAGAGAAGCAAGGCAACTAAAATATTTAAAGTCCTATTCACTAGCATGTTGTTTGCTTTTCTTCTTTGCCTAACAAGTGGTGAAAAAAATAACAAACAAAAGGGAATAAAATTTCCAAAGAAATCGTGCAGCATTACAAGATCATTGTATACTAACTTTTAAAAAAATAAACTGCTGCCAAATTAAAATAACTGCCAGAGATGCATTTATAAATTCAAAGTTCTGTCCAAAATACATATAAAATATAGAGTGTGTAGGCTGGATTTGCAGGAAAAAAAATGAAATGATAAACCTCCTATCCCCACCTGAAGGTGTTCCTTACTTTTCTTTACTCTGTTTCCTTGCCCATAGTTATATTTGTTTTCATTAGGCAGACGTCATAGTAGACATATGGACAACTAGGATCACAGAATTAAAGAGAAATGCTTGGCATCTTACGGAAATTATTCATCCTATTGTTATGACGCTGGGTTTTTTGAAAGAATTGCATACTCTCAAATTCTCTCATTTGAATGATTCATTTATAGAAAAACCATTCTTCACTTCTATTCTTCCAAAGGGCATTAGCTAGAGAAAAGATGAGTACACGTTGATCATGTCAGCCTTAGAAAACAACTATAAACGTGGAGTCTTTGATGCTTTCTGAATTTGATTGTTTGCTTGAAGAAATTTCATTACCCAGGTAGATAATGTCATAGCATCAAGGATGCCATAGTTCAACCTTAGCCACTCATACATTCTCTTCTACTGGAGTATGAGAGAGGAAAAATACATTAATAGGACTTTGGAAAAGACTACATTGCTCAGTATGATGTGCAAGGCATGGTGGTTCAGTGGAATAACGATGCTGGAGATGGTCTCTGCTCCAGGGGTTCAACTCCTAGTACTCCATGGTGGGGTGCGCTCCCATCACTCACCTCAGCTTCTGCCTACCTAGCAGTTTGAAAGCATGTTCTATGCAAGTAGATAAATAGGTACCGCTTTGGTGGGGAAATAAGCTGGTATTTCCTGCAGTGGTTAGAATCCTGCCAACAGTGAAACTTCCTGGTTGCAACACCCATTTGTGAGAAACAGATCCTCATATTTCTTTCTGATGTGGAGCTAGCTCACCCTCCGGTGGTACCTTGGGAAGTATACAAGCATATACTAAACAGAGCTAGTGAACAGGCAGCCAAAATACTATTCTGCATTAGCATTGTAGCTTCCTTGCTAATGTAACAATGCCATGTACTAAATAAACTCATTATGATAGCCAACGAAAGTTTTAACCCAGTCTCTGTATCCTCAAATCCAGATTTTGTTCACCAACCTTTTCAGCCATCTCCCCTGTCCCCTTTATAGTGGGAAGATGGCTGAAAATTCTTATTTATAGTGGGTACAAAAAGAGCATAGTAGCTGGTGGGATATTGTGTGTCTCATGGCAGAGCAATATCTTGAGAAACTATAGGGTAATTACCAAGGTTTACAGTGAATTGTTGACAGTAAGGTCATTGGCAACACACTTTATGCAGCACCAGGTCTCCATAAGTATCTCCAGTTTGCTGAAGCACCACTTACACTTTTGCTCAAATGTTTATTCATTCTTGGAAATAATGGAACAAAAATATTCTGCTCCAGCTTCCAACAACTTCTAAGTAGCTGCTGGAAGTCACCTTTTGGATAAATACTTGTCTGATTGATAATAAACTAACATAGGCTGATACTGGTCTGATAAAATAAAGTAACATCATATTTTAACCCTTTCTGTTCTGTGAACATCTCTCTGTTCACAACAAAAAGCATCTAAGATTTCTATATATTGATTGGGGGGGGGGGGTGTCAAAAGAAAAGAAAGAAAATAAGACCCTGTCTTATTCTCAGGGATATATATATACATACATACATACATACATACATACATACATACATACACATACATACATACATATATATATATATATATATATATATATATATATATATATACATATATATACACATACATACATACATACATACATACATACATACATACATACATACATACATACATACATACATATATATATATATATATATATATATATATATATATATATATATATATATATGATTTTTACAACCCCTGGTAAGCCCCAATTATGGGAGGAAGCTAACTGCTTCCATCATCTGTCAATCGGCTCGTCACAAGAGTCCATCACGACAGAAACCCAATATTTTTACTGTTGCCTTTGTTATATTTGTGTTTTTTTTAATTTGTGCTGATAAATAAATAAAGGGAGACTAGTATAGATCTATTTCAAGCTATTTAGCTCTCATCAGCTAGCCATACCCTTACTGGGATTTGAACCTGGGCTATATTACATAATAGGCAAACACTTTAGCCATTAGGCCACAGGCTCTTATCCGTTATCAGCGAAGCTGATAGATAGATATACAGATATACAGATAGATAGATAGATAGATAGATAGATAGATAGATAGATAGATAGATAGATAGAGATAGAGATAGAGATAGAGATAGAGATAGAGATAGAGATAGAGATAGAGATAGAGATAGAGATAGAGATAGAGATAGAGATAGAGATAGATAGATAGATAGATAGATAGATAGATAGATAGATAGATAGATAGATAGATAGATAGATAGATATCAGCACAAATACAACAAAATGTAACAAAAAGGCAACAGTAAAAATATTGGGTTTCTGTCTGGATGATCTCTTGTGACAAGCCGAAGGACAGAGAATGGAAGTAGTCATCTTCCTCCCATATTTGGGCATACCGGGGGTTGTAAAAAAAAAATATTAAAAAAAATCTAATATATGTATGTATGTATGTATGTATGTATGTATGTATGTATGTATGTATGCATGCATGCATGCATGCATGCTGTATTTGTGCTGATAAATAAATAAAGGGAGACTAGTATAGATCTATTTCAAGCTATTAGTCTTCCTTTATTTATTTATCAGCACAAATATAACAAATGTAACAAAAAGGCAACAGTAAAAAAAATATTGGGTCTCTGCCTGGATGGTCTCTTGTGACGAGCCGAAGGACAGAGAATGGAAGTAGTGATCTTCCTCCCATATTTGGGCATACCGGGGGTTGTGACTATATATATATATATATATATATATATATATATATATATATATATATATGTATGTATGTATGTATGTATGTATGTATGTATGTATGTATGTATGTGTGTATGTGTATGTATATGTACATGTGTATATATATATATATATATATATATATATATATATATATGTATATATATATGTTTGTGTGTGTGTATATATATATGTATGTATATATATGTATGTGTATATATATATATGTATGTATATATGTATGTATATATGTATGTATATATGTATGTATATATGTATGTATATATGTATGTATATATGTGTATATGTGTATATGTGTATATGTGTGTGTGTGTATATGTGTATGTGTGTGTGTGTGTGTGTGTGTGTGTGTGTGTATTCGTAGATTCGTTAAATATACGGTCTTGTTTAACTTTAATCAGGCAAAGAGTTTAGCCCAACTAGTCTTTAGAGCTGCTGTCAGTTCATATCATAACTTTGGTCCACTGTACAACTGGAGTTTTATATTTGATGCTCTCATAATTTGACCCAATTGCCCAGTTTTTGTATATTATTATTAAAAAAAAATTATTCAGTCATTATTTCCAATATTTACTCCATGACTTCAAACTACTACTACTATCAGGAGTTGTGTAACAACTCCACCAGCACAGTTACAGGATATATAGTACAAAATTCCATGGCTTCTAGTTTCTGCCCCTGTGGTGCCCAATAATTAGAATACCCCCCGCCCTCATTTTCCCCTTCTAGCAGCAATCCCAAACAATCACATAGTTTCTGTGTTGATTTTTTTGCTTGCTGGTAAGATTGTTTGTATCTCCAAAGTTGCAAAGTTTTGTTATTTACTATCAAGACTTCAGCAGGGGATACCTAATAAGATTTAGGATAGATTGCTGTATATGTTTATTTAAGTTTGCTCTGATTTGTCCCACTACCCCATCCTTCACCTCTGCTTTATTGATTAGCTAAAGGTAAAAACATTGGAATTGAAATGAATGTTTTTGAGCAATTTTGGCATGAGATTTTAGCCTAATAAAATAATGTGGGGATTTATTTGTTTATTGATTGATTGACTAGCCGATAATCTGGCGTTGCCCAGGTATTTATTTATAAGGGGAAATGTCCGGACCAAACATAATTTGTAATGTTGAATTTTTCCCCTTACCAGAGGGAACCCCCTTGTGGAGTACTGTGAAGCCATTACAATGACAACTCTACTGCTCTGTACAGTAGAATCCAGTATGGCAGTATGGCACAACAGGAGGTATCTTAACAGAACACACATCCTGAGGGGTGTTAGGGGTGTCGTACATCCACAGTATTTTTCTCCAGAGTAAGTCATCTGTGAACCAAGTTTGGTTGAAATTGCTTGAGGAATTCCAGAGTTACAGCACTACAGTAGAAGCCATTTTAAAGCACAACAGGCTGTATCTTAACAGAATGCACACCCTAAGGGGTGTTACAAGTGTCTTATCCCCACAAACTTTTTCTCCCGAAGGTAAGTCATCTGTGTACCAAGTTTGGTTGAAATTGTACACACACAAATGTTGAGATAGATGATTAGATAGATAGATAGATAGATAGATAGATAGATAGATAGATTTGATTTGTAAAGATTAGATCTTCATTGTTTGTTGGTTATTTTAGGTTACAAAATTCTGAAAAGTATCAATTTGCATGGACCTCTATTTCAGTTTGTATTTAGGTTAAGGAGTGCAAATTATACTTTACACACAGGCAAACAATTAATTTAAACATTCTTTCACTTTCTTAACATCTTGTACTTGCATCAACTTCAGTTAACCCCATCTGGTGGCTATTACTACGTAGCAAATTCTTTCTGAATAGTAGTTGGACAAATTTTATTTTGCCATTACAAACACCATAAAATGTGAAAGAAACCTGAAATGTTATATACCTTGCAGATCTGCTATATGTTTACAATTTTAAAATGATGGTGAAAAGAGTAAGCCACTTGAAATGGCTGTTTTATTTAATCAAAAACAAGGCGACATTTGTTATCTGAGTATTTCCAGTTATTATTTTTATTTTTTTTAAATGTTTCTCTTTCATGAAATGTCATTTCCTATTTCTACAAGAACTCCCATAGAATTATACAACAGTTGCTGGCCTCGCCTGTCAAACTTTTTGCAAACCATTATGTACAAACCATGTTAAAATCTAATAATATTAAGTATAAGGAAGAAAAAGAGGAAATAACCCCCAAAGTTGAGCTTATCTTGATAGAAGTCAATGGAGATCCTTATAGAAAATGCTACAAAACATATTTTATTTGAAGCAATGAACTTCAGTAAGAATTTCATATTACGCATCTATGTGCATTATGCAATAATTTATGCTTGTGTATTCAACAGCTAGGATTCACGATTTGAATGTGTAGTTTGTAGTCTGCCACAAAAAAGGGAGGGGGAGTGACATTAAATCTTATTAACCTTTTTATGCAGCTCTATGTAGTATTTTAACCTTGCCATTTTCCATGTTATTTCATTCCATGGTAACATAGTATCCTTTAAAAAAAAGAAAGAAACCATAGTATACTAGAAAATGGATTTAGTTTGGGGATCATGACAGTTCTGTGCCAGCTAAAATGTGTTTTTAATTAAGGGAAAAAATTATACAAATTACACAGATTGCTCTGGAGAGGCAGAAGGGAGCAATTACAGAACATAAAAATATAACCAAATGGTTCCTGATAGCCATGCCTAACTATCTCAATTTAAGTAAGCAGGAAGTGTTCACCTGTTTTAAAAGAAAACTTTTGCAGTAATATTGCTATAATAATACAATATTATTCCCTTTCAAGCAATTAAAACAAGCTTTTAAACAATTAAATGGAAGTTTCCAACAGCCAAGAGAAGATCTATTATTAAAGTCGGTACAGGGAGTATGGACACCAAGAGTATTAATACTAACAAAATCCTCCAGTATAGCAAGAGATATGGTCAACGTTTTACTTATTGATTCCCTTCATCTTGTGGTGGCACAGTGGTTAGAATGCAGTATTGCAGGCTAATTCTGTTGACTGCCAGCAGTTCGATCCTGACCGGCTCAAGGTTGACTCAGCCTTCCATTCTTCCGAGGTTGGTAAAAATGAGGATCCGAATTGTTGAGGGCAACATGCTGACTTTGTAAATAGCTTAGAGATGCCTGTAAAGCACTGTGAAGTGGTATATAAGTCTAGCCAGTATTGATATCTTTTCCCTTCTCTTTTTTGCTCATGCAGAACATTCCCCGACATCTCTTGCTTACTGCATACCAATATCCTAGTGACAGAACTAGGAATCTATATCCCCTAACCTTTTAGCAAGGCAAACATATTTCAGAACGCAGCCAGATGTCTGCTTGGATGGACATGGTCAAAAGATATGCTTCTGAATTTAGTTTATTAAATGAAAATGCATAGCTATATAGTGATGTCTGTCGAATTTCCAAATATTCATGTGGTCCACTCCCATGTGTGCTTATTCAAGAGAAAATTCTGCTGCCTCTGGGTTTTTTCTCCTTAGAAAATAAGCACACATTTGCAACATATGAAAATAAACACTGCTTTTTTTTTTTTTTACAGAAGCAAAGAGGTTTACAGTAGTATACCTCTCATAATGGTTTTGATTTTGTCAGGGAAATAATCAAATCAAGACTCATCCATATTGATTTAGCAACTCATAAGATATTCAGAAATGGAAGCTGACATAGAATGTAATTATCCCTCAATCTGGGACTGAAGTTAACTACCACAGCATAACTCTGCCTTCCCTTCCACTTTTTAAAATGCATGTTTGAATTGCAAATCTAAATGAAACTCTCCTAGTATTTTATTTATAATGTTTGCATTTCTGTGTCAGGGAAGAGCCTCAGTTCCTTGTCAAGGTTTGCTGGTAAATAAACACATTGATTAAAAAAAGAGTCCAGTGGTCTAAAAGATCTCCCTTTTTCTTTTTCAGGAGAAGCACAGAAAGAAATGATGTACAATATTAGCAGCAGTATGAAGATGGAATATTTCCTCCATTTTAAGCTACATTGTTTGCTGAATGTTTGATGCTTAAGAAAATGCACTGATTTAATTATTAAAAATGCATCTCTGAAGGAGTCCTTTGGTGTTTTATGTGCATATCATTTTTCTGTGAAACTAAATTTATTTGTTTCCTTATTAGTTTGATTTATATAGTCACCACTCAGCACGGGGCAATGGACAATTGGGGCCATATAAAAACAATACAATGGACAAGTAATTTAAAACACAAATTCGACATGAAACTATTAATGAAATTAATGAAGATGGCATGTGGGTTTTGTGTCCAAACTGACATCGGTCAGGAGATGAAGAGGAAAAAAATGAGTAGACGCTCAAGTATGGCAGCTGGAATGAACCAGAGGTGGGTTCCTACCCGTTTGCACCTATTCGGTAGAACCGGTTCGTCAAATCTACCGAACCGGTTAGAAGAGGTTCCACCAGTGGACCCAGAAAGCAGGCCACACCTACAGAAGATGTTCCAAGATTTTTTGAAACCCACCACTGGTCCTTGGATATGATTATTTTGCACTAACATGCTCATATTTATAATACTCAGTGCCTCTGTGAAAGGTAAGGATGACTACTGAGTTTGTGGTGCAATCAGAACATTGCGTGTGTTGAAGTTGTTTTAACACAAACCAAAGATGCCTTTTAAAAAACAAGTTTACATTGTTAGATCGGCTGTATGAGGCTATTCAACATACATCATATTCTTATGCATGCCAGTGCTGTGTGTGAGGTAATTTAAGGTGGTTCTGTCAAGTGTCGTCAGCATTTTCATATCCGGTCACATGGGTGGCAAGCCACTCCCATCTGGTCACATGGGCAACAAGCCACTCCCACAAAGGAGGCCACACCCACAGAGTAGGTTTGAACAATTTTTGAAACCCACCACTGGTCCAAACTGACGTAGATCAGGAGATGAAGAGGAAAAAAATTGGGAGTAGACACTCAAGTGCGGCAGCTGGACTGAACCAAGGCTGATAGGTTGTCGCGGTTGCTGCTAGCCAGGATGGTTACATGGCAGACAGTGTCAGCATTCCTATGGGCCAGGCCTAGTATATTGGAGTAAAACCCTGGGGGAAATTTACCTCCTCAGCTCCTGGGGGGAGGCGTGGCATACATTAAGGTAGAAAGTGACTATGGAGAAATGGGCTGGGAAGTGATTGGCTAGAGAGAGAGACATCGTTGTAGCATGTGCAGATGCCTTGGAGAGCAGAATTGTTGTTTCCTGGCCCCAGAGGGAACAAAGAGTGAAGATACCAGTTGGAGGCTTCTCTGGGAGAAGAGATGTAAAAACCCAGCCAAGGCTGTGTTTTACCACAAACCCAAGGCAAATGGGAACAGAAAGAAAAGGTTGACTAAAGACAAATGCCTGGAGCCTTCAGGGAAGCCTAGACAAGGAAGGAGAAGGACTCAGAAAAAGATCCAGAGAGAGATGCATTACCCAACATATGCATGGAAGTCTGCAAAAACAGCAGCAAAAGGCTTCAAGTATGCCACCAAATAGCTCATCCAGTTCTTTTCCTTTCTTCGTGAAATGCTGAAGGGCTGGGAAGAAGAGAAAGGAGAAACTGGAAGCTAAGCAAAGCAGTGGATAGTTACTAGCAAATAGTCCTGGGGGACAGGTAGAAAAAGTTAGAAATTGGAAAGTTTAGAAACTCTGCTATAAATAATTGTATAGACTTTTTTTGAAAAACAATTTTTCCACCAATTCTTATGAATAGACAAAAAAAGTCTCTGCTGTCATTATCTCTATCAAGCCATTGTCTTCAGTGGTAGGATTCAAAAAAAAATTACTACCAGTTCTGTGTGCATGACTTGGTGGGCGTGGCATGGCTTGATGGGTGTGGCTTGGTGAGCATGGTAGGGGAAGGATACTGTAAAATCTTTATTCCCTCCCCACTCCAGGGGAAGGTTACTGCAAAATCCCCATTTCCTTGGGACTTGGGAGGCAGAGAATAGACGGGAGTGGGGCCAATCAGATGTGGTATTTACTGGGTCTCCGAACTACTCAAAATTTCTGCTACCAGTTCTCCAGAACTGGTCAGAACCTGCTGAATACCACCTCTGATTATCTTCCTTAAAGATGCACATATGCATATCTGACCATAAAAGAACACTTAGTTGTGCTATGTCACTGCTGAGAAAAATTCAACCAATGGGTTTACACCATTGGGCCTAGAGCAGGGGTGTCAAACTCACAGTGTCATGTTGTCATTTCAAGGGATTTTTGTGAATTTCTTATATGTCACTAGATTGTTTTATTTAAAAGGTAAAAATAGATTGAGTGTGTTGGTTTTTATTTTTCCATCACACACACACACACACACACACACACACACACACAGTGGTGGGTTTCAAAAATTGTTCGAACCTACTCTGTGGGTGTGGCCTCCTTTGTGGGAGTGGCTTGCCGCCCATGTGACCAGATGGGAGTGGCTTGCCACCCATGTGACCGGATATGAAGATGCCGACGACACTTGTCAGAACCACCTTAAATTACCTCACACACAGCACTGGCATGCATAAGAATATGATGTCAACTTGTTTTTTAAAAGGCATCTTTGGTTTGCGTTAAAACAACTTCAACACACGCAATGTTCTGATTGCACCACAAATGCAGTAGTCATCCTTACCTTTCACAGAGGCACTGAGTTTTATAAATATGAGCATGATAGTGTAGAATAATCATATCCAAGGACCAGCGGTGGGTTTCAAAAATTTTTGGAACCTCTTCTGTAGGTGTGGCCTGCTTTCCGGGTCCACTGGTGGAACCTCTTCTAACCGGTTCGGTAGATTTGACGAACCGGTTCTACCGAATAGGTGCGAACTGGTAGGAACCCACCTCTGCCTACACACCTGTCTGGCTGTTCTCAGAGAAAATACATTTATTTTATATTCCTCTCTGTTATAGCACCTGATGATGGAATAGTCATTCTGCCAGCAATATAGGTGGCTAAAAGACATTGGCCCTTCAGGAAGATGGTGAAGACCTGGCCGGGGCTGGAATATTAATAGAATTAGCATGAGATGATTGGTAGATGGATGTCTACATGGTTCATTGTTTAAATGGTTGCTTTTAAGGTTTTGTGTTTTTATTTGTTTGCTGCCCAGAGCTCCTTTTGGTGGATGGGTGGGAAGATAAATTTTGATAGAGGAGAATATTTACAGCTCAGGGTTGAACTGTGAGACTCTCTCTCAAAATGGTGGTTTTCTTGCAGACATTTCATTGCCAAACAAGGTAACATCATCAGTGCTAGAAGGGAGTGGGGTTTGGTTTTATTTTACAGATAGATAAATGTTACCAATCAATCAATCAATCAATATGCAATTAATTGATTAAATATTAAATGATACATTGTCTGGCTTTGGTTTGATTGGTTGAGGGTTAGTTGATCATTTCCTTCTTTGGTCTTTGCTCATGGTTGTTGTTGTCGCACAAGTTTTAGTGTAACCTTTAGCTTGGTACATAACCAAGTTGCCATTTGATGGCCTTCCCAAATGTTACACATTACTGGGGATGTAATGGTACATGGGAATGACTTTGGGAGGCAGGATGCAGGGATGCTGTCTAGGGAACAGTCAGATAAGAAAATAGCATGGTCCATAGCTGGATAGTGAGCAGGACAAGAGCCTCACACCTTCCTTTGTTCTTGGACTATAAAACAATCTAAACGATCTAAGCCCCAGAGCTCATTGTAACAGCATTGCCAAAATGTCATTAAGAGTTGTCAAACCCAATTTTGCGAAGCTTCTTCTCCGGTAACATTGTACTGCAAACTAGAGCGTAGAAAACCTTTGCCAGACCAGTTCTCGAATACAGTTCATCTGCCTGGAATCCACACTGTATATCGGACATTAATACAATTGAGCAGGTTCAGAGGTATTTCACGAGAAGAGTCCTCCACTCACAATAGAATACCTTATGCGTCAAGCTCAAAGTTTTGGGCTTGGACAACCTGGATCTATGCCGCCTATGGTCTGACCTAAGCATAGTAAACAAAATTGTCTGCTACAACATCATACCTGTCAACAACAGCCAACTACTTCAGCTTCAACCAATAATACACCAGCAAACAATAGATACAAACTCAAGGTAAACTACTCCAAACTCGACTGCAGAAAATATGACTTCGGCAACAGAATGGTAAATGCCTGGAATGCTCTACCTGACTCCATTGTTACATCCTCAAACCCCCACAGTTTCAATTTCAAACTGTCTACCTTACCCCATTCCTAAAAAGTCTGTAAGGGTGTGTAAGCGCACCAGCGTGCCTACCTTCCCTGTCCTGTCCCCATTTATTTGTACTCATTTCCTTTGTTCATGTCCATGTTTATACTTATACCTGTTATCTTGTACATGTTTGGTAAACCAAATAAAAAAAAAATAAAAAAAATAAAAAGTGACAGTGAAAGAACTGTACTTTTGGACTTGCAAGAATACAGTAGAATTACCGAGGTGGCGCAGTGGTTAAATGCAGCACTGCAGGCTACTTCAGCTGACTGCAGTTCTGCAGTTCGGCTGTTCAAATCTCACCGGCTCAAAGTTGACTCAGCCTTCCATCCTTCCGAGGTGGGTAAAATGAGGACCCGGATTGTTGGGGGCAATATGCTGACTCTGTAAACCGCTTAGAGAGGGCTGAAAGCCCTATGAAGCGGTATATAAGTCTAACTGCTATTGCTATTGCTATTACTTCATTTGGTCATGTTTCCTGTCTGGACCATTTGGTAAGAGTGACAGGTACCTATAACTGGCAGTCAAACACTGAAAAGCAAGATGAATCTATGTAGATTTCTATATAGGCAGAATGGCCTCTGGCATTAATTTGCCTTTGCCACTGATGCTGATAGGATGTAAGGGAACTGCCTTTGAAAGATAGATAAAACACTTACATATAGCTGAGCTATTCGTCTCACTGGGGGGCGCGGGGGGACATAACAATCAATGTACCATCCATCTCATCAGTTGGCTTTTCACCTGGACTGCCAGATTGCAATCCAATCGAGACATATCGTCCATTTATTTCTGAAATGGCAGTGGTCTTTCCCAGCTTTCAGCACATCCTGATGCAGCAAAGGTGAAATAAGACTATTTTATAATAAAAATCTTTATCTATTCTAGATTTAAGAATTACTCAAATACAATACAAATCAAATAAAGGATAAAGGTTGGGAATCTTTGTAAAATCTGAGCACATCTTCTCTTTCACCTTACTAAATTTGGATTTATAAGGTGATTTTTTTTTAATCTGACACCTTCCTATCAAATACAATATTCTTTTAACATTTTTTTCCCCTGAAAGTGTGGCAGTAAAATATTTTGTTCTTTTTTGGATGATAGTTTCTGGATTGTAGCATTGGTCATTAGAACAAAGGACCAGAAAATCCAGTGACATTCATGTTTAAATGGAAATCAAACCAAATCTAAAACACATCTGCATTGATTAACATTTTTAAATACAAAATATTATACGTCATTGCAATGAATCTCAAAGTATTTCTCAAAATAAATCATGTCAAGTTTTTTTTTTCATCAGCAAGCACAACAGGATAGCACTTCACTTAGCCAACCTTGGCTAATTTAAATAGTCTTGGTTCACTCTTGGATAAAAGGGGGGGGGGGAGAATCCAGAAGTAAGAAGCAACACATCATTTCTATTCTGCTACCAAGAAAACAATGTGGACATGTTATTTTAATTATTAGAAGTATTTCATCTTTTCTTCAGGAGCTCAAGTTGGCTTAAATAGATGTTTCTCTTTATTTTGTGAAGAACAGTTCTGTGAAGTCAACAATAATTGAGTTTGATAAAAGGAGATGTTTGGCAGAGATATTCCCTTACTATCAAAATTAAAACAAATATGTGTTCGAAAGTTTTAAAACATTTTTTTCCAGTTTGGGTTAGAATTTTTGCTATAATATAAAATGTTGATTTATTTACTGTGTATCTAACAACCTTGAAAGTTGGTCTTACTTGTTTTTCAACCTGCTTTTGCTTAATATACAGTGCTTTTGCTAAATGTAGATCCTGAAATGGCTATTGAATGAAAAACATTAGGAATAAAATATAAATACAGATTTATATTTGCATTGCACCTGCTGCTGCAGCCTAGATGTGGACTTCTCACCTCACAATCAGGAGGTTGTGAATTCAATCCCAGATGTACTGGCCCCTACTTGGGAAATGTGGGTTGGACTAGATGACCTGCAGGGTCTCTTAATCTGTTAATGCATTCCGTGCCACTTTTAAAAACACGCTTACTCCCATATATTAATGTACAACCAGTATATAATGATTCTCTGAATTAATAGTAGTGACAGCTACGCGCAACAGAAATAGCCCAAGTGGATTAATTGATTATACTTATGATAAGACTTCAAATGGAACATACACTGGTATTTTGCTGTGCCTTAATAATTCTCTCAAAGATTCAGCAGCAGTGGGCTTCTAAACTGTTTTGCACTACTATTTGCCTGAAAATATTGCTTGGTTCATGTTTTGCAGGTGGAAGGATGGGAAGAAAAGAAAATATGTCAAAACTAGCTTCAGAATTGATGAAACGATATGGAGGGAAATACAAAGCATAACCATATCTAAGCCCAGAATACTTCTTTGGGGGATATCTTAAAACTTCTTTATTTGTTCCCAGTAAGAGAGAAACCTTTCCTCAAACATTCAAGAAGTTGTTCCTTAGATACATAATAACGGAAGGAGACCTTTAATAATATTCATATCTTTCTGCCCACAGAATGATGAGTGACAAAAGGGAAAGAAATCCAAGGACCAAAAAATGTGGCTGACTCAGATTATATTCATTTATTCAGTGACGTGCAGCCAGAGAAGGGAGGAAGAAAAAAAAAACCCTATAGATAAGGTAGTTGAGAAATGTTTTAAAAGCCGATTCTTACATAAAAAGAAATACATTTTAACATTCAGTGATGAATTTTCCCTTGACAGGAGCAAATACATTTGAGAAGTGGCCAAGAAAAAGGAACCAAAGCTTAATCTTTCAACTCTTATGATATTCCACTAGAGATTTCAAGCTTTGGTGCTTCAAAGTTTGTGACCAGCTTCTCCATGCAGTGAATACTAATGAGAATTTGCCAGCTCTGGCAATCTAAGCATATCAATAACCAAATGTTATATAAATGCTTCTAAGATGAAAAGCAATGCGGTTTATTGATTGATTTGATTTTTAAAGTCAACCACCTCATTTTTACATATCTCTGGATAGTATACAATAAAACAAATAAAAGCACAACAAGCATAATGTGAAACAAAAATACAGACTTATGACCCCCAGAGGACCCCAACATTTCGATTGCTAAGAAAGACAGTTTTTAAGGGAATTTTGCCCTATTTTGCAATCTTTCTTGTCCAGTGAATCGCTGCAGTTGTTAATTTAGTCACATATGTTGTTAAGTGGATCTGGCTTCCCCGTTGATTTTGCTGGACAGAAGGCCTCAAAAAGTGATCACATCACCCTGGGGCGACTGTCATAAGTACATGCCAGTTGCCAAGTGTCTGGACGTTGATCATGTGACCATGGGGTGCTGCAGTAATCATAGATGGAAAAAATGGTAATACAGTAGGTCACTTATTTCAGTGCTGTTGTAATTTCAAACAGTCATAAACAAATGGTTGTAAGTTTAGGACTATCGCAGTGGTGGGTTTCAAATATTTTTAGAACCTCTTCTGTAGATGTGGCCTGCTTTGTGGGAGTGGCTTGCCAGCCATGTGACTGAGTGGGAGTGGCTTGGCAGCCATGTGACTGGGTGGGCATGGCCAACTTGTAAAATGTGGTGAAATTCACTTAACAACGCTCTTGCTTAGAACCATAATGTTGGCTCAGAAACTCCGGCATTTGAAGCATGCAAGCCTAAAACTGTCAAGTTACAAGACCTTTGCACCCCTAAACTTTTACAAAAAAAAAAAAAAACCACCAAAAGCCCAGGGGTGTTCAAACTTGATAGCTTTAAGACTTCAACTCCCAGAATTCCTCCTCCAGTCATGTTGGCTCAGGAACTCTGGCACTGAAACGTGCAAGTCTTAAAGCTGTCAAGTTACAAAACCCTTCCACCCCTAACCCTTTAGAAAAAAACCCAGGGATGTTCAAACTTGACAGCTTTAAGACTTTAAGGTTTAGATAGGACTCTTAGAGGTGGGGGGGCAATTGGTGAGCCAGACAATCAGTGAGCGGATGGGCGAGGGGAGGGAGCTGGTTCTAAATGGCAGAGTAGATTTCTATAGAAGAGGTTAGAACTGGCAGGAACCCTGCCCCTGGACTATCTGTAAAACCCACAAAGCAGTTGAGCATAATCTAATTTACTATCCATACCTTGAGGAAACAGTCTTTAACAAGGGGTGGGCTTCAAAAATTACAGCAATGGATTTGCTGCCCCGTGGCTGGGTGGGCATGGCCTAGTCGGCCTCTTGCATCACAAGGGGGGGGATCATCATCCCCAGGCTCTGGAGGCTTTCCTTGAGCCTCTGGGAGGTAAAAACTGCTTTCCCCAGGCTCTGGTGGCCCTCTGGAGGACAGAAACAGGCCCATTTCTAGATTTCTGGAACTTCCATTAGGCCTGTTTTTCCCACTCCCTGAGCCTCCATGCGGGCCTGCACTTACTTTGCATGATGAAGTGACCACATAGAGACTCCTGGGTGGGGTGGGAGGGGCAGGGTGGAGAGAGCCAGCCAGGAGTGGCATTTGAGGGTTCGCCGAACTGGGCAGAATCCTAACTAGAGGATCACCTGAACCCGTGTGAACCCCCCAGCAGCCCACTCCTGGCTTTCAACCTTGCCTAGGCTCCAGGCTCCAGCACCAAGTTTTCAAGGCTTTACAAAAGGCCATCAGGAATGGAATCAATCTAATCTCAGGGAGGGTAACATTCCAAAGGATAGGAGCCATGGTGAGACAGTGGTTAGAATGCAGTATTGCAGACTAACTCTGCCCACAGCCAGGAGTTTGATCCTGACCTACTCAAGATTGACTCCATTTTTCGGAGGTCAATAAAATGAAGACCCAGAAGGTTGGGGGCAATATGCTGAGATTTATAAACTATTCAATGACTGTTGTAAAGCACAATGGAGTGGTATATAAGTCTAAGTGCTATTGCTATTTATGGGCTGAGCCTTTATGACAGAAAACAATTCCCTTCTGATCGTTGCCAGCCAACACTCCCTAGATGATGGTATTTAAAGCATGCTCAACCTGCCAGACCAGAAAGAAGTTCTGACTTTTCCCCAATATTGGTATTCTTTTATTCGGATTCTTATACGTGGGTAAATTCATACATGCACACACACATATCTACTAATTGTCCATTTTTCACTTGGTTCATAAGTCTTCATGCACAATTTCATTTTCCTAAGTACAATTGAAGATTGAAAATTATTCTTTGTCTTTAAAAAAAATGGAGTCTAGTTTGTGAGCAAGTATGCTCTATTGCTCTGTTTTGTGTTTTTCCATGAAGTTATGACCGCCAAGCCATCCCTGCAGTAATGTTGTCACATTTTGCGACTTTTTTGCTGTTTTATGGCAAAAAAAAATGTATTAGATAAGTGGATTCAGATTTATAACCACATGGTTCATTTAACAACCATGGGGAATCACTTAAGCACAATTGTAAAAATGATAATAAAATCAAATCTGGTCATGTAGTGACTCAATTCACGACTGCAACTTATGACCAAAATTCCAGGCTCTGTTGTGGTCATAAGTCGAGGATTAGCTGGAGTTAAAAGATGTGGAGAAATGGGGAAACTATTCTAGCTAACCTGAAAAGGTCAGATGAGTGAAACAGGATTGATTACAAATTTAGCTAAAATTCTTCAAATTCATTATGTTCCCCTCGCACATATGTGTTAAGTTGAGGTGGCACAGTGGTTAAATGCAGCACTGCAGGCTACTTCAGCTGACTACAGTTCTGCAGTTCGGCTGTTCAAATCTCACCAGCTCAGGGTTGACTCAGCCTTCCATCCTTCCGAGGTAGGTAAAATGAGGACCCAGATTGTTGTTGTGGGCAATATGCTGACTCTGTAAACCCCTTAGAGAGGGCTGAAAGCCCTATGAAGCGGTATATAAGTCTAACTGCCATTGCTATTGCTATTGCTATTAAGTCATTCCTGATTCTAGGGGGCAGTGCTCATCTCAGTTTCAAAGCTAAAGAGCCAGCACTGTCTGAACACGTCTCCATGGTCATGGGGCTGGCTCATTCCATTATGCAGCACTAGGGATTTGAACTGCTGAACTGCCAACCTTTCTGATCGACAAGCTCAGCATCTTAGCCATTGAGCCACTACATCTTAAAGGCATCAAATTCATTACCATGATTTAAAAGGCCAATTTTAAGAGAATATCTTTACTCTCCTTCAGCTTAACCAGAAAGCATCTAGTATTGGTCTTTAGAATGTCACAGTCTTCAACAGGAGTTTCAGAAAAAACAACACTTAAAAAGAAATGTTCACATATTTGTTTCAAATGAAAATTCTCACATATTTTTTTCTTTCTTTCTGAAGGAGAAAAGAACTTCTCCAAGCAAAATGCCAGTAAAATTTTAATACAGTAAAACATTGTGGGACTTATTCCCATTTCCAAGGAATCACAATTTTCAGTAGCATTATTAGTCCGTATATCTCCAGTAATAATATATAAATAATATTAATATAGGTTGTTAATCAGTTTATGTTATACATATCACCTGAACCAGCCCAGAATGTCATGTTTAGAGCTTACTAACTTAAATGTTCTACAAATTAGACATCCCAGGGTTAATGTCCAATTTTATTTCAAAGTAAATGTTTGATTCAAAATTGGAATTTCTTAGGAAGAAATTGGGAAATTGGGAAATGTCTTCAGTGAAATTGATTGTCCATTAATCAGAGACTTAATTAACATTGCCTATTGATCACACCAGTAGGTGTAGGCACACTATATTTTACATGTATATTCAGGTTTGCATATGCAAGATGATTTTTAATATATTTGCTATTCAATTGCCAAAATGAGGTTTGGGACTTTGAGTCAGATAGCAATTTATTGGTCTTGCTCATCCATGAAATAGCTGACTTGCATTTGTTTGCAACTGACCAATCTTCTAATAAGAGAGAGGCCACTACTGCATTAAGCTGAATATTACTGACAGGCCTTGGAGCAACAGAATCTTGCTAGATTAAATGCAACCTATGTCATACTATATGCATTTGCTAGTGTTGCCATTTTTTCAGACAAAGTAGCTACACATTGCTATACTAAGCGCTATATTACTGGCGGCAATTATGTTTCCTACCTATGTACACTAGATTTGGACAGACATTTAGAGAATTTGGGTACCCTAGATACTTTTCTGGCCAAAAAGATTAATTTCTTTTCAGAATGGATTCATGATGTTATATGACTAAGGAAATATGTGATTACAACTGTACAACATTTACCCATTACTCATTAGAGACGTGGTACTGCCAGCAGTTCAATTTTTACCGGCTCAAGGTTGACTCAGCCTTCCATCCTTCCAAGGTGGGTAAAATGAGGATCCAGATTGTTAGGGCAATAGGCTGGTTCTGTAAAATTGCTTGGAGAGAGCTGCAAAGCACTATGAAGCGGTGTATAAATTTAAATGCTATTGCTATTTTATGGTACTTCTAGATTCCGTTCTGAGATTTGGAACTAAGGGAGGATAGTTAATGAGTAGAGCTGTCCAAAGCTTTACAATAAGATTTAAGACTGAGGAACCTGCAATGGGCTTAAAAGATATGGGCCAACTGAAGTTAGAGTCTGCTTGGATGCAAGGAATCAGACCAGATTTCTTCAGACATTTGATTGCCTTTTGAAGTTCTTTTTTTTTAATTTAATTTTTTTTATTAACAAACATGTAAAATACATACACACACACAACTTAGATATACACCACATTTACACAATGCAATATGAACAGGAGCTTCCTGTTCTTTCTAATAGCAATTATCAATCAATACCGCTCACCTTATATTATTTCCCCTTTTATTATATTTCATTTGGATTTCACCATTCTTAACCCTCTTATTTACTCATAACTATTATTTTTGAGTTTTGTTATATTCCTTCATTGATTCTTGTTTCTTTTCTCCATCCACCTATACCATTTATCCCATATCTGATATAATTCTGATTCTTCTTTTCCCTGGATTTCTTTAGTTAGTTTGTCCATTTCAGCACAATCCATAACCTTTCTTATTGTTTCATCTTCGCTTGGGATTAATTTGTTTTTCCATTTCTGGGCAAAGGCGATCCTTGCCGCCGTAATTATATGTAGTATTAAATACTGGATTTCTTTTTTGTATTTTTCAGACATTATTCCTAATAAAAAAAATTCGGTTTCCATTCTATTTTAACCCCTATTATTGCCTCCAGCCAATTTTTGATCCTTTTCCAAAAAGATTTAGCCTCCTCACAGGTCCACCATAAATGGTAAAATGTTCCATGTATTGATTGGCATTTCCAACATTTTGGGGAGGTATTTGTTAAGATTTTAGCTAACCTTTTTGGTGCCAGGTGCCATCTGTAAAACATTTTGTACTGGTTTTCCTTATATGCAACTGATAGTGACATTTTTAAGTTTGTTCCCCAAAAATTTTCCCATTTGTCTAATTCAATATTATAGCCAAAGTTCTCTGCCCATTTTATCATTTGTTCTTTCACAATTTCCTCTTCCATTTTATACTCCAGAAGAAATTTATATATTCTCCCTATCATCTTTCTATCTGAGCTTTGAATAATTTTATCCAATTTATGAGGTTCTGTTTCGATG
Organism: Thamnophis elegans; assembly: GCF_009769535.1. Lineage (NCBI taxonomy): Eukaryota > Metazoa > Chordata > Lepidosauria > Squamata > Natricidae > Thamnophis > Thamnophis elegans. Next base: position 17,403,917 of record NC_045541.1, on the reverse strand, counting down.
TCATATAATTTAGTATCATTGTTGTATTTAGTTTTGATTTAGAGGTAAGTTAGCCAGTCAACTTTCATGTTCTGTTCTGCCAATTCTTCAATTGTTTTTAAATTTCCCTGTCTATCAATTAAGTCTCTGTATCTTAGCATTTTGTTCAAATCTATAAAATTTGGGTGAGTTGTCCTTTCTGTCGGTGATAGCCAATTCGAGATTTTCACATAGTGGATTTTTTTGATTTTGAGCCATTTTTGCAATAATGCTCTTCTGATTAAACGATTTCGAAAGTATTTGTGCATTTTATTTTTATCATCCCATAGGAATGTATGACAGCCTGCTTGCAAATCATGGCCTTCTAAGGTCAAAATTTTTTTATTCTTTAGCTCTATCCAATCCTTCACCAATGTTATTGTTACTGCTGATGTGTATAAATCCCAATTTGGTAATGCTAAGCTTCCCCTCTCTTTGCTGTCTTGCATTGACTTTAGTTTAATCCTCGCTTTTCGTCCCTGCCAAATGAACCTAGCGGTTATTTTGTTTAATTCTTGAAAGAATTTTTTATCCGGATTAATAGGTGCGGCTTGCAACAGGAATAAGCTTCTTGGTAAAATATGTTCCCTTTTAATATGCACTTCCTGTATACAGGTTATATCTACCTTCAGTTTCTTAAGTTTATTAAACATCTGCGCTCTTTTTTTTGGTGCGTTCAGTCCATTCACGTTTATTGAAATAATTGTTATTTCCTGGTCCATCTTTAGATGGGGTGTTTTTTGTTGCTTCTGGTTTGTATCTGACTTTTCCCCCTCGTGCCTTCCTTTTCTGCTCTCTCTCTTTCTTGCCTCTGTTCTTCTCTCCTGTTTCTTTCCTTGTCTTCTGATGTTTCTTCCTCTTGACTTCTACTTTCTAGGTCCTCTTTACTTCCTTGTTCTTCTTCCCTTTTGCAGTATTTTTCATAGAATTCCTGCGCTTCTTCTATATTCTCTATCTTATATCTTTCTCCTTGCCAAGATACCAGTACCCCTTCTGGTACCAACCATCTGTACATTATTCTGTTTTTATTTAAATGACTTGTTAAAATTTGGTATTGTCTATGTTGTTCACGAATTCTCCGTGGAATCTGTTTAAGCATGATCAACTCTTTTCCCTGAAATGTAATCATCCCTTCTCTGGTTATTTTGTACACTTCATCTATAGTTGGTTTTTTTAGCAAATATTACATGCACTTCTCTTGGGAACCTATGTCTTCTGGCATAATTAGTATGCACATGGTAAGCTTCATCAATGTCTCCTCTCAACTCTTGTTCTTTTCTCTGTAGAATTTCGGTGAAGATTTTGATCATTTTTCCTTTCAGGTCTTCCTCCTTCTCTTCCGGTATGTTTTGGAATCTTAGATAGAATGCAGCTCTATCATTTTCAAGTCGGATTATTGATAACTCTAATTCTTTATTAACTTGTCTATATTCCAGCTCCATTTTTTCAATCTTCTGATCTGTTTGTTCTATTTTTGTTTTGATGTTCAGGATTTTCTGTTCATTGATTGCTAAGGCATTCTGTATCCTTTCAATTTTGTCATCCACGTTTTTGATATTTCCTTTCAATTCTCCCATTTCATTTTTCATTTCTTCATGGTTCCTCCTTGTCTCTTCATGATTTGTAGCCATCACTTCTTGGCTTTTCATCAATGTCTCTTGTATCATCTGGAGCATCAATTGCATACTCTGCATTGTTGGTGCTGGTCCCATTGTTCCTGCCATCATTCCACCTTTCTCCAGCCCCAATGCGCTGTCAATTGATCTTTGATTTGAGGAGAGGGGTGTTGCTGAAATCATATTGGGTGTAGTTTTTTTCACTAATTTTACTGAAGTTGCCATTTTTATCCCCCTATTTATCCTTGCCCACAATTGCATATAAATTCTACTTTACTTCTACTTTATCAGCAATATCAATGGTATCTATAATTATATATCTTAATATTTAACAATAATTAACCTTCCTTAATATCATGTTTCAATATCTAAACATTCCTATGTATTCTTCTTTTCTGTTTTTGATCCTTAATTATTATATATCATAGAGTTATCACACTGTTATCTTATACAAATAGATGTCTCTCAATTGTATCAATTATACAGGTATTCAATTCTAATAATTAGTTTCTCTCTATGTATATATCAGCTTATGTCACCATTGGTTTTCTTGCATCAAACTTCACGGTTCAAATTTATAATCCACTAGGTGTCACCCCCTCTTCAGTATCACTGTTAGTGTCAATCAGTTAATACAACAAGTCCAGCAGAGGGAAATAAAGGGGGGTGGGTAAAGATGCCCTCTAATCGTTCCAAAACCGTTCTCTCTCTACTGTTTCTGGTACCATTCCAAGTTCCGAGGTGAATAAATACCAAATACTTGTAAGTTCAACTATTCTTTAGGAAAAACAAAACAATAGAAGGAAGAGCAAGAAGAAAAAAGTCAACAACCAACCCGACTGTTAAACAATCCTTTCTGTGCCTTCCAAGTCTTCTCAGCAGTTTCTATGTTCTACTCCTGTTGTCCATGCTGGGTTCTCAGTGTGGCCAATTTCCTTCAAGTTATTCAGGCTGTCAATTCCAATTCAGTGTCTATGCTCTCACTTCTTTTCAGCAAAAATCTGAACTGCAAAAACAGTCTCCTCTCCAGAGCCTCTTTCTTTCCAGCTCACCCTCTCTTTTGAAGTTCTTTACACATACAATGTCTTTACTACTGCTTCTGGAATCATTACAGATGCTATTCAATGTTACAACTTCATTTATTACAAGTAGTCCTCAACTTATGAACGGTTGTTTAGTGACCATTTGAAGGTATAATCTACTTGAAAAAGGAGATTTGGGACCTGGATCTTAAATTCCAATAGTCACCACCCCTGCAGTCATGTGACCACATCCGAAGCACTCGGCAGCATTATCCCATTGATATGTGACTGCAATTTATGACAGTTTTGTCAAAAAATGAGCCATAGTAAAAAGATGGATTCACTTAACTGCAATGTTCACTTAACAACCATGTTATTCACATTTATGACCACTGCATTTGCTTAACCATCACAAAAAAAGTAATAAAATCAGGTCAATCATATGATCAATCCATTTCATGACTCTTACAATTAATAACTGTAGAGGATGGAGTCTGTTAAGGTCAATTTGAGGACTATCAAAACTAACTGTCTTAGGCTTATAGGCTGTTCCTTATCCAAACATACTGAATCTCCCATATGTTGTGGAATATGGTGGAGTGGAGTGGTGACTCTTTGGTATCAATAGGAACAGCAAGCCAATAAAATCTATCCTCTTAAATCTTTCTTATTAAATCCTGGAATGGGTTAATAGGCCCAGGATACCTGCAAGACCACCTACTACCACCGGTAGCCTCCCACCATCCAGTGCGATCCCACAGAGTTGTCTTCCTCAGGGTGCCGTCGGCCAGACAGTGTCGGCTGGTGACCCCCAGGGGGAAAGCCTTCTCTTTGGGAGCGCCTTCCCTCTGGAATGAGCTGCCCCCGGACTTTCGTATAATCCCCGAACTCCGGTCCTTCTGACGTGCTCTGAAAAGTTGGCTTTTCCAGCAAGCCTGCCTGGCCTGAATAAAATAAAATAAATGATTGATTATTGTTAATTTTAATCAAAAAATTTTTTTAAAAAAATGTTATTGTTAATCTTAATCGGGGTTTTTTTTTTGGATATTCTATCTAATTATTTTTAATTTTTGTAATATGTTTTTTTTTAATGTTGTACGCCACCCTGAGTCCTTGGGAGAAGGGCGGCATATAAATCCAATAAACCAAACCAAACCAAACCTTTCAAGGCAGGCCAGGTCAGAAAAAAAAGACTGTACAAGATTAATTGGAATTCTAAAAGAATATAAATACTTTTGTTTCCACATGGAGACCGCTTTTGAACTTTGTGCTTGAAGTGGAAAAGAATGAAACTTTGATTTTGGGTTTTACCGATTAGACTGATAGATCCTTATAGAAATGGCTAGTTTATATTATTATGAAAAAACAAAAAAAGTTGTGATTTTATGTTAATGCCTTATTTTATTAAAACAGACAGAGTTGGAAGTCAATGTTTTTTTTCTGAATTCTTCTGCACTTTTCTTCCCCCTCCCCCATTCATCTCCATTGTTTTCCTATTTTCTTTTGTATTTTGTACCTTATTATATAATTCAATAAAAATGTTGACAAAAAAGATTTATTGGAATTCTGCTTAACTGATATAAAATGAAAAGTGGTGTAGGATTTCCTGCCTAGACAGGGGGTTGGACTAGAAGACCTCCAAGGTCCCTTCCAACTCTGTTATTCTTCTCAGATAAAAAAATATAACAACATTTTGAAAGACCAACATTATCTCCCTCCCCCCAGGTCTTTTACACTAAAGAGAATTAAGGTGCAACTAATCTAAATTTAAGGGATGTGGTGGCTCAGTGGTAAGATGCTGAGCTTGTCGATTAGAAGGTCGGTAGTTCAGCAGTTCAAATCCTAATGCCTCATAACAGAGTGAGCTCCCATTACTTGTCTCAGTTTCTGCCAACCTAGGAATTCGAAAGCACATAAAATTGCCAGTAGAAAAATAGGAACCACTTTTGGTGGGAAGATAACAACATTCTGTGCACCTTTGACATTTAGTCATGCCGGCCACATGACTACGGAGATGTCTTCAGACAGCGCTGTCTCTTCAGCTTTGAAACAGAGATGAGTACCGCCCCATAGAGTCAGGAACGACTAGCACATACAGTATGTGCAAGGGGAACCTTTACCTTTACCTTAATCTAAGTTTATTTTTAATATTTTCTTCCATCCCAGCCTTTAGTTATGATTTTGCAAACTGCTACCATGTACTTTTTCCGAGGCCTTCACACTGGTTCTTTATAATGAACAGAACTCTTCGGAACACTCTTTACGACCTCCTCAAATCATATGTAAAATTTGGCAAATGCATTCTCTGCACAGCAAAGATATGTTCAGTAAGGGGTACCGTGACTGATTTTATTTATTTACATGTCAATAGTGTTTAATTTAAATCAATGGCTTTTAGATTGCACTTGATTTGGACTTATATTCCATCAAGTTCAGTTTTGTTTCATTACAAAATGACTCTTCATCTCACCCAGTTTTTGGAATGCTGGTCTGGTATGCCACGTGTACCCATATTTTTTTATGTTCAAAAAGAAAATAAATTCAAGACTGTATTTTGAACTTGGGTAGCACAGAAGAAATGGCAGAGATTGTGGAGTGGGGGTGGAGTGAAAAGAGGGATCAGCCTAGAATCCTACATAGTCACAAACAAATTCCCACCTCTCTTGAGCGCTGTTGACCTTCATCTAACTGTAACCAGGTACTGTCTCTGTTAATTGAGAAAGATTAGGTTTTTAGCAATAAATCACCCTTAATTGAATCTTCACACTTGGACCTAATCTTTCATGCCTGATATTAAGTATTTTTTTAAAAAAATCTGTTTCCATTTTGACTAATTCTATACTGACATCTCGTTCCTTATATAGATTCTAGCTTCCAATATTTTGCTGACAGCAATCCTTTTCTGAACCAATTCTGACTTCAGGATAGGGATGGAACATACTTTTAATTGACAGAAGAAATATCATGTAGACAGCAATAGCCAGCCACCTGTTGGTTTTAAAACCCTAGTTAAATTGTCATAAAGTTTTTATAACAGATCTGAAACAGAAGAGCTGCTTGAAAGGACCATAGCTGTAGGAACTCATCTCTTTCACTGGTGCTGACAGAATGACTTGAAGGGAGAGAGAGAGAGAGAAAATAAAATTGCCTATTAAAAAAGAAATCTCCCAAGAGAAAAGAGGTAGATGATGTGCACGATCAGTGGGCTCATGCCTCACATTTTACGATTATAGAATTCATCGCTTGCTCTCTCTTGGTAGCACAGCTCAGATAAACATAGATTATTTCTATTATTTGGAGGTGATGACAATAGCAAATAATTCTTCTTTGTTTAACAATCACAGTTGCACCATAAGTATCTGTAGTGGCATCTTCTTTGGAGAAGAAAGTGCCTAATGAGATCACATTAGCCTCTTTTGGCTTTTCCCACATTATAAAACAAACAACGTATTCCTTAACACACACACACACACTTCATTTATACCAGTTTTCCTAATAAGATTTGTTACTTATTTGACCTAGGCTTCCCAAGGGCATGAAGGAAACTCCTTGTCCTGAGAGAAAACCCTTTTATTAATGTAACATGAATTCTGCTCATTCACATCCAGCAAAGTCTTTCAAGGGAGGATTTACAGTCACAGACCTTATCTGGCTTGGAGCCCTGATAGGCCGATATCTGCAAAACTTGGCAAGGAGTCTTGAAGAGTCACGAACCAATTAAGCAAACTAAGTATCTCCTGCAAACTCCACTCCCCTTTCACTCTTCTTTTATTTATTTATTTCCTCAGGGAGGGGGCATTCATTGTCCACCTGTAGCCTTACTCCCAAGTAAACTCCTGTTCTTTAGCTGTTCCCTTCATCTGGCAACTCTGTGCATGCGCATACTGGAACAAGCTCTGGCTGTTCATCTGCCTCACTGATGTCTGACTCTGAAGGCAACTGATAACTGGCACATGGCTCTGACCCCTTCTCTGCCTCCCACACAGAGCCCTCATCAGAGCCTTCCCCAGACTCCAGGAGTGGCCCATGTTCCTCCCCAACCTCCTCACTGTCTGAATGTGCTGCCAACTCTGATGGCCGCTGGTGGGCCACAACAATGTTTCATGCAAGGAAAAGGTATTAGGAAGGGAAGGGCATTAAAATTAGTTTTTACCAATGCTATTTTCTATAAATATTTCTAGCTTTGAAAATCATCCTTGCTTTCACTTGACCATGTACTGCTTCATATATTGTCTTTTGATTTTGAAAGTCTTATTTTTCTCATTAACTCCATCCAACCATTACTTTCTCAGTCCTACCCTTCCTCTTAACAAATTCACCATTCTGTTATACGGTTGTTTTTCAGTTCAGTCCTTATCTATCTCTCGATGTGATCCATCCACTTCAAAATACTTCTTTAGTATTAGTCACTTACTTTTATAATCAATCCACATTCACTCAGCACCCATTGGTTCACTGACAAAAGGGCAAACGACAAAACCGCGCCCGACAAAACCATGTGTTCTAAAGCGCTCCGACGAATGAGCGTTGAATCCCGCCGACAACAGTGCGGCGACAGAAGCACGCTGTAAAACTAAACCTAACCCTAAACCTCAACCTAACCCCTAACCCTAAACGTAATGCTAAATGTAATGCTAAACCTAACACTAAACCTAAACCTAACCCCTAACCCTAAACGTAATGCTAAACGTAACCCTAACCCTAACCCTAACCCTAACCCTAACCCTAACCCTAACCCTAACCCTAACCCTAACCCTAACCCTAACCCTAACCCTAACCCTAACCCTAACCCTAACCCTAACCCTAACCCTAACCCTAACCCTAACCCTAACCCTTACCTTAAGTTAAATCGGCTTTCTGTCGATGCGCTGTTGTCTCTGAGCTGTTGTCTCTGCGCTGTTTTCGCCGCATTGATGACATCATGGTTTTAGTGACGCAGTTTAGTCGGGCGCGGTTTTGTCGTTCGCCCTTTTGTCGGGTGACGGCACCCATTCATTCTTGATCCTGATTCTTTTTGCTTTATTATACCCACTTGCTAAGTAAGCCATCCCGATGCATTTAACTTAATATTTCTCCTGACATCATCAATTCTCACTGTAGTACATAATGGGCAAAAGCATGTTCTTATAACACCACCATGTTCACTATTTTCCCACAAAGATTCATGCATCACAAAGACCACACAGTACTTCTCTGCCAGCATTTCTTCTCTATTTACCTATCACTAGTAAAAATTAATAAAGTTTTACAGGTTACACAAGTTTTATTTGTTGATTTGCTTAAGTTCTCCACCAGTTATGTATAATGCACAATCATTCAGTCTATTTTCTATGTCAAGATCAACATACATTAATTTTTACTCCTGTTGCTTGATACAATCTAAAATTTGATATAAATCATTTGACTTGTCAACCCACACAGTATCATCTGCATACAAGAGTACACAAATATTTACATACTCAGTGAATAAATCCCTAATGTCAAACATTCCTTATATATTTATTCATAAATACTCCGAAACAACCAAAAAAGTACCTCTAAGTCAAGTCATCCTGTTGGATTATCAAGAGAGCTTCTGATCTCCCACCCCTGCAATATGAGCTGTGGGATAGTAGATAGGCCTTTTATGGCTGTAGGAACTTCTAAAAAAACAGTAGAAATTTTATGAGAGCTTATTAGATGAAGTATACAGTCCTTATTACTGTGCTGTTTTTTGTTTTTTGTAGATTTCTTATAGTTTGAAATTGTTACTTAGGACTTTTCCTTACCAACCAGTGTTATAAAATGCATCAGTCAATCAATCAATCTATCAATCATCAAGCCTTCTCTTGCTCAATACCATATTTTTCAGAGTATAAGACACACCAGAGTATAAGACGCACCAAGATTTTGAAGAGGTAAATTAAAACAAAAACAGTTTTTGCACTCTGCAGACCTCCCAAACCTTCTTCATGCCTCGTTTTTTGTGAAAAATGAGGCATGTAGAGAGTTTGAGAGGCCTCCAAACTGCTCCTGGGGCCTGGGGAGGGGGCAAAAATGAGCAAAAAACAGCCCAATTTTTTGCAAAAATGGGCCCATTTTTTGCCAAAAACAGGGCATGCATAGGGTTTGGGAGGCTTGTAGAGTGCTTCTGGGAGCTTTGTGGGGAGGGGGGCAAAAACAAGCAAATCGTGGCCCATTTTTTGTTTGTTTTTGCCCTCCCCGGCCCACAGGAGCACTTTGCAGGCCTCCAAACCCTCCGCACATCCATTTTTGTTAAGGGATTTCAGGAGGCCAAAAATTCTGTATTCAGTGTATAAGACACACCCAGATTTTCACTCTATTTTGTGGAGGGGGGGGAGATGCATCCTATACTCCAAAAAATACGGTATTCCATTTATTCTCACATGACTTTCTTCCACAATACATTGTTCTTAACATATCAGGAAACCAAATTTCAAATTCATACCCACACAAAACATTCCCTAATTCAAATTTATTCACTCTTATCATTTGTCTTATCTATCTAAACATATGTACCATAGCTTTCTTCCATCTATACAGGTAGTTCTCCACTTATGACTGATTGCTTAATGACTGTTCAAAGCTATGATAAATCTCCCAAAACTACTTATGGCCCAGTTTCAAAATTACGACAATTGTTGATGCCCCTCACAGCAGGGGTGGGATTCTACTGGTTCTGACTGGTTCAGGCAAACCGGTAGCTCTGAAGATCAGTTGGGAGTGAACCGGTTTGCCCCGATGATCAGGTGGGCCAGCCCCTGCATTTTACTGACCTATATCTTCTCAGCTGATTCGTATTACCTGAGAGACCGCCTCCTGCCATTCACCTCCCAACGACCAATAAGATCGCACAGGATGGGCTTCCTCCGGATGCCGTCGACCGGACAATGCCGGCTGGCGGCTTCCCGAGGGAGGGCCTTCTCTGTAGCTGCACCGGCCTTATGGAATGAGCTACCCGCAGAGATCTGGACCCTTACCACCCTCTCAGCCTTCCATAAAGCGACCAAGACCTGGCTGTTCCAGCAGGCCTGGGGCTGTTGATTGAAATCCAGCCCAACGTGATTGAATGGATGATATCTTATTTTAAATAATTGTATTTTTAATATTTTTATGTCTTTACTTTTGTTGTGAGCCGCCCAGAGTCCCTAGGGAGTGAGCGGCATACAAATCTTATTAAAGTTGCAAAGTTGCAAGTATGGCAGAGCAGACTGTTGTGCTTCAGCTTTGTTACTCCCCAGCAGTAACGCAGAAGGTAAGTTTTCTTAAAATTGTGTACACACACACAATGAAGCACATGACCACTGAACCGGTTGTTAAACCAGCAGGATCACACCACTGTAATCCACAGTCCCACAGTCATTCACTTTTATGACTGATGCGGGGAGTCTGCAGCATCAACCCCACCTATCTCCCCCCCCCATTCTACCCCTCAGAGCCCAACACTCTCTTCCCCATCCCATGTCATTGATCACTCAGTTATCTTTTACTGTAGATGTTCTTCTGAAAGTTCCATAAATCTCACTGGGAATGGGAGTAAATTGCCCCGTATCTCAGCATTCCTGACCTGAATGGCATATCTAGGCAGCAAGGGCCATTTTCAAGGTGGCCACAAGGAATAGTGGCCATTTCAAAATAGCGCTTACTTCCAGAATGGAGGAACCTAACTGTAGCAACAGAGCAGCTTGTGTTTCTTCCCCAATGCTATTTTCTCACGAGCCTGCCACTCAGCTGACTATTTGGCTTGTGAATGAGAAGGATTGAAGAAAGAGAAAGCTATGTGAAGCCTGCTGCTTGCAAGTCGGATAACCAGCTGCATGGGGATAGGCATTCTTGCCTTCAGTACATCAAACAAGACACTCCTCTTCACTGTCTTTCTCAACTGGAGTATCAGATGATAATATATGGCCTCCAACTCCTCAGACCCAGAGAGTAGCACAGAGCAAAGATTCTCAGTGGGGCTCCTTGACAAACTAGGAAGTAGCTCTCTTAATAATTAATGTCAGCTTGCTAGAGCTTGATTTAAGAGGCAGCCCTGACCCTCTGTTGGAAACAACATTTCATGCTCTGCTGTGTCATTCTTGTGAATTCTGCTCATGAAAATCTAATCTTGGACTGGCTGACAAATTTGATTTGGCTCTATGAATTTTATTTATTTATATCCTGCCTTTAAAGGACGTGGTGGCTCAGTGGCTAAGACACTGAGCTTGTCAATCAGAAAGGAACCACCTTTGGTGGGTAGGTAACAGCATTCCGTGCACCATCGGTGTTTAGTCATGCCAGCCAAATGACCAAGGAGATGTCTTTGGACAGTGCTGGCTCTTTGGCTTTGAAATGGAGATGAGCATCATCCCCTAGAGTAGGGAACGACTAGCACGTATGTGCAAGGGGAACCTTTACCTTTATCCTGCCTTTATTATTTTTACAAACAACTCAAGGGAGCAAACACAGCCAACATGGCTAAGAACCCACAGCCTCCCAGTTTCTTGATTTTGACTAATTCTCTTGTTGAAAGTGAAACCACGCAGGCAACCTTTCTTTGCAAGAGACTTTATGCATTTACACCCCTTGTCTGCCATTATCTGCTCAGCCTAAGAATATGCTGCTTTCTTCACCTAGCAACTAGGTATGTGAGGGTTGAAACCTGAATCAGGACACATATTGAATGAGCTTTGAAGGAAACAGATTTATTTATTTATTTCCCATCTTTATTATTTTTTACAAATTACTAAAGCAGCTAGCATATCCAACACAACTTCCTCCTCCTGCTTTACCTACAACAACTACCCGGTGTGAGGTGGGTTGGGCTGAGAGAGAGTGACTGGTCCAAAATCACCCAGCTGGCTTTCATGGCTAAGGCAGAACTAGAGCTCCCAGGCTCCTGGTTTCTAGACAGGTGCCTTAACCAGTAGACGAGGGGTGTGAAACACGCAGCCTGCAGGCTGGGTGCATCACGCTCTGGCCACACCCATGCCCAGTTTAGCAAAGCAAAAAAAGTTGCAATACGTCACATGCAGGAGCGAGTTCCGAATGCTGATACTGCCGGTTTGCTAAGGGATGCACTGTGCATGCGCACACACTTGATGCAAGCTATGTGTGCATGACCTGTACTTAAAAATGTTTCTGTGCATGCAAAAAACAAGATGGCAGCACCGTAGAACTTGTTTAGAGGAGTGGCAGGCTGAGTTACTACCTGCTCGGCTGAACCGGTCTGAGCTGGTAGTAACCCTGGTCACGTGACGTCGTGATGATGTGAGCTTGACATCCCAAGGTGGCTGTTCAGCTATGTCTGATATGGTTGCACCTATTCAGCATAGCCTTTTACATCAGTAGAGTATGCAGGCCCCCTGTCACAAGATACTGTTCTTATTATTTGAACACTTGCTCTTTAAATATGTTGAGCAAGATTTCAGTCAAAACTATACTACTGGTCCTGTCACATGTTTTCCATTAAAGTAGGGTGGGTGAAGCATTGGTTTTCTCTAACTGGCTAGAAGCAGGAAAATGAGAGTTTCCATGAATTTCTTGATAGTGCCTCTCTGGCCAAGCTCCCTATGGCCCTGGCATCTTCAATTAAAATTACATTATTGGACCAGACAGCAAGTGATATTTATTTTCTGGTGATGCTGTCGCAGGGATTTGTAGCTATCCTCTTTTCTGGTGACAACCTTGAAAATTTATTATAGGTAACCTGGGAAACAGAAATTTATAGTCTTCAATCATCAGCCAGCTAAGCTGTCAATCATGGAAGTGATGTCATATCATAAAACTACAAACTACCAATAAATCAGCTGTTAGGTAATGTTTCATTTCTTTCTGGGAGGAAAAAAAATCAACTGGCATCAGTTTCATGTACCGTAATGTTCATGCTTGCTAGGGAGGAAATAATAAATCTGAGTCCACAGATCAGATTTGCATTATAATATAACTATTTTTTTTAAAAAAAAATCTCAACATTTCATAAATATAATAGAAAATAATAACCTGCATTGACCTGAAATTATTGGTGGGAGGAAAAGATCAGGGTTGTTCTCACGAGACATCTACCTAAAAACAAAAATAAAACTTAAAAGACTTATTTGAGAATGTACAGTACATTGAATGTTTGTTCCTGGTCTAGGCAATGAGCTCTGGCATGAATATTATGTGTAATTTGGTGGTGGAAATACTGAACAGTCAGAAGAATGCAAGCAGGCAAATATTGTTTGTGCCAAAGCTAATGTTGATTACCGGGACTGTACAGATTTGAAAGCTTAAATGGTGCTTTGGAGCACATAGGGGCAGTCAAGTCACACCTGTTTCCCATTCTTCAAAGCAAATAAGCCTCTTCCATTCCAGGATTCACCTGCTACCCTTTTGCAGCTGCTACCAGAACCTAGGAAAAGATGGATTCAAAGGTTATAGACAAACACTGCATGATCACTAAGTACACGTAACCCCTTTGCCTTCTAATTCAAAGGGCTCCAAGCCCAATAGACACTATTCAAAGAAAATTAAAAACAACAACCCACTCACCAAAACCTGAGTGCTAACTGCAGCAGCCTGATCTGAAGGCATTCCAAAGATAGAACTTTAATAGATGGGCTAAGAGATGAAATGCAAGCCACAAACTGCCCTTTCCTCTCTCTCTCTCTTCCTTCCAAAAAAATATCCAAGACAACAACATGGATATACCTTCAGTAGAAATTTGACCTGTTTTAGATTTGCATTTGTTATTTTAATATATTTCCTTTCCTTCAGGAGCTCAAGACTGCATACACACAGGTCTCCTTCCCCGTTAATCCTGCAAGGTAATTCAGAAAAAAAGCATAACCAGGATTTTTATCTTTATCCTTATTGTAAAGTTGCAGTAACCAATTCTTGAAAGAGTGAAAGTATTTCTTCCCTCCTTTCCATTTGCACTCTAGAAAAGTAGGGAGGATCTTTTCTGAATAAATATGTATATGTATTAGCTTGAGACATTATTGTAGGCCCCTTATATTTATTTATTAAATTTACATATACACAGTCACAGTAAAATCCCCCAAATGAAATACTTTTAAAGATATTATTATTATTTTATTATGCATATACTGTATTTACTATGACTTATTCCCTGCTACCATTTTTGAAGTCCTTGGAGCTTCCCTCAGTTGCTCAGGCAATTTTTTTACTTGGTCTTCTTACAATATTTGGTTTTGTTTTAATCCCAATGGAAGGTTTTCTTCCCTAGGGTTCATTCCTTGCTTTAGGTCAAACACCAGATGCCATAGTGTATATATAAATAGTCAGTTTGGTGCAGCGGTTCAGGCATTAGGCTTAGAAGACTGTGAGATCTACTCTTGTTTTAGGCATGAAAGCCAGCTGGGTGACATCAATCCCTTTTTCTCAGCCCAACCCACCTCATAGACCAGGGATGTCAAACTCACAGCATCACAGTACCATCATGTGACATATCAGGATGTTTTTCCTCTTCGCTAAACCGGACATGGGTGTGGCCAGTGTGTGACACATCCAGCCCACAGGCCAGGAGTTTGACAGCCCTGTGATAGATCAAATCAACAAAAGCTTCCTTAAAAATAGCCCTCAAATTTGGAGGTACAGTGGTTAAGTAAAGTATTGCAGAGGTTTGCATAGATATCATTCATCAATCAGTTCCCATAAAAATCCACAGAGGTTTATGTAGTGTGTGTGTGTGTATGTAGTGTGTGTGTGAGAGAGAGAGAGAGAGGGAGGGAGGGAGGGAGGGAGGGAGGGAGGGAGGGAGGGAGAGAGAGACGGAAGGATTGTGGGAGGGAGAGAGAGAGAGAGAGGCCGAAGGAGAGAGGGAGGGAAGGAGAGAGAGATGGAGAGAGGGAGAGAGACTGAAGGAGGGAGGGAGAGAGGGAGGGAAAGGGAGAGAGACAGAAGGAGGGAGGGAGGGAAGGAGAGAGAGGGAGAGAGAGAGATTGGAAGTCAATTTAAGTCAGACAGAAGAGAGCAACACCTAGTTAAATCTGGCTCATCTGAAATAAAACTAAGGTAGGTCACACTTGGGAAATTCTTGGATAGGAAACCATCAGGACAATTCAGACCTGTACCCTAGCTGCAAAAACAATATAAGGAAAAAAAAAAGCAGTGGCAAGTCACTTTTCTCTTTTGGCAAACAAAACAAAAGAGGTTCACCTTGACTCTAAGGAACATTTACCTTTTAAATAGTCAATTAGTTATTAAATGTATTATAGGAATGCTTAGAAATGAAATTCCTTCAGAGAGATAGAAATTATAAATGCACAAGAAAATCTGATTTATATCATTAAACTTTTCCAAATATGTTTACCTTCAAACTGTTATGCCATTTTCAGAGGCTGCTCTTTTGGGGCACCATTTTTTCCCCCAAAGCACTTTGTGGATAAAATCACAGGTGCTGTTGGTAACTAAGCATCTTTTATTATCGTAGCTGCCATTTCCCCCTTATCTCAAAACTGTGTAATGAAACAATTTGGAAAGTTAACAAAGGCACAGCCTTGTATGTTAACGCTCACAAGAATTTCAAAGACAGGATGAAAGGACAGGAGTTAAAAATAAAGGTACGTTGGAAGAGTCCTGAAATGGGAACTAAAGAAAACAGTGACAAAAAGATCTGACTGCACTTGTAGGTTATCTATTACCACAGAAAAGAAATAGATAATTCATTATTCAGTTTTGCACTGCATCGTACAATATTTGTGAAAGTTTCCTTGTGCCCTTTTGGCTCTAACTTTGTGCAACTGACAAACTCCCCGTGGAGATTCGGACCCTTACCACCCTTCAGGCTTTCCGCAAAGCCGTTAAAACCTGGCTGTTCCGGCAGGCCTGGGGCTGATGAGTTCCCAGTCCCACTCGAATTGTTGCGGCTCTTGATGAGTTTTAATTTGTTTTTAATTTGTTTTTTGTATTTGTTTTGTCTTGTGTCTTTTGTACTCCCCCTTTCCCTATTTGGTTTGTTAGCCGCCCTGAGTCCCCTCGGGGAATAGGGCGGCATACAAGTTTAATAAAATCAATCAAATCAAATCAAACTTACCATAGCAATTGTTTGTCTATTCTGGAAAGTTTAGGAAACTCTTAGATGAGAAATCAAACAAGTATAACTTAAATATTTTAAAACATTCTGAAGTCCCATGGATTCTGTTTCATGGTGATCACTTTAACAAGTTTTTGTAGATATTTCTATAGTTCATTCCCCAATGTCCATATTCAGCACAATATATGCATGAGTAAAACCAAGTCTCTAAGAATACTTAGAAAAACATATTTAAATGACCCAATTTAAATTACCCCAAAGTGTTATTTTATACTTGGTCCCATACCAATAAAGTTTAAGATTCCTCAAGGCAAGTAAAACATATTAAGGAATGTTGCCTGGGAGGCCTTGAAGTGTTTGTTTGATACAGGGAAAGTAAAAATGAAGAAATAGCTCTGTTCCACCTGTAGAAATCAGGTTGAAGAGAAACCTGTCAATATCAGTCCTTCATTTGGAGAAAACACAGCAATGCTAAAGGGAAGACCGAAGAGGGTTCTATGCTTGATGTATCTCCTTATAATGTCCCTAATGTTCTGGGACATTAGGGACACAGTGACTAAGATGCTGAGCTTGTCGATCAGAAGGCCGGCAGTTCAGCAGTTCAAATCCCTACTGCCGCTTAATGGAGTGAGCTCCCATTACTTGTCCCAGCTTCTGCCAACCTAGCAGTTCGAAAGCATGTAAAAAATGCAAGTAGAAAAATAGGAACCACTTTTGGTGGGAAGGTAACAGCGTTCCGTGCGCCTTTGGTGTGTACTCATGCTAGCGACATGACCACAGAGATGTCTTTGGACAGCGCTGGCTGTTTGGCTTTGAAACGGAGACGAGCACTGCCCCCTAGAGTCGGGAATGACAAACACGTATGTGCAAGGGAAACCTTTACCTTTAATGATATGCAGGATGGAAAATACAGTGTCAATACTTCTGAAGTTGCATCTCCATCAGTTCTGGGGTCCTGATGCTGCAAATCTAAATGTGCATGTTTATTCTTGACATTATGTGGAAGCAGAGATGCATGCCAGAAATAAGAGATTTATCTTATTAAATGTCTGCCAGAATAAACACTGAGGTTCTCCTCTCTGAGCTTAGTAATCAGAGTTGCATTTCTGTTCAACTATTTCATAGTGTGCATGTTTGCAAATGCACACAGTATAGTGTAGTATTTACTGACTGTAATCAGGGCAGAAACAAATTAGCAAATAAATGGGTTCTATCAGATGAAGAGGAACATGTTAGCTGACATCGGTTTTAAAATACAAATAAACACCGACCCCCTAAAGCACTCTAACATTCATTGACGCAGACAAAGACATATTTCACAGCAATCATCTTTTCACTTTCATCATAATCTGCTGACACCAGAAAAATAGAAAGTACCACATCTTTATGCAGTCTCAGAATAGAATCTCAAGCTTCTTTTTTTAACTATAATTATTCTAACCCAAAGACTGACTCAATCAACCTAAAATGCAGGAAGAATAGGAAATACAAGACTCTTCCTCCAAATCCATCACTATTCTTATACATGTCCCAGGATAATGTTGCAGGAACCAATCTGGATCAGTCACTGGGACCAGAGGTTTTGTCTTCTGAGATTTCGGACTCATGCTAGAAGCCATCCTCAGGAAACTTCTCTGTGTGCTCTGGAGTGTTCTGTGTGTGGTATTTATATGGTGTGTTGCATTTTAATGGTGCTGGAGAAGACTCCTGTGAGTCTCTTGAAGTGCAAGGCAGTCAGTCCTAGAGGAGATCAACCCTGACTGAATGATCCTGGAGATGAAACTCAAAAACTTTGGCCACCTAATGAGAAGGAAGGACTCACTGGAGAAGAGCCTAACACTGGGAACAATTGAGGGCAAAAGAAGAAGAGGGCGACAGAGAATGAGGTGGATGGATGGAGTTACCGGAGCAGTTGGTGTGAGCTTAAATGGACTCCATAGGATGGTAGTAGAGGACAGGAAGGCCTGGAGGAATGCTGTTCATGGGGTCACGATGGGTTGGTCTTTGCAACTAACAGCAACAAAGCATTTTGGATGTAGAATGGGGTACTGATGGCTGGCTATTAAGTCATTGGCTGTTGTTTCCTTGTGCTGCCATACCCTCACCCCCTAAATATTTGATAAGCTGAGAATAAATCAGCACTCCTGTTGATTGATGAAGGGCCTGTTTCCCAAGCTTCAATCATTCCCTTGCTGTTTTTGTGCCTGCTCGTCCAACAATTTTAGTAGCTGAAAAATTGAATGAATGTACTCGTTTGCAATGTGAGGCTACCAATACATTTGGGTTTCCTTGTCTGACCACTCACTTGTTTTCTTGCAATCTGGTGGTTAGCTTCCTCTCCATCTGTCCTACATAGTCACAGGGGCAATCCATGCAGGAAATAGTAATGGATTAATAGAGTTGGAAGGGACCTTCCAGGTCATCTAGTCCAACCCCCTGCCTATGCAGGAGACCCTACAGCTCCCTCTACCTAAGATTGAACTCACAACTTCCTGATTGTGAAGCAAGAGCGCCACCTTTAGGCCACCACAGCTGTTACATTTATTCAAATACCCCTTGTATTTTGTATTTTATGTTCTGGATTGCAAAAAGGCATGACTTGATGTAGAGACGCTTTGCTTCCCCCCCTCCCCCACACACAGACATATGTTAGTGGTAATAAAAAGGAACAAAGTTTTAGGAAGCATGAAGTACTTTGAGCTTTTTCATTCAACCTGTTTCTCCAATTCTCCCAAACCACCATCTCTGAAGTTTCAATTTGCAGGACAATATCTCAGACTAAGTGATTAGCACAAAATTGCTGTTAGGTCCCTCCTAGAAAAGTGTAATGATTGCCTAGTAATTTTTATTTGACAACCTTCCAAAACCAGATCTTACAACTCTACATTTTCTTGGCATGATTTTGAAAATCTTCCCTCTATAAAAGAAATGTATTAAAAGACATACAAAGGTCCAACTTTCTATCTTCCCTCCATCATTCCAAAAAATAAAAAAATAAAAAATAAAATAAAAAAGACATACAAAGGGATAACTATCGTTATTAGTAAACTGCAAAATAATATAGATAACATGAAAAAAAAACCTAATAAAAACAATAGCTAGCAAACATCCATATTTTTAATAACGATTTTTTTATCCATAGGGTGCAAAAAAAATCAGCTGTGCTTTATTGCTGTGGCTGTACTATTTAATAAATACTTGAAGAAAGCTTTAATAGAGACAAAATATAGACTCTTCCACTACTCCTACCTCCTTCTACTGTGAAATTTATTATTGTGCACAGGTGCTACAACTAGGGAATATGGGTTTTATGATTCATATTATGAATACAGCAAACAGCAAGATAACACTGATGAAACACAGTGATATTACAAAAGCTCTGGGATGAATTCACTGGGCCTTGGAGCCCACTTAAAGCAAAGAGCTACACGAAAAATAAGTGTAGGGTTAATGACTGACAAACTACACACATTCCAGCATGGAGATAATGGTGAAGCAAGGCAGTGTTGTTTCTTTTTACAAAAATGCTTTCTAGAAACAGTATCTGTGCTTTCTGCGAAAAGAAATGTAGCTCACTTTGAATGCAAAGTGAAATAAATGAAAGCTACTTCTGATAGCTGTGACTATTTACTTAGCCAGCTTTTATTCTGATAATCAGTTCTGTAATACAGATTTGTGTCTGTGTTGTGTGTCATGCCAAACCCAGAAGTCACGGCTCACTGGCCAAGCATTGATGCCGTTCTCCTGTCCATCCCATCCATCTTGTGAGATAGTAGCTTTTAGAAGAGGTATAAAACCATAGACAGTTCAGCACCTGCATACTTAGGACTATTTATCTTTTCCAGACTAGCTTGTCCTATGCATTCATCCTGAGAAAGGCATCTTGTCATCTTAACTGTACGCCTTTCATAAAATGAAGTACCTATGTACTACTAAAATGCTCATTTTCATGCCTTTAACTGGGCAAAACATCATAGGGTCATGATGGCGAACTTATGCACGCGTGGCACAGGTGGCACGCAGAGCCCTCTCTGCGGGCATGCGATCCATCTCCCCAGTTCAGCTGTGGTGTGCATGTGTGTGCGTCTCCCACTGACCAGCTGGTTTTCAGGTCTCTGCCATGCATGCATGGGGACGGGGGCACATGTGGCAGATGCACATGCATGCACAGGAGGCAGGGCACATGTGAGGGGGTCGCAAATGCATTTGTGGGGGGACAGGGCACATGCGGTGTGTGGGGGGTGGACAGGGGGGTCACATGCACATTGCATTATGGATGCATGCACACATGTGCATAAGCTTTCAGCACTCTGTGTTGAAAAGGTTAGCCATCACTGTCATAGGGCAACATTTTTTGAATGAAGGTATCTCAGATGGGCTAACTTACAGAATGGGTCCAAAATTTAGGACCTATAACTCTCAAGGAAATGAAATTCGGAAAGTTGTGGCTGTTTCAGCTGTCAGTCTACTGATGCAATCACATGGTCATCACTTTCAATGTTCCATTGCAGTTTCCCAGCCACTCTCACAATCCCTTGCTCCATCCCCCTCCCAGCAGTAGCCATTTACATGCCTGATGGAAAAAGAAGGGAGGGAGGGAGGGAGGGAGGGAGGGAGGGAGGGAGGAAGGAAGGAAGGAAGGAAGGAAGGAAGGAAGGAAGGAAGGAAGGAAGGAATATTTCTGATGTTCTCTGCCAGATTTCCATAAGAAATCTCAAAGGGAAAGCCAGCAGGAAATCTGAAGTTGCTCCTGCTCCCACTGCTCTTTTGGCAGGCCTTGATCATTCTGTTTTTCTATTTAGGTAAGGAATTGTCTCTGCAATGTGACCCAACAGGGCACAGATTGTTTATTATATAAGAAAATACTACGTTTCTTAGAGTCTTTGGCATTGGTGACTGTAATAATTACTTTTTTTATAGTAGACCACATTCCATTGGAGATTTTCAATACTTTTTACAAGCAGAAATTAGACTGCTGAAATCAACAGATTTTGAGTACTTGGAATCTGATATAGAAAAGTTTTGCATATGCAAGCAAACATTTTTTTTAAAAAAAATATCCTCACTTCCCTAGAAGGCTTGAACCAGGGATCCTATATTTCAGCTCTTCCAAGTATACCAGATAGGAAATATGACTAGATGAGCTAATTCTACTTCATTGTAAACCTGCATTAACAGATTATTGCACGTCTGAAAGTACAAACTTCCTGACACCACTTCTAACTTCTACGGCAGGTCCCTCCTAAGTTTCTTTCTCTGACCATTAAGTCACTTGGGGGTCCCTTTCTCTCTTGTCTGATTGTTTCCTAGGCAGAATCTCTTCCCCTCATTCAGCAAGGTCAATCACACCTTGGATTATCTTTATTAATTTATTGAAATTTTAATGTTTTAAATATATGGATTGTGGATTTCTTTAGTTTTATGTGCAACTAATATTGGTAAATCTCCTACAATCCCTGTGGGCTGAAGCAGTGGATGAAGCACATAAAGTCTGTGCATAAATAACCCATACATTATTCTCGGGAGAGGAAACACTTGGCACCAGTTCAATAAGACATATAAGTCTCTCTAACCCTTACAAAATGGCCTAATCTGTCATTTGCGAGAGAGGAACAATGGACTTAGCTGGGTGAGATGAATTGTTTTGCTTTATGTATTCATTACAAATACTTCATAAGAGAAAGATAAAGCAATGAAACAAGCCATTCAAATAAAATATAATGTTAATGAATGCTTTAGGATTGCCAACATAATTTTAAAAGCGGTTCTCAAAGAGGACCTCAGACATAGACGTCTGAGTATGGCTCCAAAGCCTCTCTAATAGTTATCATCAAATTTCAATTTGAATATAACAGAAGCATGTGCTAAATACATAAGAATAATCGCACCAAATGAAATGAAATCAGATGTAGCTTTTCTCTTCTTTCTCTCATCATACATTTGATTCTTGACCCTGCTCATTTTTTTAGAGCGAGGTCCTTGTTTCATGATCAGTTTGCAAAGGACTGTAATTTAAAACATGTCAGCATGACTAGCTGATGGCATTGTTGTGCTATTTTAATGTCCTGTAGAGTTTGCGTACAGTCATATGAAAAATGCCTGAATTCCATTAACTACTACAGGCCGAACTGAATCCTGAATTTTAAGATTTGCTATTATCTCCCTTTTAGATATCATCAAGGAAGATGAGATTTAAAGAACAATAAGCAGATTTGCATCAACCACATGCTTTGGTATTGCTATGTAATAAATAATATAACAGCCCCTAAAATCAGAACATTTTTTATTGAATCTGCAAGACTTACTCAGTGTTGTGGCCCACCGGTAGCCAGGGGAGCTGACAGCAGATTCAGACAATGAGGAGGTTGGGGAGGAACATGGGCCAGTTCTGGAATCTGAGGAAGGCACTGATGAGGGCTCTGCATCAGAGGCAGAAATGGGGCCAGGCCACCTGCTAATTATCAGTTGTCTTTGGAGTCAGACATCAGTGAAGCAGACAAACAGCTGGAGCCTGTTCCCAGTGTGCGCATACACAGAGTTGCGAAGGGAACAGCTAAGGAACAAGGGTCAACTTGGGAGTAAAGCCACAGGTGGATGATGAATAGCCCCTCCCATAGGGAATAAAAGAGGAGCGGAAGGAGAGGGGTGTTTGCAGGAGACAATTAGTTTATTCCTGCATTCTTGTCAAGTATTGTGACCTCTGAAAGAGATCAGTCTGGCCACTCTCCAAGCCTGATAAAGGATGGTAATTGTGAAGCATCTTGAAAGACTGTGGGCCAAGACTTTGCTGGAGAGGAATTCACTGTAAATTAAATAAAAGGGGTTTATCGGGACGAGGGACTCAACTTCGTGCTGCTAGGGAAGCCTAGGTCAGAACCCTTGGGAGGTTAGAATTTCAGCTTCATTCAGGCTTTCTGTAGACTCTGGAGTTGGTTGACTTCTGTAATACTAATATGTACATACTTTCCGTTTCCAAATATCAGCTTATTTTTCCCAACTTCTCCAGTTTTCAAAATCTTTAGGTAACAAATTTCTTATGCTTGAACTCCTGGAGAAAGAGAAGGTACACATATCAATCTGTATGAAATAAACACTCTAATAGTTTTAATGTATATTATTTTCCCATAAAGGACAGGATTTAAATGCTGTCATATCAGTGCTTTAATAAAAACCCCTCATATACTTCCCCGACTGGGTAATGATTTGCCTTGTTGCTATTAATAAACACTGAAGTGCTGTTTATTTTTCTTTTTAAATTCTTTACACCAAGTTTGTCCCAGGTGCAGTGTTTGCTTGTTTTGTTATTTTGCTATCAGACCTCTATAAAAAAAAATGTTCTGACCAAAATTTCTGTCGTATGTTGCAAGCTCATTACGTATGAAAGAAATTATTCTTATTTTTCTATCCTTTCCAACATAAAGATGAGTAACTACATGTCATATGAGAAAATGCAATTAAGGTAGGATACATTTGTGGAGTAAGTTAAGACATATTTCTTGTAATATTTGCTGATAAAAAAATTGAGACTTTCCTCTCTCAGGCTGAAAACAACATCTCTCGGTTTTTGTCCCTGAGTCCATTTTCAAAGCTGTCTTCAACTTCTTCTTTTATTATACACTTCAGTTGATGTTGGTTTGCAGCCATATAGTTGCTAACAACTCTTTAAAAACCAATAAGAATCATTTCACCAGAACAACAGTCAATTATTTTTCTTCCTTTGATATTTATGATATATATCTCTTGATTATCAGTGAGATGTCTCTGCATTTTAATATTTTGTCTAGATTTGTCATGGCTTTCCTCCCAAGTACAGTAACTGATGTCTCTTTATTTATCATGGTATAGAGTGCCACTATGAATTTCAGAGAAAATAAAGTCTGCTATTACAGTACTTCATGACGTCTTATCTGCCCACTTGCATTGGGCTGGCAACATAGGACTGATCTACATTGCCTAGTTTCCTTGTATGGTTCATCAACAATGCATTGTCCTCTATTCTCCCTGACACGTCTACCTCTATGTCTATGCTCGTGTGTTAAAAGTAGTGTTCCCTGGCTTGTGTCATCCTCAGACTGGACTGCACTGTTTGGCTAATGCAATGCGAGCAAATTTTTGCATTTTGATTGGGTGCTGGGTGCCATGCAGGAATACCCCCCCCTCCTCTTTCCATTTTTCTGCTATGCTGCCCAGGTAAAGAATTACAATGCACACACTGTGCATAGTAACCACAATTATACTGAGTTATAATATTTACCTAATTTATAAAGAATTGCTGTTTTAAAACTTGGTGTGAATGAAAAATGTCCTACCACATTTGGGGCACCCTGTGTATATTATGTACATGTCTGTACATAAATTCAGTCCTACAACTTTATAAACTTTAATTAAAGTTAATTTGAAATTCTACTCATCATTAATTAAGCTTAAAGTTTTGAAAACTAATAAACTTCTGAGCAGTTTATTCAATTTAAGGAGCTGCTATCTGAGCTTGTTGGACCTTCTTCCAAAAATTTCATGTTTATTAAAGGTTTTGAAAAGTCTCTGTGGCACTACATCTAGTTTTATAACAAGTGGATGGAATGAGATGAAATTGTCCCCATAGTCCTTAGCTACAGTATCTAAACAAACTAGACATGGTATCTGAAATCTAGTTTCACACCTAGAATGGAGTTTTGTCTCTCCTGAACTGATTAAAAATAATCCTGAATTGAGGACAGATAAACTAAACTTCAAAATAATTGGAATCTAACAATAATTATACCATTTTAAAGAAAGGCAACAGAAACCAAATTGCCAGTTAGTATCCAACCACTCTGGACTCAGAAAACATTCTGACAAAGGAAAAAGCCAGCTCAAGAGACAATCATAGTATAGTTACTTCATGTATCATATTAAGACATTTAATGGAGAAATATATCCCAAAGCCAAAATCTGCTCTAGATGTAGAATTGCTGTTTTTAAGCAACCTTTTCAGCAAATCTCCAGGCATAAACTCCAAAGTCAGAGCTGCTACAAATAAAGGCCATTTAGCAATTTGGTTCATAAACCACTTCACAGTTCTTTAAAGCCCTCTCTAAACAGTTTACAGAATCAGCATACTGCCCCCAACAATTTGGGTCATCAGTTCACCGATTTCGGAAGGATGGAAGGCTGAGTCAACCTTGAGCCGGTCAGAATCAAACTGCTGACTGTGAGCAGAGTTAACCCGTAATACTGCATTCTAACCACTGTGCCACCACAGCTCTTTCTTACCTTCACTATGAGAATTTACATCTGTTATTAAAATATAACTCAGTAGGTTACCTTCATGAGCCATGATTACTAGAAAATGAATTAAACAAGGAAGTATACTGTACCAACTTCTATTTAAGCTTGCATCAAGTTGATGATTGATATTATCTAAAATTGTGCATAAGCACTATTTATATATTGATAATGCAGTAATGATGTCTCAATTAAAAGAAGAGCTAATGAAGGCACTGTGATTCCTAATTCTTTATTAGAGAGAACAATTGATTAAGCAACATTGATTATTTACTCCAAAAGATTATAAAGCTAACCTGGATTATTAATGAACAATACGGAGAGCAGGAGGCATGCTTTATATAGGGGGAGGAGATTTTTCATTAACCTAGAAGATGTGAACTCCATATTGGTTAATTAGTGGGAATATCCTGCCAAGGAAATTAGCAACATTTGCACATAGGGCAAAGGGTGATGATGCTTTGTTTTAAATTCCAAAATTGGGGACAAAGACAATTCTGTCTTTGCCCTGCTGCATCCTCTTCTCCTGCAGCATTTTGTGGCAGGTTTCATACATTTTTTGGGGGGGGTATATAGATAAATTTTAAAACAATAGAACAGTGTAAAGAAAAGAGAGTAAATCACTGAAATAATGACAGATGGAACTTTAGTGGTCAAGAGGTTAAGAAATTAGCAGCAATCAGGAACAGGGGTTTGATACAATGAAACTTCCTGATAGTCTTTCTGATAAGAAAAGTGTATAATATGAGACTGTAGTCCTAATGTGGCACTTGATCTGGGAAGGAAAGGAAAGGAAAGAAAGAGAACAAGAGAAGGAATAGACAGAAGAAAGACTACATAAAGGGAAACAGTGAAGAAGTAAGGATGGGCAACCAGGAACGGAGACAGTAGGAAACAAATGGGGAAAAAACAAGTTTTGTAATGTAGTGGAAACACCTCCTGTTGTGCACTTGCAGTGAGACACCCCAAGGATGTGAGGAGTGGAATTTGGATTCTGATGTTACAATGAATCTTTAATCACATTGACAATAACTTGACTTTCGGCAAGGACTCCTGGAGGTGAGAACCAGAGTGAAGAACTTTCTTAAAGTTAAACGAGCTATATTGACCAAAAGAGAGCAACCTTGATCTTGTTTCCCTAGGGTTGGATTATATGGAAGTGCATTTGGGTGGAGGATATGGCAGAACAATCAGAGAAAAAAAGAGGAAGAGATAGAATTTTGGTCTTGTGAAAGTGAAAAAAACTAAGGGAAAAGAACCCTTCCCTGTCCCTGCTTTGTCTTTCTGGGAATTAAAACATCTCCTTTATCTGTCCCAATCAATCTGTACATATAAAGACAGTTATCATCCAGAAATCACAGAAAAATTGGGGGTTTGCTGTTCACTAAATAATCAGCTTAACAATAAAACCCCAAACTGCATTGTAAAAGAAGCATCAACCTAATACTGCCATCTCTTGGCCAATGAAAAACGTAGATTTACTCTTCTAAATACTTTCTCTCTCTCTCTCTCTGGATGCAGTTTTTATTTATAAATGTATCACAGTAGGTTGGATTGTAACAGAATAATTGCACAAATGCAGGAACCCATTAGTAGCTGTGTGTGATAGGACCTATACTGTCCAGGGTAACCTGGAAAATGACCTGTGTGCAGGTGAAGAAGGGAAGGAGAAGGGAGGCTGGAGAAGGAGAAACTTGCAGCTCAGCAAACCTGGGAAGGAAAGCTAACACTACAGAAAACAGAATCAATGTTTTTAAAAAAAATCTTGACAGACTGTAATGCTGGATCAATACTAACAAGATAAAATTCAACATAGATAAATGCAACCTTGCATTTAAGATATATTTTTTTTTTACAAAATCAAAGAGACAAATACAGTCTGGAAGAATCTTCAGCTGGCAGAAGTACAAATGTAAAGGATTTAAAGGAATTTTAGTGAATCATAAGCTTAATACAAGCCAACAGCTCAATGCAGCTCAATCAAATGTGATCTTAGGTTGCTTTCAAGGAAACAGTGGCTCCATCACTAAATGTTACCGTTTACTCTATAACAATGTTTTGGGGTCACATTTGAAGTTCCAGGCCCAGTTCTAGGAGTGAATTTTAAGAAAACTGATCAACAGAGAAGAGAGAGGAAAAGATCCAATCCAGAATAATTGGGGGGGAAATGACATGTACAGGTTGAAAAAAAAATTGAGCCCCCCCCCAAAAAAAATGACAGAAACCTTCACATCTTTAAAACTTATGTAGAAATAGTAAATATTGCTTCAGAGGGCAGAACAAGAACCACAGATGGAAAGAAACAGGTTTTGATTAAAGAAAAACAGTAATGTTTCAATGGTAGATAATATTGCTTTGAGTATAGTGGGTTTTCCTTCATGAGAATTTAAGCAAATGATGGACAGCTATCAAGATACAATCAAGGAATCTTTTATTGCTGATGCAATAAAAATATTTTTGTTGCTTGCTCAACACTGCCATTCTTAGGC
The DNA here is from genome assembly GCF_009769535.1 of Thamnophis elegans. Lineage (NCBI taxonomy): Eukaryota > Metazoa > Chordata > Lepidosauria > Squamata > Natricidae > Thamnophis > Thamnophis elegans. The sequence continues at coordinate 17,376,487 of NC_045541.1, read as the reverse complement.
TTGCTCCTTCTTGTAGCAAGAACCTTTCTGTGTGTAAGGCAGAGAGAGAAATATATAGTGTGTCATTTTGCTCATATCTTGTAACCTTGGCTAATCTTAGGGTTCCATTTAAGGTTCGGATGCATTCAGAACTCTAGATTTTTCCACAATTTCATTCTTCAATTGACAAAGTCCACCTTTCTAGAGAAAATGAATCTACTGTAAATGGCCAGTTGAATGTGAGGATAGAAGCATTCAGTGTATAGTGTTTAATTGTGATAGTCCTTTCCAATATGCAAGTTATCATTTGAGAACAAGCACACACTACAGGGCAAATATAGTAGGTGTTTAGACAAGAAGCATGTGTAAAATTGGAAAAGTAAGACATCACGCAAGTAACACCTTAACAGTAACAGAGTTGGAAGGGACCTTGGAGATCATCGAGTCTAACCCCCTGCTGATGCAGGAGACCTATACTAGGGATTCAAACCACCGAACTGCTGACTTTTCTGATTGACAGTGTCTTAGCTACCGAGCCACTTAGTCAGTAAAGTACTTGAGGGACTAAGGAAGTATTTATTACATGAGTAACTGTTTTTCTTCAAAGGGGCTATTTTCCTTTTTTCTTATTCCCAAACCATGACCTCCCCCCAAAAAAACCTTGCAGTGCCAGTTAAATTGAGAAAGGGTACATTGGAGCAAGGGACAAGGTGGCTCAGTGGCTAAGATGCTGAGTTTGTCAATCAGAAAGGTCAGCAGTTGGGCGGTTCAAATCCCTAGTGCCAGGTAACAGAGTGAGCTCCCATTGCTTGTCCCAGCTTCTGCCAACCTAGCAGTTTGAAAGCAAGTAAAAAATGTAAGTAGAAAACAAGGGGCCACTTTGGTGGGAAGGTAACAGCGTTCCATGCATCTTCGGCATTTAGTCATGCCAGCCACATGACCACAGAGACTTCTTTGGACAGTGCTGGCTCTTTGGCTTTGAAACAGAGATGAGCACCATCCTCTAGAGTCAGGAACAACTAGCACATAAGTGCGAGAAGAACCTTTACCTTAATAAGAAAATGAATCAATATCCCCGTAGTCATACTTCATATACTAATTGTGCATCAAATGATTTCAAAGAAGAACTATAAGATAGCAGGCCAAATTTAGCCCATAAGCTGTTGATTGCCAGTTAAGGGTCAGTTTCCCAGTCTGATATCTAATATCAGATGCTAAACCCTCGAGAAGATTTCTCATTAGTTTCTTCTTGATTTGTTCTGTCCTTGGCTTCCAGAATCTAAAGACCTAAGTCTTCTAGTATATTCTTTCTATCTGTTTCAGAGATCAGGTGACTGTTGTATTGGGCTTTGAGGATTAATACAAAGATGTTTCTCTGTGCAGCGCCATTCAGGTGGTTACTCAATTCAGAAACTAAAGAAGAACTTTGGGGAAATTAAAGGAGTTTCTTTCTGCAAAGTCTGGCTGGAAATGGTTTTTGATGCCAAGTCAAAGTGAATTTACTCATCACAACTCAGGATCTTACCACTGATAAAAGTGTAGGTGGGAGGCGCTTAAAAATAAAAATAAAAGTTAGTGAGAAGGAAAAATCAATTAATATAGCCTTCTGTCATTCCCCCCCCCCTTCTTTTGACAGCCAGTGTGGGATGCAGTGTTACAATTTATATCCTCAATGTTGTCTCAGTGCAAGTATTGATATGGAATAAATTGAGGTGATAATCATTAATGGCAAGGAACAATCAGGCCGTTTTATTTATTTTTTGCTTTTCATGATGATGGCAAATAGATAAAATGTGACACTTGCTTGACTGGTGCAGTACTGAACGCAGAGAGAGTGTGCTGTTGAAAGGCACTGAGAAGGGCGAATGGGTCTATATGAAATCTGTCTTGGAAAACTGTCACTAGAACAGCAGATGCTTCTACTAGCAGCACAGCAGTTGGCAATGATTGCAGCCAAGAGAGCAAACAAGGTCAGAAGAGAAATAGCTAATGCAGACCTAAACAGGGCTAGGGAGGGGGAAAAAATGCACCAAACATAACAACTGAGATTAAATAACATTCAGGTCATGACAGAAAACAGTAATTGAAGGGCAGTGCCTCTTCTTCTTCGATGCTCCCTTTGAGTTATAACCAAGCTATTTATGTATAGCTTGCTGCCTTTGACACAGAGACAATATTGATTGTGGTTTGTATCCTCCTGTTCTTCCCAACATCCCCTCCCATCTTTTACACACACAAAAATGTGAAACTAATTGGAAATTTTACTGAATCAATGACTCTAAGCAAATCAAGACTTTTACCAATTTTACCCTAACTCCTATTCCAGCCCTAAAACCAATGTGATACTAAAAATATGGTAGGCCAGATGTAAACAATCAATCTTGTTATCAATTATAAACACCGAGAAATTGGTAATGATAATGTGTTGACTCGCAATCTGGAAATTTGAGAAAATGTTGGTTAAAATGTCCTTCAACAGGTCTGCCAGGTCTGTAATATCAATGGAACAAAGAGGTGGAAGTTCTTTAGCTCCCTGAGAGGTTTCTATTAATCAGGATTCTGATAACTCTGATGATTGAGCTAAAGATTCTTATGTTGAAATAACGGAATTAAAATTCAGGCCTTAACAGGTTATGGAAACTTAGATAAAGAAACCAGAAGCGTACAGCTGAGCATCTGATCATAACTACAGGATGTGTGCACAAGTAGTTTTGGGGTAACTTTTATATCTTATACACTATGAGCTATTTTCCTGTTGTGTTAAGAAGTAAAACCAAGAAACCTATATATGCTTGCTTCAAAATGTTTTGGGGGTTCTTCCAGCCTTATGGGAGGTCCCACCTTTGTCCAGCACCAAATGGATATTATCTAGAAAGAGAATTTGTCTCTTTGTTTGTGCCAAGCCACAACTGATTCCCTGCTTAACATTTACTAAAAAAAAACAATTTATTTTTTGTTGCGATTCCTATTTTTGATAGGATAGGCTGAGAGGCATTCTAATGTGATCTATAAGTTGATGGTTTGATTTTACCATAATATAACAAAACAAGTTCTAGCCCTACAAATTTACAAATTATTATTTGTAAATAATTACAAATTAAATATGGCAGGGATTTTGTTAGGCTCAAAAGTAAGGGTATACCTATCAACCATTTCAAATTTCCCAGTAACATCATGTTTTTCAAAATCGCCAGTCCTGGAGCAAAACCCTGTTAGGAAAACCTTAGCTGTAAACAACCAAAAACACTAAACTAAAAAAACAGTAAACATCTTTATACTAAATTCCTCCCATACTCTGTTTATTTTTATTTTCCATATTTCTCCTCTAGGGACTTCTGATTTGATGCCTCTTTTATCAACAGAAGATTTATCTTCTTTCTGATGGTGAATGTAAAAAGAAAGGCAAAACATATATGAGAAAAAAATAGAATGCTTAGCATACATTTCTATGCTGAGCAAGAAGTCAAGGATACATGATGTATCTTGACTGCTTCATGTTTAAAGGATAAATGTATGCAGAATACAGTGATGCTAGTGGTAGGTTGGTTGAGAATGTGAATATATGCATAGGTTTTTTTTTAATGCAAATGATACTGTGTTGTTGAATGGAACCCAAAAGATTGCAGCAAAAGTAGACTAGGATGAAAGAAGGAGTTCAGATGTGAAAATTAATATCTGAAAGATATTGTAGCATATTTGACATTGAAAATTGAGTTAATGATTGCCTGCTATACATAAATGCCAAAAATAAATTTGAACAAGTAGATGAATTTGTGTACCTTGGTGAAATGCTTACTAAAGATGGGAAATGGATAGATAAAAATTAAGATATGTAAATAACATTGATAGAAACATAATGAAAAACATGGTCTGTTGCCAGGGATGCATATTTGTTGAAATGTAAAAATAGTTATGCAAATGAAGAAGTCTTCGGCTTTGTAAAGTGGAAGTAGGGGTTAGATATGTTCAGAAAAATATTAAACTAAGTTGGGTGAAGTGAGAATGCAGTATTTAACCAATGTCCACAATAAACCATTAATTTGTTAGTACATTTTATTATGCTTATAAATAATACTCTTTACTAAGAATATGGGATAGATATAAACCTAGATTGTGCCTGAAAACACCTTTATGGATTTCAGTTTAAGATCCATAATATAGAAGAGAAGTGGCAGATAAAGATAAATGGCTGATATTCCAGGATCTATTGGAAAGTGTATTTAAAATAAAAACTAGAGAATAATTAATAGCAGAAGGATATTGTTGTCAATGATTTCCCCATTAACAGTAATCTGAAATATTTAAAATGGATGCAAAGACTTGTAGAATGGACCAAAGTATATCAGAATTTGAAATACAATTGTGTATTGATGATAAACATCAACTCGTTGCTAAAATGTACAAATGTTTATTGAAATTTGAAACAGGTTGAATGATGTATGATAAAGTGAGCTGAGAATATTGGTTATAATATACAAATGATTCAATAGAAAAATATGTAATTAAAAGGATTGAAATGTGCATTGTGTTGTGTACATTTTACTATTTATAAAATGTTTTATCATTGTTATATGATCAGAGGAGCAAGATTATTGATTGCACCAAGAAGGAAAGATTTAGCACTATCCACTGTGGAGGAATGGCTGGAAAATTGATAGATCTAGCTGAAATGGTAAATTAATGCAACAGAATAACCAAGTTGGAAGGGGTTTGGAAAACATTTTTGATAGAGAAAAGACATTTATGTTTATTACTACCCTGAAGATTGTTATGGACTTGAAAAAAAAAAGCTTGTGACATATCATTTTGATTAGACTAGATTATAGAAATAAGAATATGTAATTTAGAGAGTTTAAATGTATTTGTGCTTGTAAGTGCTGTGAAGAACCTCTGTGTACTTTTTTCTATTTTTCCCTTCTTTCACATTTTGCCTTTTTTTAAAAAGAAATCTTTTCTCTTCATTAGTTTGCTTTTCTTTTTGTTTCAAAGTTTTAATAACATTATTTATGAACAGCATAATATTCTTTTCCTCTATTTTCCTCACAACAACTACCCTTTGAGGTGAGTTGGGCTGAGAGACAATGACCTGTCCAAAATCACCCAGCCAACTTTCGTGTGCAAGAGAGGCTTAGAACTCATGGTTCACCGACAAATGCGCGCTCGACAAAAGCGTGCCCGACAAAACCGTGGTGAGAAAACCACAAGTTCTAAACCACGCTGACGAATGAGCGCAGAAGCTTGCCGATAACAGCGCGCCGACAGAAGCGCGCTCTAAACCTAATCCTAAACCTAACCCTAAACCTAACACTAACCCTAAACCTAACCCTGAACCTAACCCTAAACCTAACCCTGAACCTAACCCTAAACCTAACCCTGAACCTAACCCTGAACCTAATCCTAAACCTAACCCTGAACCTAACCCTTACCTTAACTTAAATCGCGCTTCTGTCAGCGTGCTGTTGTCGGTGCACTGTTTTGGGCGTGGTGATGACGTTGTGGTTTTCGTGCTGCGGTTTCGTCGGCACGCTTTTGTCGTGAGCGCATTTGTCGGGTTACGGAACTCACAATCTTCTGAATTCTAGGCCAACATCTTAAGCAGTATACCAAATGAATTCATGCAGATCTAATACAAAATGAATGATGACAACATGAAAGAAATTAATGAAGTTGATTTGATCATTAAAAAATGAACGCAATAAAATTGCAGAATAATCACAGGAGTTGTGGATAGACATGAAGAGATCCTAAAAAGAGAGGCAGTGAGAATTTAAAGAACAAAAGGCAATAGATGAAATGGGAGCAGAAGTAACACAGAAAGGTACAGAGGCCTACAGAAAATAGAACAGGTGTGAACTAATATCGGTTACTCTCATATCCAAAATCAGGAGGAATTTGGTAGCACATTTTCCAATGTTACTAAAAGACAAGCTAGGGAGAGCTACACCTTATTTCATTAGATGAAGAGAATAAACTAATAAACTAATATAGGATTGAAATTGGGATTAAGTGTGGGGAAGAAAGGGAAAGTCAGGCTAGTTACACAAATGAAATTACATGTGAGACTGATTATAAATACTATGTAACCAATAATGTGTGATAAACCCATTGTATTTGTTGAGACCTTTTAAGGTAGTCTGAAATCTTTTGATATATAAGAGTTCAGGAATCACTCTCTCTGTCTCTCTGTGTCTCTCTCTCCCTCTCCCCCCTCTTGCTGTTAAAGTCTCATTTTTCAAAAATGGTACCTTTGAGACCTGCATCCCACTGTCCTGGGATGTTGAAATACTCTGATATCATTTTGTTTGAATAATATCATTTTTATTTTGCTGGAACTTTGTCACATTTGCCCTGTGTAGAATCCAGAGGAGGATTGCTGGCAGATGATGATGTGCATCACATTCTAGAAAGAACATCTCAAATCTTATTTGTGTAGCTGTTGGGTCCTCTGTGGTATAAATGTGGGGACAAAGCAGATCTCTTTTTGGTGCAGGATCTGATTCCCATGTTAGCATCATTTTATCAACTTACAAAAGTTTACACCTTTTAATAAATGTATTAATCAGAAAAGCTGTTACCTCCTGATTTTTTTGGCTACCATAGACTCTCCTCCTATATTGTCTTATTGCCTAATATCTTAATATTTAACAAAATTTCTGTTTTGTTTTATTTACAATGTTCATTACCCCAAAAATGAATAGTATGATGGGCATATATGTATGCATATGTATTGTTGCTGGAAGCATGATAATTTAGCCTCCAGTTAAAGGCAGCTTGTTAATGGCAAATTAATTATGTAGCCAGTTGTTTCCCACTTACAAGTTGGGATCAGTTGTGAAAATTTCGGTTTACTTTTCTATAGACATGCTGTTTATTTCTGAGTAGTGGTGCATGGTAAAGCTCTGGGTAACTTTATCCCTTTTGTATCTATCTGCAGTTTAAGCAAACCCTATAAAATTGGAGTTTTTCCCTAGAGCTTTTTCTTGAGATGGGCAGGAGAAGGTTTTATTTATATTTCATATTTGTAAACCACCCATCTTCTTCAAGTTCTCTTCCCCTGTTTTAAGCTCCATAAAGCACTTAGACATGCTTATTTGGATTTCTTTAGGAAAGGAATAAAGAACCATTTGGCTGTTATGTTGACTGGATCTATAGGAATACTATTCCTTTAAAAATGGAGAGACAGAATATGTGCCTGTAGGAAAATGGAACTGCTAGATGCATGGTGCTCTGTGAGGCACATCAGAATAGCCAGGTCTGTATTTCTCATTCTGAGTTGCTGACAGATATAGAGGTAGGTGGATTTGTGGAAGCATACCGGGGAACTGAAGCATTATCCTACTTACAAATTATTAGATTGTGGTTTCACCACAAACATATAAGATTGTTTCCATGATGGGTAAGTGTGTCAAATGCTCAAGAGAACCCAACAGATCTACTTCTTCCTAATGATTGTAACCAGATTCATAACAAGCCAACATAGCAAGTGAAAGAAAGAGATCCATTGTTATGAAACAATTGCTAGGGAAAAAAGAAAGAGAATGTAAAGACCTACTTAAGAATTGAGTCATGATGTAAGCAACATTAAGAAATCTGAATACATGCCAAAAACTGACCACTTTTTAAATGATTTGGTTAAAACTGCTTCAAGGGCTCAAATATATAAAAGCTGTTAAGAAAGTTTACCGTATTGAATGTAGCCCAGTTATATTACCGGCAATATTGATTTTAAAAAAGTATATGCTTTGAAGAATTCTATGACACCACAATGCAACTAAAATTACATATTGTATTATTAGTTACACTTTCAAACAACCTTTTAGATATAAAACCATGGCTTTAAATTGAATAAAGTTTTTTTTTTTTATAAACACACCTGAGTTTTGGCTATGCTCCCAATATTTGTCAAGAGTGAAGAATCTCCCAGGGAAAGACAGTTAAATATAGGGTCATTTATCTTGATTAACCTGATGGGACAAACAAGTGCATATCAGCTAAATGCTCACACCAAACTGCTGTTTCTGGTAAGAATACAACATCAATGCTTCTTCTGTGCTCAAAAATAAAGATTGGTCAGATGAGGATGCTGTTGTGATACTAAAGTAATCTGAGCTCCCTGTGTATCAATGGATGTAGTCACTGGGGGCCAACCAATACTTTCTGTTCTGCCGTTTCCTCACTGAACTCTCCAGACTGATTACGAACTCAGAAGCTTCTGGTTTGAAGCCATATGTGTTACTGTAAAACAAGCAGAATTATTCAGGATTCATTTTTCATGCAATACTTGACAGTCTTAAGGGATGCAATGGCTCAACAACCCAGGCTTGAGTGTCGAGCAATGGGGTGACCATCCATCTTTGCCTAGCTCCTGCCCACCTAGCAATTTAAAAGCATGCAACTGTGAGTAGATAAACAGGCACCACTTTGGTGAGGAGGAAACAGTGCTCTGTGACATCTTGCTGGCAACATGACCATGGAAACATTTTTGGACAGCATTATCTCAGCAGCCTTGAAATAGAGATGAGTGCTACCCCATTTAGGTGTCAACGTGTTCTGGCCTAGGTTTCCCAAGAGCATGAAGAAAACTCCTTGTTCCGACAAACCCCCCTTTTATTAATTTGCTGTGAATTCTGCTCATTCACATCCATCAAAGTTTTTCAAGGGAGGATTTACAGTCACAGACCTTATCTGGCATAGAGATCTGCCAGACCAATATCTGCAAAACTTTGCAAGAAGTCTCAGTGAGTCATGAACCAATTAAGCAAACTAATTGTCTCCTGCTAACTCCACTCCCCTTTCACTCCTCTTTTATTTCCTCGGGGAGGGGGGAGCATTCATCATCCACCTGTGGTCTTACTCCTAAGTCAACCCCTGTTCTTTAGCTGTTCCTTTCATCTGGCAACTCTGTGCATGTGCACACTGGGAACAGGCTCCAGCTGTTCATCTGCCTCACTGATGTCTGACTCTGAAGGCAGCTGATAACTGTCAGTTGACCCTGGCCCCATCTCTACCTTCAACACAGAACCCTCATCAGAGCCTTCCCCAGACTCCAGGACTGGCCCATGTTCCTCCCCAACCTCCTCACTGTCCGAATCTGCTGCCAGATCTGCTGGCCACAGGCAGGCCACAACACAACAACTACTGGAGTAAAATCCCCAGGGACTCCATTCCTTTTTCCTTCCTTGACAGTCATAGAATGAGACATCAAATAAGTTCTCTTTGGCAATTCAATAATTCCCAACCTAATTCATGATTACTGGTAAGATAAAACATCTACCTACATGCCTTCAAGATCAGACTAAAAAGTGAGAAATGAGATATTTCACACAACAGATTTGATACTGGTTAGGCAGCTGCCAAGACTGTTGATAGAGGCTTACATATGATGGAAATGTATTATCACAAAAGAAGGATATTTTATCATTTGTTATGACTCGGGAAGGAAAATTCAAGTGTAATACAAGGAATAAAATAATTTACCTATATAAATATTTATATGTCAAAAACATGTGCTGTATATGTGAAATTCAGTCTCTGGCCCTCATTTTACCAGCATGGCCCCAAAGTTCTCCAGTTTTGCCCATATTTTAATGTAAGAGTTGCCAAAATTTTAAAAGCATGGAGCTTTGCATTGATTCATGGAGAAGTCTACTTCATGTCACTTTATTTAAGTATATATACGTATTTGGGGAGAGTCTAATTAAAAGTGCCTCTAAAAAAGCATCACAGGTTATTTTTTATCAACTTGGATAAAGCAGATATTTAAAAAAAACATATTTATGTGTTGTTATATTTCAATGCAATGTAGTCAATAGTCCTCTTTTCATCCTTACTATAACCCTTTGTCAAAATGATGCCCGAACTGGAGATACATGTTAATTTATAGACTTCACATTCCTTATTTATTTACACCTCTGTAATTAAAGCAACTTGTGAGAAAGCCCGATGGAAACATGGAGAGGAAATGGCCTTTGCAGAAATGTTATTGAAATAAAAAAAACAATAGTTATTGGCATTAACAGAATTTGGTAAAGATTGGTCAAAAATTTTCAATGTATTTAAGAGAGTGTTTTACAGGCATATTGATAGGCACTACCTGAACTGTAATAGATAATAAGAAAAATATTTTTCACTTGGGGAAGTGGAAGAAGCAGCAGCATTTTTATTTATCTATATGTGAATTTTTAATGTGGAGATCCACTGAACTTTTGTGGTTGATGTTCAGATAATAGCACCATTTATATTTATGAACTACAAGAACTCCATGAATAGAGAAAAATCTGAAAATTACCACATCACTGTATGATTAAAATTCAGACTTAAACAAACAACTATTAAGGATGGAATATTTTAAATCTTTACAAATGCTAATTAGAGAACTATTACTTTCATGCATGTTTAGTCTTTTAGATTTGTGTTCTAAATATTCCTTTGCAATATCTGCAGGTTGAAATCAATGTTCTCCATCCTTGACGGACAAATGATCCAACTCCTTTAAAAACTCTTTCAAATAATGAAGAACAGAATAGATATTTTTCTTTGTTCTACCTTCAGTGATTCTTGTTCTGAATCTTTAATGATTCTCCTAATTCTGCTTTGATTCTCTTTTCCTTACCCTGATGAAGGATGAAAATCAAAACTTGATTTATAATGATTCAATTTGATGATGATGATGACAGCCGTCATCATCATGTGCACCTGGGAGCAGCATTTTAAAATACTCTGCTATTAAATGACAACAGCAAGGGTAGAGAAAAACCTTTCCCATTTTTTGGAGCAGCATTTCATTCTGTGGCTTTTCACTGGAGTACATGAGAGCCGGCTGGCATGAATGACATACCTGTATTTGAAAACAGGAAAGTGTTGCTGTGTTATTAATTTTCCATATTAATCTTCATCTCACTAATGCAATCAAAAAGATGCTAAATGCTTTAACATTTTATTGCTGGCTAGAAATGTGATTATGTCCATTTACCTTTAAACAGGAATGAGCCATGCAGCACAGCAACAAATTATGTTTCAGCAGGCCAGAAATGAATTTGACTTTCTAACAAAGTTACAACAGTGCAATTCAGGATGGTTCTCTTTCTAACCCAAAAAGGGTTATAAACATTTTGCTGCTGCAGAAATCCATTGAGTGTGGTATAAATAATAGGCACATACCACAGTTCTTGAACTGGGATGACAACAAATTGATACAAATAATTCCACTGATGGATATGGAAGCTTCAGACCTTTTCATATTTGAAAATCCTCCTGAATTTAGAATGTTTAATTACTTGATTGTGTGACATATAGAAGTGATGATAGATAGATAGATAGATAGATAGATAGATAGATAGATAGATAGATAGATAGATGATAGATAGATAGATAGCAATAGCAATAGCAATAGCAATAGCAATAGCAATAGCAATAGCAATAGCAATAGCAATAACAATAGCAATAGCAATAGCAATAGCACTTAGACTTATATACCGTTTAATAGTGCTTTCACAGCCCTCTCTAAGCAGTTTACAGAGTCAGCATATTTGCCCCCAACAATCTGGGTCCTTATTTTACCCACCTCAGAAGGATGGAAGACTGAGTCAACCTTGAGCCAGTGAGATTTGAACTACCAAACTGCAGATAGCAGTTACCTGACGTAGCCTGCAGTACTGCACTCTAACCACTGTGTCACTCAGCTTGATAGATGATAGATAGATAAATCAATAAATAGATGGATGGATGGACGGATGGAGGATAGGAGAGGGAGGGAGTGAGATACTATATTATTGCAAAAAGGCAGTAGAAGGGGTTAATTAAGCTTTAATAATGCCTTAAAATACTAAGAAGGGAGGAGCCAATGTCACGACAATACGGACGTGTGGTCTTGATGCTCCGAGACCGCAGCTGATACTTTTGCTGCTGGGTGGTCCAATAGGACTTAAACTGTCCCGCATAGACAGTGAACAGGAAGAATATGTCTTGCTGATCTCAGGGATATTGCAAAGTCCCTGATCGATCCAAGAGAAGTTCTTCAAGTTGGCGACAAAAAATCCAGCCATTAGACTGATGAAGTCGGAGCAGCTCCAAAACAGAAGGATATGGAAAGAGAAAGTGTTTTCAGCTGGTGAGGATTTTTTACCGTTTTAAAAGAGACTGCCTATAAAAAACTTAAAATTAATTTGAATTGGAGAACAGAAGAAATAAGTGGCAGAGTTAAGTTTGGAATGGTTTTGGACAGTGAGTTATCTTACTTTTTAAATGCTATGTTCATGGATGGAATTTATGCAAGCTTTTTAAAACAAATGGATTAAGTTTTCTTCTATTTTTTTTTCATTTTTCTTTATAACCTATGGACTAAAATTATCCTCTTTCATTACTGTGGGTGTTCTTCTAACTCATTCAAGAATTGAATACAAAAAAGATACAAAAAGAAACAAAGAAAATTGCAACAATAACACTGCTACTTGGACGCTGGAGGCTTGTGTATTGGAAATGAAACATTCTCACTTTTCTCACTGATTATCCTGGCTTGGCACTCCAAGGTCTCACTGCTTGCTTATAGAAAGCGATAAGAAGAAAAGCAAAAGTATATCTTTAACCAGAGAAACCAGAGAAAAGTGAAAATAAAACTTTAAATAAAACTTTATTGTGAATCTATGCTTAATTTTGATAAAACCTTCCAAGCTAGAGCAGCAGTGTTTCTTAGCTGGAAATAATGGCACAATCTCAACAGCAGAAAGGAACTTTAAGTCTGCAAAAGATATTCTTAGAAATTCAGAAATTATCAAAGACATTTGAGAGGATAGAGAAGAAGTTGGAAGACTTAGAGTAGCTAACAGTAAAATATGATGAAGACATTGGAGATGTTTATCAAGTGCAAAAGTGGGGGTCAAAATCCTAAAAATCGAAGAGGAAAATGACTATAAAGAAATTAAATTTGCTGATATTTATGGTGAGTGGTTTGTTTCTGAAAATAGAAAGAGTGGAATATTGAAAGAGAAATTAAATGGAGGGTAACTCTACCCCAGATGGCAAGACACAGAAGAAGAAAAAATAAAAGAATTTATGGATTTAAAGAGAGAAATTTTATTAGCAACATCCTTGATAACACTACTGACAATCAAAGATAAGCTAATTAAGGAAACAGAAAAAGGGCATCAAAATTACATGAGAGATGTTATAAGCAAGGAGTTGCTAAGAGGAGTCCATACAAATTTGATTAAGGAGATGATTAGAGGACTGATGCCACAAATGGCAGAAGACATGAGACTGTTTTGCTACTGGAAAGATACAGGTTGATATATGGAAGAGAATAATTTAAAACTAGTTAAACTTTGTGAAATTTAGTGACAATAGATATAGTTAAATAAATAATTGACAATGATAATAATGTATGCAATGTGTAGTGTTATGATACGTAATAATTGGATATGAATATTGAATGATACCCATGAAATGAAGATTAGAAATCCTTTTGGATTATATATAAAGGTTAATAAAAAAGAGATTCAGTTAAATTTTGATTATTGGGGGGGGAATGTTATGATACAGAATATAGTCAAATAAGGGAGGGATAATGATAACAATGATAATGAAACTGTATGTAAATTGTAAACAGTGCTTTGGAAAGGAGGATTAGAAATTTTTGTTATTAAATATTATGGATGTTTAGCTAGAATAGGACATAAGGATTCAGTGTTATTGGAGGATTTTAGAAATAGTAAATGAAATGCCAGTATGTGGTTATGTATTAAATCTTGGTATATTTTATGATAAAGGATGTTTAAACAATTATAGAAGGATGTTTTAACAATTATAAATGAAAATGGAAATATGATGATGGTAATATGTATAAATATCTGAGTTAAAATACTTGAGTTAATATGAATTTTGCTTGATGACTGTGGAAGAGATGCACAAAAGCCTTTTGTAACCAACACTTTCTACAGTATGTAAAGAAGGAAGATTTTATGTGTTGTGTTTGTTTTGAAAATTAAAAATAAATTAAAAAAAATATTTAAAAAAATTCTAAGAATCATCTAGTGTAGATTAGAGACCTTCATGGAGAAAGATATGTTAGATGTATCAAAGACATGGGCAGTACTGAGTGTGAAACACATTGTGAACTGCTGATGTCCAAGTTTCAATTTAAGCTAAAGAAGCAGAAATCAGTCATGATATGACCGTAAACATATACTATACCCATGACTTTCAAGGAGAACATCAGGACTCACTTTGAAGCCTTGAGTCTCATTGATAAAGAACCAGAATGTTAGCTATCCCCCCCCACTGACAGACTGAAAGAGGTTTTCACCAAGGTCCTCTGTTGAATCCCATTGATCAAGAGATCTGACAAATCCCTTTAAAAGGGGATGCTGCCCGACCATTCCCCAGCCGGATGTTTACTTGACTTGCAATAAAGACCTCTTGTTTACCGAAGTCTTTTGTGCCTCCTTTACCTGATCTAACACAGAGGAACTGAAAAAAATGAATGAATGAATGAATGAATGAATGAATGAATGAATGAATGAATGAATGAATGAATGAATGCTATTAAGGATAAATGTGAAATAAGACTGCCAGAAAATGAAGCAGCAGAAGAAATCAAACTGAGTGTCAGAACAAACCATGGAAATTGCCCACAAGAGAATAGAAGCTAAAGCCAAGAAAGACAAAAATCTCAGGGATTGTAATGGAATGTGTGGATAACCTTGGGGAAAGAGGGGAAGATATGTTGCCTAGGAAACAATAAGACAAGAGAGGCTAGAGCCCCAAGTGGCTTAATGGTCAGAGAACGAAATTTAGAAAGGACTCGGTCTAATGGATCAAGCAGTTAAAAATGGAGGCTGCAAGTTTGTACTTTCAAGCTTGCAATATTCTGTTAAGGTAACCTTACAATAAAATAAAATCAGTTCATCTAGTCAGGTTCCCTGTTTGATTACCCAGGAAAGCTGACATAAATTAACAAAGTTTTAGAAAGCGATGATAAAAGACAAGAAGCAGTATTATAACATCTGTAAAGCCATAGAAGATGGAAACAGACATGGGAAAACAGGGTAAACATATTTTGAAACATTGCTGAACTCAGAAGGAATTCCAACCTCAAATTGATTTGATATGCTAAACGATGCTAATTAACAGATAGGAACCAACTCTAAGAAGCTCAAAGGAAGATGGAAAGAATGTACTACCATAGAGATATCAACATCTAAAACACTTTAGAAGATATTCCATATTTACAAGAACCTCTAGTACTAGGACCTGAAGTTAGATCAGCACTCCAGTCACTACTAGTGATTCCAGTCAGGGGTATCATTATGCTTTGTCAACCATGAAAGACAGGGAAGGGCTTTTGACTATACAGGTAGTCCTCACTTAGTGACTTTTTGTTCAATAACCATTCGAAGTTACAACAGTGCTCAAGTAGGAGACTTATGGCCGGTCCTTGAAGCCGTGGCTGTCACAGTGTCCCCACAGTCATAGGATCATGATTGGGGCACTTGGCAACCAGCATACAGTTACAATGGTCACAGCTTCCCAAGTCACATCATCACTTGTGATCTTGTGATCTTCACTGCCAGCTTCCAATAAGTCAAGTCAATGAGGAAACCAGCCACTACCTGATGTTGTGCTTAATGACTGCATATGATTCCTTAACAACCACAACCTGAACTGTCATTGTACATGAAGATCACATTTAATTTTGTTGTACAAGGTGCAATGACAATGAAGTAAACTAACTAACTAACTAAGTCAAAAAGCCATAGGAGCTGATGGAATAGAAATATGGAAAGCAAGAGAAGTTCTAACCAAGTTACACAAGCAAATCTGAAAAGTGACACAGTGACTTAGAAGATATCAATCTACATTCCAATTTCTAAAAAAGGAGACTGAACACAGGGGAAACCGTTCATACAGTATCCTTAATCTCACATGCTAGCAAAAAAAATGCTAAAAATCATCTAGTGTAGATTAGAGACCTTCGTTGAGAAAGAGATGTTAGATGTTCAAGCTAGCTTTAGAAAAAGCTGAAGAACATATGTATAACAGTCTGATTTCTGATTGTATTGGATAATTTAGAAAGCCATCTTAAATGACTTAGATGAGGGAATAGAAGAGGAAGTCATCAAATTTGCAGATGACACTAAGTTGGCAAGCTCAGGATCCAGAAAAGATCTTGACAAACCTGAACAATGGGGCTTATCCAACAAAATGAATTTTTATGTGAAGAAAAGCAGTATTCTAGCATTTGAAGGGCTGCCTCAAAGAAGAGGAGGTCAAATTATTCCACAAAGCACCAGAGGGCAGGACAAGAAATAAGGTTGGAAACTAATCAAAGAGAGAAGCAATCTGGAATTAAGGAGAAACTTCCCAGCAATGAGGACAATTAACCAGTGGAATAGCCGCCTTCAGAAATCGTGGGTACTTTATCACTGGAGGTTTTTAAGAAGAGGCTGGACAGTCACTTATCTGAAATAGTATAGGTTCTCCTGCTTGAGCAGGGGGCTGGACTAGAAGACCTCCAAGGTCCCTTCCAGCTCTATTCTATTCTAATTGTTCTAACTCTAAGAATGTCAAAAAGAAGTCAGTATATAATTGATTATAGAAAGATCCTGGATTGGGTTGATCATGTCAAACTATGGAATGTGATTAGAAAAACAAGAATCATTGTTCTCATGAGAAATGATTATATAAGCCAGGAAGCCACAGACAGAATGTAATGAAAGAGACTGACTTCAGGTTGGCAAAGGAGTGAGATAAGGCTATATGTTTTCCCTTTATTTATTCAAACTATATGCTTAAGGGAAACTAGATTGGAAAATGACTCTGTTTTTATAATTGGAGGAATAAATATCAATAACCAGTGTTATGCTGATGACATTACCCCAATGTCTGAAAATGCAAAGCTATCTGCATGTTTTAGTAATAAAAGGCAGGGAGTGTTGTAAAAATATGGGAGTAAGATAAAATATCAAAAAAGGCAAACTAATGATAACAGGTACGATAACTACTGTAGCATTAGAGATCATAATAAAAAATATTAAATTACTTTTAGGATCAATCATCAACAGTAAGGAATAAGTAGTCAAGAAATGTACTGCAGACCAGTACTTGGTAGAGCAGCCATGAATGCCATGAAAGAATTGGAGGGAGGGAAGGAAGATAATGACATAATGACAAGGAGAGAGGGAGGGAGGAAGGAAGGAGGAGGATTTTTGATATTGCCAGTCAACTTCCCATAACAAAACTCCTTGGGGAAGCCAGCAGGAAGTCACTTCCATTCCCACTGGTTTTTTGGGCCATCTGTGGTCATTCTCTTTCTTTGTTTAGATAAGGAAATATATCTGAATTGATGACCCAACAGGTTCCAGGTTGTCTAGTTATATACTCTGTGTCTGCCTTTGTTTTGCTGCATAAAGTGCAATATATATGGAAATCATTCTTGAATTTAATATTTATGTAACCAGACCCACATTCTTATGTATCTGTATGGGAAATTAAGCTAATTTTTGTTTGGTTGCTTGCTCTCCCTGAGTAGCTGCATTCCCAATTCACGGAGAAAGAAGTACTGAAAGAAAGTTGGAGAGTTGAGTGGAGGATCTACCAGCAACCATCTATGTGGAGAGTGGTGCACAGCAATTGATATCTCTAATATCTCTACTCCACCATGGCACTGAGGAGGGTGCCAGTAGCTTTGCTACCTCTTGCCTGATTCTAAGCAAGATCTAACACAGGGATGATATGTGAACCAAAACAGAGCTGAATTCACAGTGCCTCCATGCAAACATCTATTCCTTTTTTAAAAAAAACTTTTTTATTAGATAAACATTAAAAACATTGGACATAGTTTGACATTTCTGGCACATATAGTGATTGGATCTTACAACAATTACATTTTATATCCATTATATAGGTATGTGTAGTCGTTCAGATTACCTGTCCATTGATCCCTTCTTTTATATAATCACTAACCATACAAATACATATCCAATTCCTACCTGTCACACATTCTCAATACCATGTTTTCCAATTCTTTACTTGTCTGTGTCCCGGCCTTTTCCCCTCATTTCTAACCATCAATATCACTTATCCCAGATTTTGTGATATTCCATCTCACCTTCGTCTTTGAGCTCTAGAGTCAATCTGTCCATTTTTGTGCACATCAGTATCTTATTTATTATTTCTTTTCCATTTTTGTGCAAAAACCAGTCTTGCCATTAAAATATGCAGCATTAAATATAGTCCATCTTTGCCCTATTTTTCTTTTGTGATCCCTACTAAAAATAATTCTGTCCTCAACTCCATTTTCCTGATGGCTCCATGCTCACAGTACAGTTCCCATCAGACTCAAGACTCCACTATCTCTTACTGATATTCTTACCAAATGTTTGGGTGACAGCCTAATCAGTCATTGTGCTTCAAAGCAACTGGATCCTTGTCTAGAACCTTACCGAACTGTATGAACTGCATCTGAGCATGGGTTTTAGCTATTCATGTCTATGTTGTCTTTGCTAATATGTTTCAGGAGTTGCAGGCACACTTTCGCTGTTATGCATAGGTTTACAACAGGGTGGCAAGACTTTTGTGTGCTGAAGCAGAATGCATTAAATAAAACATAGGGGGAGGGCTGAGTTCATTAGCATTTAATGAATAACAAATTGGCTGGCCTCTGCTTGCAATCTGAACTTGTTTTCATCCTGCTTTTTTTTTTCATTTTCATTATCTGCTTTCATGTAAATGAAGGGACTACACAAACAGAATTAGATGTGGCAGCTTTCTCGGCAACAAACTGTCAGAAATGGGTTGGCAAAGTGAAATTTCTCTTCCCTCCCATGATCAAACGCTACTGTGCAATAGGTTCTCTAGCTTCCAACATCTTGATATGGATGGGAGATACATTATAAAATAGAGTTTTTAGTTCTCATAGGGCGGTGCTTTTTTTTGGGGGGGGGGAAGCATGTAAATGTAGGTGGAAAACATTATTTGCTCCCTCTTGCTTAGTGTTCCTTTACTAGGAAAATCTTGCTCTTCATCAGGCTTACTTCAGACCATGCAGTCATGGGGGGGGGGGGGGTCTTAGCAGTTGTTTACAACTTTCTATGGTGCAGAATTTCTTTTGGACTAAAAGTTGCCCCTGGCTTCTAAGTAGTATGGAGCCATGCTGTCAAAGATGGGTGAAAATTTGAGGAAGGTTTTAGAAGCTGCATCAAGATATAATACATTGACACCTAAGGATGTGCAACTCTGTTTAGAGTCAAACTGTTTCATTGTGATATACTTTAAAGTCAGCTGTGATAAACCTGGAGCAAAAGCATCAAACAGGAATACCTACCAAGGAACAGGTAAAAATAACCAATGGCTGTTTCTCATCTTGAAGCACTATCCAGAGAAAGTGCATACTTTACCATAATGGAGATGGTGAAGACATTTGTTGGGTCTGCATTTCAATACAAATTCATATTTACTCAGTCTAAGAGAAAACTGATTCAGAGTATGAAGAACTCAAAAGGACATGCATCTGATGATGCAACCTGCAGCTCTTAAAACCATGTGCCTTTTTAATGAAATCTGTTAGTCATCAAAGATGCTATCAGACTCCTAATTTTCTGCCACCATAGATGAGCACGGCTGTCCTCCTACAACTTCTACCTTGGATTGTCAGCATTGACAGAATTTATGTGATATAATCTTAGAATCCAAAAGTGGTACAGTATGTCAGCAGTAATACAGTTTTAAACACTAGACATTTGTTGAAAATAGCAATAGCACTTAGACTTGGATACACTTCACAGTGTTTTACATCAGTGACGTGCGGTGAGGTTTATAGCTGGTGAGGCACTGACATAGGAGTTTCAAATTTTTTTTAGACTTGTGGACTTCAACTCCCAGAATTCCACAGCCAGGCATGATCAGTTCCGATTTAAAGTGACAGCATTTTTACGCCTTGCAAAATAAGTTTTCCTTCATTCTTTTTCTTCTCCTTCCCCCTCCTTCCTCCCTCTCTCCCTCCCTCCCCCTCTCTCAAACAGACACATGCACACCGAGAAGTTGGATCCCTCTCTCACTCACTCACTCTCAAACAAACACAAACACAGAACTTGGATTGGATATATTTTCCAATGGCTTGAAAGCAGCTCCTCTGCCATACCTCCCGTTTCCCCTGCTGCCTTCCGATCCGAGCCTTTGATTGCAGGTGGAGCCACGTTGCCTTTTCAAACTTGTAATCAGTGAAGCTGGGCTTATATACTTTTATCCAGCTGTCTGTCTGTGTGTGTGTGTCTGAAAGAGAGAGAGAGAGAGAGAGAGAGAGGGAGGGAGGGAGGGAGGGAGGGAGAGAGAGAGAGAGAGAGAGGGAGAGAGAGATGGGTTCCAACCAGATCGCACCTATTCGGTAGTACCGATTCGTAAAAACTACCGAACTGGTTAGAAGAGGTTCCACCAGTGGACCCAGAAAACAGGCCACACCTACAGAAGAGGTTCCAAAATTTTTTGAAACCCACCACTGGTGTGTGTGTGTGTGTGTGTGTGTGTGTTTGAAAAGGCAACGTTGCTCTGCATGCAATCAAACTTTTTGAATTCCTCCCCCCTCCCCACACACGCACCTTTTCCAGCTGTTTCAGAGAGGATTTCAACTCTGCTCTTGCCTGCCATCATGAAAAGAAAAAAAAATGGAAAAGGAGAAAGGCAAGAGCTCTGAGGTCAGACTGAGGTAGTTGCTTCCAGAAAACTCTAAAAAGCCTCTAAAAAATGTCCTCTACAGGAGGCGAGAGAACCACATGCCTCCTTTGCATAAGGAATTTTTCACCTTTTAACCCTTGCTTAACTCTGCTCAACTGATCATAAAGATAGAGTAAAGGAGGCATGTGGTTCTCTCGCCTCCTCCTGCAGTTAAGCACTAAGCAGACTCATCCACTGTGACTCTGGCAGCAACTACCTCAGCTTTTTCCTTTTACATTTGTTTTTCTTTTTCATGATGACAGTGGTGAGGCCCTGCCTCCCCTGACTGCATGTCCCTGCTTTACATCTCTTTCTAAGCAGTTTACAAAGTTGGCATATTGTGCCCAACAATCTGGGTTCTCATTTTACTGAGTCAACCTTGAGCTGGTCAGGGTCAAACTTCTGGCAGTCAGCAGAATTAGCTCGCAATATTGCATTCTAACCACTGCGCCACCACAGCTTTTTTGAACCTAACTTTTTTGCATATAAAAAGTTAGATTTGCATAAGATTCATTTTTTGCTATCAAAACAACAACAACAACAACAACAACAACAACAGTAAAGAAAGGTCTCTGCAATAGAATTGGGAAAAAGATGGAACAGAATAATGTGCATATTATAACCAAAAAACAATTGAGAGGTTTTTTTTTAAAGAAAAGTACAACTATATGTTGAACTGGGTTGAAATGAACTTTAAAAGTGGAAATCTAAAAAAACTGAGCAGAACTGGACTAAAAAATTCCTTGTAAACCTGCATTGGCAGGAACCAGCAAGTATATTCTTTATTCATGGAGGTGGCTCACTCTCCTGTAGCACCCATTGCATGCACAGATTGATGAAATTATTTATTGCAGAGAGATCAATGACACAGATCCAGAATAAATTTGTCAAAGACTGAAAATTGAAGATACCATCTTTGGCATATTTTATTCATAAATAAATCTTGTTGAAATCAATGGAACTTCCTTATAAATAAAGAGGCTAAGAAAAAAACAAAAATGTTGGCTGTGTGGGTCTTGTGCAATTACATATGTGAAAGCTAAATCTGCAAAATGTTAGTAATATATAATAGTTTGAATAAAAACTATTGATAATTGCTATACAAGTAAGGAAAGTCTTACATGCATACCCCTTGGGGTTTTCCCCCCTGAAATGTATTCCTATGGGCCTGAAAGATCTATAGAATTTTAGAATTCTTTTAAACCTAACCCAGGTTCATGAATTTTTTTTTCTCCTTCTCAAATCCAATTTATCTTATAAAGGCAGGGTAAACCAGATGTAACATCTGATTTCCTGGGCTTTTTTTATAAACAATTAAAAGCAGCTACTGGATAGGAATCCTGAAACTAGGGGAGTGGATTACTGTAAACTATTCTCCTATTCCATTCCACTAATTGCAATCTTTCTCTAATGTTGAACTGTAATGTTAGTTCCATTCCTCTTTACAACATGCCTATGCCTGTGATCTAGCCATATATTGTGCTAGTGAGTAGAAAAAGGCCAGACCCATCTATGTCATGGGTGAAGATATATGATCTAGTTGGTTCAATGCTTCTTGGATTTATGTATCTTTCTCTAATATAGTTTTGTCTACTTTCTCTAAAAGCAGACAGAACTGTATTCTTATTTGGATGTATGATTTATTTATTTTTGTGCATTGAGTCAGTACTAATTCTGGCAACTGCCTGGAGAAATCATTGGAAATGGTTTGTAACTGTTTGCTTCCTAGGTGTAAGAGAGTATGATTGGCCTATGGTCACTCAGCTAAAAGCCAATGCAATCCCAAGCTGCATTAACAAATGGATAGAAGCAAGATCACATGAAGTACTAGTACGGCTTTATAAAGCCTGAATAAGAATATTTAGAATACTGCATCCAGTTTTGGCCACCATATTATAAAAAAAAATATGTTGAGACTCTGGAAAAAGTTCAGAAAAGAACAACAAAGATGATTAGAAGGCTGGCAACTAAATCACATGAAGAATGGTTGCAAAAATTGGATACGTCTAGTCTAATGAAAAGGAGGACAAGGGGAGACATAATAGCCCTATTCCAATATTCGAGGGGCTGCTACAAATAAGAGTGGGGGTCAACCTATGATTCAGAGCACCAGAAGGCAAGAAATAATGGATGGAAGCTAATCAAGAAGAAAAGCAACCTTGAACTATCTTCTAAGAGTGAGAACAATTAACCAATGGAATAGATTGCCTTCAAAAGTTGTGGGTGCTCCATCATTGGAGGCTTTTAAGAAAAAACTGGACAGCCACTTGTCTGGAATGATATAGGGCCTCCTGTTTGAGCAAGGGTTTCGACTGGAAAACCTCCAAGGTCCCTTCCAGCTCTATTATTCTGTTATTTTTAAGGCAAGGTTAGAACTCAGTCTCCCAGTTTCCAGCCTGATACTTAAACCATTATACCAAATTGTCTCCTAATGTAGCAT
This sequence comes from Thamnophis elegans, assembly GCF_009769535.1. Lineage (NCBI taxonomy): Eukaryota > Metazoa > Chordata > Lepidosauria > Squamata > Natricidae > Thamnophis > Thamnophis elegans. Next base: position 17,353,365 of record NC_045541.1, on the reverse strand, counting down.
AGGAAATAGGGAACCTTTCAGAGCTTTGTATTTAGTTTTCTTTTATCTGTAGTTAACCTGTGCAATGGCAAGATGTTATGCATATTGTAGATCAAAAAATTTGGAAAGCATTATGTTGTATAGCCATTGCACGTAACATAAGGGAAAATATTATGCACATGACTATCATCCTGCAGGTGGTTCAATGCATCTTTCCCACCCTTCATCTCCTAGAATTCCCAACCACCACCCAGGTTAGTGAAAACTGATTAAGTATTCTGATGAAATAAGGAGGGGATTGGTAAACAAACCAAATAATACTAGTTCCACTGAGTATTAAAACTCCCCCAAAAGGAAGAAGTTTGGAAAAACTGAAAATAGTTAAATTTAGGTCATGTATTTGTTTGTAAAAATTAGTGTGTGTGTGTGCACGCGCGCGCACGCTTGAGTACATTATGTGTGAATTGGAGCATCCATATATTCAGCAAAATCATGCTCTACTACCCACACCTGAAAAGACAATATTAATACAATCGTGCAACCATGATAATGGTCTCCTGAAATTCAAATTGTACATTTATATTTATGGATTCAAGTTCTGTATTCATAATATTCAGTCTGATTCAGTTATGTAAGTCTTGAATTTTATTCAAACGCAAGTTTGCTCTGTCCCTTTTGTATACTACTTCACATTTCTAAACATTGGTACGGAAATTTGTAATCATTTTGCATGTAATTTTTCCAAATGGAGATTAATTTCATATCATGCAGAATTTGAAAAAAAAACTAAGGCAAAATTATTTATGTTTTGCATATTAATCCAGAAGTTGGCAACTATCTAATATCAAATGACCTTTACCTCTGTTCCCAACAGGAGATCTCTCCTTTCTTGCTGATGGCTAATGTATATAAACTGATCAAATTGATTTTATGAATATGTGTATATATTTTTACTTTCAGTATAGTAACGAAATGAAAACCTACCTAATTAGTAGAAATAAAATATGGATATTTTATCTATATGGGAAAAGTTTCAATAATTGCAATTCTATCTTAGAGAAAACAGTCTGCTTGGAATTTAACTGTCAAAGAAAAAAAAAGAAAATTCTTAATTAATGTAATCAAATTAAAGAAATTGAAGTTAATGTTTTCCCAAATTACCTATATTTTCTTTTCCACTGTTTTCAAAAAAAGAGGCCTAACACATGTTGATACATCTCCTTTTTATAGGGTGAACCTTTGCTTTGTTCCTTGATGCAACCAAGATCTTACAAGGCTTATTTCTGTGATCTTCTCTAGGTTGTTGTTGTTGTTAAATCTTAAATCTGCAGGCTTCACCACAAGATTCCAATTATAATGGCAATAGGGAGAAACATTCCTTTAAAAGTCTTGTTTTTAAGACATAACTTGTCAGCAAAACTAATAAAAATATCACCTGGGAATTATGTTTTTATTTTTTTAAGTAATAATTAAATATAAACCTTGGAAAATTAAAGACCAAGTGAATGAAACACTTATGAACAAAATACAGATATACAATATTTCATGTATTACTATTGGCCTAAATCAACCCAATTCATGATAAAGGCCTTTTCAATGAAAGTTAGAGATCCAAATCTGCCATGCTGGTCCATTACAGGTTGATAGGTAGTTGTTTCTCAACTTTCAATTTAGGAGAGAGAGAGGGAGAGAGAGGGGAGGGAGAAAGAGAGAGAGAGAAACACAAAGAAAGAAGGGGAGGAGAGACCTCCAAAGTGTTGATAAGATCTCAAAATTTCCCAGTTTATAGTCCATCATCCTTAACCATTAGACTAAACTAATTCTCATTTTACACACACACACACACACACACACATGAAAAATGAAAGAAAAATAAGGGAGGAAACCCATAAGGGGAAAAATACAGGATAACAATTTAATAGGATATATGACAGGCATTATATACTTTTCTACCTATGCATAATTTCCTAAACCTTACCAATGGATCTAAGACAACTGTTACATAAAAATCATAGGATCTGAAGTTCAGAATGAAGTTCAAAGCCTATTTCAGGGACACAAAGGACTAAACAAGTTGTCGCCTCCTACATTTAATTACCAAGTGATTTCATAGCACTAAATTGAGATGGGAGCCAATGGCTCTCAAGATGTAGCTGCAGTTACAATTCCCAGCAGCCCCAATCAACAACAGCCAGAGATGCTGAGAGTTACAGCAGACTGACTAGGTCAGGTGTACATATTAGGAGTCCCATCTGCTAAATCAACAGACTGTACTTTCTGCTTGATGCATTTTGTGTTCTAGTTTAAGCCATTGACTTCAGGAATACTGAGCTGGAAAATGTATTCTCCAATGACCTCTTTTATCAACTTCCCATTTCTCATGGCTCATAGTGCTGTTCTTGGAATGCTGAAGGAACAGAAAGGCTACAGGGCATAAGCCAGTGCTTATGATAATGTCTTATTTGATAATGCTGCTCTTCATCATTCCCATGTCTGTGTTCAATATGACTAATATAATGCTAAAATTATCCTCTAATGTCCCTAAAATCCTGTCCTGTAAGAATCTTCAGCTTTTGTACTTCATTTACAAGGGTGGGGGGTTGCATTTTTGAAATACCAGAGAATGCTGCTGCTATTTTTTCTTCTTCTATTGAAACTGGCATTCTTCATCCCTCTGGAATCTGAAAAAAAAATCCCATGGGAATAGTTCTCATTAAAGCCTTCGATGGGGATTTCATTGATCAGGAGGAAGCTTGTGAGCATAATGAAAAACTAGATAGCTCCAAAGTCCATGAAAAATGTATCCACACCCCTCCAGAATTCAGAATTATAGCTATCAAAAAATTGTCCATGTTGCCTGTTTGGAGAAAAAGAAACAAAATCATCCTTTCCCATCAAATCAAAAGAGGATAATTACACAAAACACAGAATAAACTTTCAATCCCAAACGAATTGTAATTGCTTCTTAATTAGGACATGCATGGAAGCCACGATCACCTTTTCTCTCCTTTAAGCTATAATAAATCAGAATCAAGGATCACATGAAAGTATCAAAGTCTGGTACAAGCAGGGATGTGCAGTCAGGAGAGGCAGGGGAGGCAGAGCCTCACCACTGTCATGAAAAGAAAAAAATGTAAAAGGAAAAAGGCAAGAGCTGAGGTCAGGCTGAGCTAGTTGCTGCCAGAGTCACCATGGATGACTCTGCTTAGTGCTTAACTGTTTAAAAAAGCCTCTAAAAAAGTGCCCCCTACAGGAGGAAAACCTAAATTTTCTGAATCCTGGTGCAACTGTGTGTGTGTGTGTGTGTGTGTGTGTGTTTGAGAGAGGGGGAGAGAGGGAGAAAGGGAGGAAGGAGGGGAAGGGAGAAGAAAAAGAAAGAAGGAAACTTATTTAGCAAAGGAGAAAAACAAATGCTGTTGCTTTAAATCGGAACTGAGCATGCCTGGCTGTGGAATTCTGGGAGCTGAAGTCCACAAGTCTAAAAAAATTGCTGCCTCACCAGCCATAAAACTCACCACACGTCACTGGGTACAAAAGTAATTGGTTGCCAAAGCTATCAAAACTCCACAAGCAGGTATGACAAGTGTCACACCAAATTTACATATGTAATCATAAACTTGTCAAATATTGCATGGTAAGCTCATAGGTGGAACATATAGGCTCCAACTACAGAGCAAGCTGAACCCTGGAATTTGTGCCAATGCCCATACAGCAGAATCATGGGCAGTTCTTAGGGACACCATTACCAAATATTTAAAGGCTATAACTTAGCTAGCTTCAGATTACCTATAGATGACTTGCTAAGTTCCAAAGACCCATCTTATTCAGGCTATCTCTGTTTTTTTTTTTTTTTAATATATGTGTCTGCTTAAAATGTGACAAATAAATTAGAACAGCAGCCATACTGTTTGACATTGGATCACGGATCTAACCTCTATGGCAGGGCTGTCAAACTCACGGCCCACAGGCCATTTGTGTCACGCGCTGGCCACACCCAATAATCACCTCATGTTAGGTCTGCCCTTTTTCAAATCCACCATCTGGTATTCATTTTGTCTGTAAGACAAACATACTGATGAAAATGTATCCTGTGGCAGTCCAAATCCTGACACAGGTTGTAGACTGTGGAAAGAAGCCGTTCTATTACTCTCTTTAAAACTTCTATTGGCTTGGAAAATTCTGTGTTTTTCCCATTCAAAGGCCATATTTTCATATCAAAGTAGAGAAAATTAATGTTATATCATGTCTAAATATTTATGAAATTAGAACCATCTAATTCGAATAAGTTTTTAATCATTGGATCATTTAGATCAGTAATTCTTAACCTGGGCGATATCGCCCCCCAGGGAGCGATTTCGTTTTTCAGGGAGGCGATGGAACGAAAAGGGCGATGCGGGGGCAAAGGAATGGAAGGGGGGTGATATGGGGCGATGGAGCAATAAGTTTTGGGGACACTTTTGAGACTTTTTTCGTAAAGGGAACTGCTGTATATCTGTCGTACAAAAACATCAGATTGCTCGCTATTAGTGAATTGAACTGTGTTTTAAAATGTTCCTCCAGCTGGCTTCAGTTCAGAATGCTGTACATATGTGAATACGCATCACTCATCTTCATGCGCATTGCACAGCAGCCTCTATCACTCTATCCTTACAGTGGTCCGCCATTGGCCAGAATGGGCAGTGATGGAGGAGTGAGCACTTCTTTCGAAACATCGCATGCTGAGTGGCTGTCCCCTGTGATGTCAGCTGTAATGTCAACGTAACTGTTGAAACTAGGTTTATTGACATCCACATATGTTTTATAGTGTTCCAGTGCAGTTGAAAATTTAATTTGCAGTTAGTGCCTTTCATTTCGAAGACCTCTCAACTTGGCCAAGAAGAGAAAATGTCACCAATATTTGACAGAATACCTAAAATTGTTATTCATTCCATCTCCTTCCAAACTCCTTCTATTCTATCTTCTTTGTGAGAAAACATTTTCAAATGAAGCGATGAAGCCTTCCCGACTGAAAGATTATTTGGTAAGAATTTATTCGGATAAAGCTGACAAACCAGTATCATTTTTCCAATTCTTAAAGGCCAAGTTTGAGGGTCGCAGCACTGTTGATAAGTTATTTGGAAAATCGTCACTCAACACCGACAAGGCGCTTATTTGTTCCTATGAAGTATCTTTGTTGATAGCAAAATGTGGCAAACCTCACACTATCAGACAAATGCTGATTTTACCAGCAGTGAAACAGATTGTTGCCACCATGTTGGGGCCCAGAGCAAGCACTGTCACGCAATCGATTCTTTGAGCAATAACACCATATCAAAAATAATTGATGAAATGGCTACTGATGTGGAAGAAAGGCTTATTGACACCTTGAAAACTACAGAATTAGTGATGCAGATTGATGAGTCAACGATTCGTGAAAATGAAGCCTTGTTATTGGCTTATGTCCGTTTCATCAATGGAAATGAAGAAATCGGTGAAGAACTGTTATTTGCTTGAAATTTAGCCACCAACACAAAAGGTTCTTTGATATTTAAAAAGGTTGAAGAGTTTTTTAATGAGAAAAACATCCCTTTGACAAATGGCATGTGCAACCGACGGAGCTGCGTCCATGGTTGGATGATATCGTGGATTTCAAGCTCATCTAAAATCGGTTGTACCTGGATTTATGACTGTCCATTGTGTCATTCATAGACAGCACCTTGTCTCCAAAAATTTGAGTGGCTGTTTGCACGAGTCTATACATTACATCATTAACGCTGTGAATAAAATTAAGTTTTAAGAGCTTTGTGAAGAAAATGACGAGGAGTTTGAACATCTCCTTTTGCACACCGAAGTAAGGTGGCTTTCAAAAGGAAAGTGTTTGCGGCGATTCCATGAACCTTTTGACACAGTTGTCGAATTTCTTGAATCCATTGATCCAAGTCTAAGCAGTTCTCTTAAACTTTGATGTCTGGATGTAGCTTATCTCACTGATGTTTTTGACAAGCTGAATGAAGTGGACGTAAAGCTGCAAGGAGATAAAATCAATTTTCTTAAGGCCAAAGGAGTAATCTGCTCATTTATTTCCAAATTGGACCTCCTTGCAAGCAATATGAGTTGCCAGGAGCTGTATCAGTTTCCAAGCCTCGGTAATGAACGTCAACTCCAAGCAGAAGATTTGGACATTTTTTGCTCCCTCTTGAAGCAACTAAAAGAAGATATGGAAACCAGATTCTATGACCTGATAAATCTAGAAGTGCCCACGTGGGTGCTAAATCCTTTCACAGCAGACTTTGCACAACTTCATCCCAAACTGCAAGAGCCACTGACAGATCTGAAATACAACTGTGAAGCCCAATCACATTTTCGAAGTTACGGCTGCGAAACTTTTTGGGTGAAAATGAGGAACACTTACCCAATATTGTGGGAGGAAGTTAAATTGCTTCTTTTAGCCTTTCCTTCCACTTACTTAGTGGAGAGGGGCTTCAGCACCGTCCAATAGATCCTTTCTAAGTCAGGGAACATGTTGAAGATCACTGAGCGCGGCGATTTAAGAATGAGATTAACAAAAATGGTTCCAGACATCAAGAAATTGGCATCAGCTCACCAAGCACAAGGCAGCCATTGATGGTTTTTTTTTTTTTGCTTTTTATATATATACATTTTCTTCATTAATAATTATCTCAGCTCTTATCGTTGTATTTGCTTGCATTGGATTTCACGTTCCAGTTTGAGTTTTCAGCTTCGTTTTTGAATTCTTGTGCTCTGTAAAACATTTCGTGTGTATCTTTGTATTGTACATTTTTAGCGTGCACTCCAGTTAGATATTATATTTTCTCAGTTTTATGGTTTCTATTTTTTTTTGTGCTCTTCATGTAAACTTTGTGTGTGTGTGTGTGTGTGTGTGTGTGTGTGTGTATACACACACATATACATATACATATACATATATATCTTTCTTCAGTTTAAGGCATTAAATTTGTCGCTCTGATTTTTGTTGCTTTCCTTCTGTAAAAAAAAATTTGTGTTTTTTTAACCCTTTTTACAGTGTGCATGAATATATATTTTCCTTGAATCTTAATTTAGCTTCAGAGTTTTTGTCGTGAGACTCTTAGTTCCTGCATTGCAGTTTTTTTTAATGCCCTGTTTATATCTCTTTTTGCTTCTTAACATTCACTTGTAATTAAATCATTAAATGTTACTGTTTTTTCAGGCATTTCATTTTCTTGCAATTGAATTTTGTTTTCAGTTGTCATTGCATTTAAGTGTCTTGAATAAATAAGATAATAATGAAATACATGTATCACAAAGTTTGGGAGTAAAGTGATGGGTAGCATCAGAATTTTTCACACAGTTAAGATATGGGAAAAAGACTTGAACTAAATTATTTGCATCGATATGTCCTGATGACAATTTTAAAGAAAACAAAAAATGTGTTTGCATAAATTGAAGAATTATTTCCCTGTGTTGTGATTGAGAGGTTATGTTGGGGGAGGGGTGATGATAGCTTCTTTAATGGCTCAAGGGGGCAATTCTTTCAAAAAGGTTAAGAACGATTGATTTAGATCAACTGAATTCAAGAAGGCAAAAATTAAAATGCTTAAAATGTGACAAATAAATTAGAACAGCAGCCATACTGTTTGACATTATATCACTGATTTAACCTCTATGGCAGGCCTGTCAAACTCGCGGCCCAAAGGCCAGATGTATCATATGCTGGCCACACCCACTCCCGGTTTAGTGAAGGAGAAAAAGTCCCAATACGTCACGTAACGCTGCTGTGATGACTCGAGCTTGACACCCCTGCTCTATAGAGCTTGATAGTTTGGTAGTTTCAATGAACGGATGATCAACATACTGCATCTCAAAAACTAAGACCAACAGAGTGCAGAATGTAAAGAGACAAAAAACTAAAGCTTTAGGTTTAACAACATAACTTTGCATTGACACAGTCTCCTTTAGGAGAAACATTTATTTAAACAGAACAATTTTATTTCCCTAAAACCCAGGAAAGGATGTTATACCATTTTTTTGGTACAGGACTACAATAATTCTTAGTATTAAACTTCCAAAGTAGGAAACTGGGGAAGAAGGGAGGGAGGGCGAAGAACTTTACGGAGCTACTTGATAAAGATTTATATCATTCTGTTAATCACTCGTAACATTATTATTTTCCAACAGTGAATTAAAAAGCCATCCAGGTTGTAATTGGTAGCTCTCTGAGTTTGGTACTCTTTGTTTTGTTTTCTTTTTAATTCTACTCCTAATTATTCCAAAATTTATTAGTCCATAAATTCCATACTGATGAAAGCCTACAGAAGTAATCAGTAAGAAAAGTGCTTTTAAATTCACTCAGGGTTTTACATATAAAACAGTTGGGAAGGGAGCTAAGCAGTGAACTGTGGAAAACATACCACAGAGACATAAATGTGAAAAAGAGGATAACAACAGACGATGTGCCCATAAATATGAAATTAACCAAAAAAAAAAATGGCTTTAAAGGAGATTATTCAAAAGAGTTGATTTTAATACTAAATGCCCACCACAGCACATATTCAGGGGTGTAATAGCAGAGGACATTGTGTGCGGTTTCAGCTAAGTAGCTATATTAAGTTTCAATTTAGTACATTCACTTGCAAGGGATTTTTTTTTTCTTGTGATCCAGTTATAGTTCATTTAACATGATGCCCTGGAGAGGTTTATCTTATAATTTTTGCCATATTTGATAAATAAAGAGATTGTATTGCTTTGAATTGCCTTTTATTGTATTTCCATCTGATTGGCTTCTTCCCAGTATTTCATAATGTACACTGGAAAAAAATGAAATCCCTGAATAGCTCCAGATGGTATCATCGTTGCCAACTTGGTTTCTAAGTGAAATATGCAAGAATGTTTAACATTAACTTCTCCAGAGAGGTGCAGAAGATCCAGAACACTTTATATGCAGTCTGGAGGGAGAGGGTGTACTTTTGTAAAAATGTTTTCAAATTGTTGAATATGTTGTGCAACTCCATAAGTTTCATTAGGAGAAACCTCTTTACTCAGGACCTCCAAAATGGGTCTATCCCAATTTGTCACGGCCAACTCACTACAGCCAATTGGCCAATTCACCCTGGGACAATTCACTGTTGGGGCAAGAGGTACACTAATATAAAAGAAATGGTGGAATAGAATCATTTAAAAAAGGATGTAAAATGAGGGACAGAATGAAATGTGAATGGCAAAAATTAAAATAATGTTATATTTATTTTAAATGATTAAATGATTGAATTGCTAAATTGCCCTCCGATGAGTTGTCCTACAGCAAGTTGGTTCTGAAGAGTTGTCCTGCAACAAGTTGGCCATGGCTAGTTGGCTGCGGCAAGTTGTCCCATTTCAATCCAAATTTGTGTATGTAATATTTTAATAACCCAGACCTTTCTTGCCTCCAACCTTTTCTCAGTATCAGGATCCTCAAATGCTCCAGAATATAAGTGAGACGCTCAAGGAAACAGAAAGAGGATAACCAATCAAATGACAAATGATATATATAGTCTGCTGATACATAGAGTTCGAATTTAACCAACATATTCTGTTCCTTGTAGGCACTATCAACATGGCTGTAAACCATCCAAAGAAGCTTAGACAAAAATCCTGAAAACTGGTTTGTGACAGATCAGGCTTGATAAGATCGCACAGGGCGGGCCTTCTCCGGGTGCTGTCGGCCACACAATGCCGTCTGGTGGCTCCCCGGGGGAGAGCCTTCTCTGTTGCTGCCCTGGCCCTTTGGAACGATCTACCCCCTGAGATCTGGACCCTCCCCACTCTCCTGGCCTTCCGTAAGTCTGTTAAGACTTGGCTGTTCCGGCAGGCCTGGGGCTGTTGATCTTGACTGAGCTTCAGCCCCATTACAACTGAGTGTATGTTTTGCTTTTGTTTTTAAGTCGTTTCGTCTCGTGTTTTTAATCTAATCTTTTTAAATATTTTGTATTGCTTTTATGTAAGCCACCCGGAGTCCTTCGGGATAGGGCGGCATACAAATCTATTAAAATTACAAATTACAAATTACAAAATTACAACCTGTCATGGGGGAAGATTCCCAAACTATTTTCCATTTTAAATTTCTATTGCAGGCAACTGAGCTCTTGAAAACCTAGTGCCCCAAACCTGAGAAACTCAGTATACAATCCTAAAACATATTTTTATTTATCCCTCAACCACCTGTCACTTTCCTCAATGGATGCCTACATTAAGAGCATAATAACCATCAGTTGCCTGGTATGAAGGCACTGATCTTCTTTTTAAGAGAGAAGGTGATAAATTAAAATTTTAATTTAATTGATCTATAAAATAGATAAATAGTAAAATACATCAGGGAAAATACACACTATTGCTTTGAGGGAAGATAGAGTAGTAAATAAAATCAATCCTAGTTGTTTCATTTAAATGAAACACAAAAGCAACTTTTATTCACTCTACTATCTGTGATAAAATTTAAACAAATAAGTTTAAAATGCCAGGTGGTAAAACACTAGGATTAAATGGGTTTCTTATTTTATACCACTATTAATGAGTGGTATAAAACATTAGTACATCTTTTGCTGTCAAAATTATATCAAGTGTATGAAGAGATACTTGATAATGGTTATCACCAACATTTAATTAGGTTTATATTACAATTATACCAAAACAGGTAAAGTTCACATTCAATTATAATTCAATGTAATTGATTAATGTTGATACAAAGATATTTACAGCAAGTGAATGAAAACCAGAGATATTTCTTTTGGGGTAGAAGAACAAGCAGTTGGAAATAGAATAGAATAGAATAGAATAGAATAGAATAGAATAGAATAGAATAGAATAGAATAGAATAGAATAGGAGTTGGAAGGGACCTTGGAGGTCTTATAGTTCAACCTCCTGCTTAGGCAGGAAACCATACTCCATTTCAGACAAACGGTTATCCAACATCTTCTTAAAAACTTCCAGTGTTGCAGCATTTGCAACTTCTGCAGGTACGTTGTTCCACTGATTAATTGTTCTAACTGTAATCATGGAATATATTTTTTTTACATACGTGGTGGAAAAAGAAATAATATTACCTACAATGGAAGAATGGTTGTTGAAATTGATGGAACTGGCCAAGATAGTGAAACTGACAGTTTTAATTAAAGAAATGACATTGATTAATTTTAATGCTGATTAGAAGCTCCTTCTGGACTTTTTGCATGACACATGAAAAAAAATAAATTATGATATGTGGATTTGATGATTAGAAAATGAAAATGATATTGTTAATTTAGAGTAAGAGTTTAATGTAAATTTATACTTAAATCTGTTGTAAAAGTAAAACTGACCTCATTTCTTTGTATTTCTTTTTCTTTCTTTCTGCATTTTGGGCTTTTTTTTATCCTTATATCTCAATTATTAGTTAGCCTTTATATTTTTAAAAGTTTAATAGTTATTTAGAATGATCATGTGGTTTATAAAAACTAAGCAAGCAGCAGATAATATTGGATTAGCTATAGATGTAATAGATTTGAATAAAAATAAAGATCAATTTGTAATCATATCATTACATGCTGAAAAAGCCTTTGACAGAATATATGCATGTTGGCTGTAAATAGATTCAGATTTCTTTTGGAATTCATACAACAGATTAAACTATTGTATGTGCTTTTAAACAAATTTATTTAAACTGTACCATTTGGGAGGAAAAAATACACATACAGGAAGGAGGAGCTTAACTCTTCTCATTTAATAGATCTCATCATTTTAGATAAGATTAAAGAGTGGACATAACTTCTACCTGAAAGTAATTAAAATGAAATTATCAGTTTTTAAGTTTTCCAATAAGAGAGAAAAAGCAGAAATTATTGCACAGCCTTTGTTTCACTGTTTTTACAAGTTCTTCACTTAAGCTGTTGCATGCATACCTGCTGAAATGTTTTAATGTTAATTCTTTCCAATACAATGGTGATTAGCTCTTCCAGTGGGGAAATCTGGCATCCCTGCTTACAGACTGACCTTTCTAATAGGTTTAAAGATCAGTTTGTTGGAACAAAAAAAAATCCAGGTCCAGTTCCAAGCTGGAAATAAAATGAAGGCTGATTGGAAAGAAACTTGGTTGATTGATAAGCAGAACCACCAATAGCATGTGATTCTGGGATAGCTGACAAAAATGAGTTGAGAGTAGGGAATGATTTTTATGCCTTTTTGATTTCTATGAGGTCTTGTAGTGGTCATGGCTGGCTCTATAGGCAAAAGGCAAATCCTAGGCATTTGTCTGAACTAATTTTGTCTTACCTAATAGTTTACCTAATTTTTTCTGAGACAGTCTTTCTGAATGCATTACCAAATCTACATTTCTATAAGCTAGCCTCCTCAGTTTCTGCCTGGGGCAGGGAGACTGGTGCTGGTCTCAGCCTCCCTTAAGATTTTTTCCCATTTCTCCTTTAGGGGAAATATTCTATCCTGCCATTTTAATATTCCCCAAAATATTTCATTCCCTAGAAGGGTGGGTGGATGCTGACTTTCTACAAGTTGTAACAACAAATTATGGTGTTTTTCGGAGTATAAGATGCACTGGAGTATAAGAGGCACCAAGGTTTTGAAGAGGCAAATTTTTAAAAAAGTAGGTAGGCAGCTAGAGGGATAGAGAGGGAGAGAGAGAGAAATACAGTAGATAGGTAGGGAGAGAAAGAGAGTAGGTAGGTAGATAGAGGGAGGGAGGGAGGGAGGGAGAGAGAGAGAGAAATACAATAGGTAGGTAGGGAGAGAGAGAGTAGGTAGGTAGGTATGCAGATGTTTCCAGGTGTATTTATCCATGTGCTGGAGAAAGAAATCGCTGACAACCTGCTGCAGCTAAGAGTTGTTTCTGCTGGCACAGTACTTGATCAATGTAATTCTCATCAATCACTCTAGCTAAAGAGCTTTCGGAAAGGAAAAAAAATGCACTGTGCAAACCTCCCCAAATAAAAGTCATGAATAGCCTTGGGGGGGGGGCTTGCAGAGTGCTCAGGGGGGGGGCAAAAATGAGCAAAAAATGGCCCGTTTTTCGCAAAAACGGGCTCATTTTTTTGTCAAAAAAAATTGCGTGCATAGCCTTATGGAGGCTTATAGAGTGCTGCTGGGGGCTGGGGGCCATTGTTTGATCATTTCTGCCCTTCCCAGCCCCCAGGAGCTCTTTGAAGAGCCAAGGTGGCGCAGTGGTTAAATGCAGCACTGCAGGCTACTGCTAGATCAGCAGGTCAGCGGTTCAAATCTCACCGGCTCAGGGTTGACTCAGCCTTCCATCCTTCCGAGGTGGGTAAAATGAGGACCCAGATTGTTGGGGGCAATATGCTGACTCTCTGTAAACCGCTTAGAGAGGCCTGAAAGGCCTATGAAGCGGTATATAAGTCTACTGCTATTGAAAGCTTCCATAAGGCTATGCACGGCCATTTTTGTGAAGGGGCGGGGCTTTGTGAGGCAAAAAATGCTGTATTCGATGTATAAGACGCACCCAGATTTTCAGCCTCTTTTTTGAGGAAAAAGGTGCGTCTTATACTCTGAAAAATACGGTAATAAAGTCTTGGCTCCCAACACACCAGATTTAACTGTGGCTGAACAGAAGAAAGTGTGGATAATTGATGTGGCAATACCAGGGGACAGTAGAACAGAAGATGAAAAATTGGGGACAATCACGAAGTATCAAGCAATGAAAATCAAAATTGAAAGATTATGGCATATGGTGGTCTGAGTAGTGTTGTTGTTTTGTTGGCTGAGCAACCAGAGGCAGCAGCTGCAGAACTACTGGAAGATTACCTGTCACAACCATACAGTGCTTGAAAACAAAGAAATCATTATCTGTTTTTATAGATCAAGTCCAGCAAGAAGAGGATATTTGAAACAAATGCATCAGTTCTGGAAAGAACAACAGCCAGAATCAGAAATAATGGAACAGAAGCTAGAAGATCAACATCAATTTATAATACAAAATAAAGTATTCACAGAAGCAGAATTGGAAGAACCGGAAAGAGTTATCCAGGACAAAGAAATCAAATCCTTACCAGAAGTAACTCAAAATGTAGAGGCAAACCAGGGAGTTGACAGTAGGGAAAATCAGCAGAGATATGCAATTGTTTTCATTTGGAAACCAGGCACCTTTCCTCTGTCTTAGGAAAAACAAAGCTCTTTAATTAAAGAAGTAAAAGAATTGAAACAAGAATAACTGAGCATCTAGAACAGCACAAAAACATTAGAATAAGGTTGTCTGCATTGAATCTTGTTCCAAAGAAACAGCTAGCACAACTGTTCAAAGATGCAAATATTGCAATATCAAGTATAAGCACCAACTCACTGCAAGACACAAACAACTCAATGTACAACACAGCTGCAGTTATAACTGAATACCTGGGATACAAAATCAACAGAGAAGGGGGCAAATCAAACAATGCACCACAAAAAATGGAAGATTAGACTGGAAAATAAGATCAGCAAATTGAGATCAGATGCAAACAAAGCTAGAGCACATGAAAGAAAAGAACCTGGAGAACAAAAAAGAATACTTAATCAAGGAATACCACTTAGAAACAAGGAAGATCAAGGAAGCACTTGAAATAATAAAGTAGCAAATAACAGCTATAGCCAAGAAGATCAGCAGATATGAAGCTCAAATTGCAAATTATAGGCAAAACCTCCAATTTCAATCCAATCAGAAATGTCTCTACCAATCCATCAATGGAGAAACTTCATTGGATCATACAGTACCTGACAAGGAAGAAACAGTGCATTTCTGGGCACAGATATGGAATAACCCAAAGAAATACAATAAGGATGCAGTTTGGTTAAAAGAGGTGGATAAGAATAAAAACACCATCTGTCAATTTGTAAAGCGTTGCCATGACTATTATCAGGTTGGCATTGGAGGGAGGATTCCATGCATACCTTCGGCCAGAATCAGATCTCATATTTCTACAAACTTGTTGGTGAATGTGATTTATGACCCAGAGGGGAGGGGAGAAAGGGATAAAGTTCAAACGCAATTAAGTGGAAGTCAGTTTTGACTCCGCAGAAGAACATGCCAGAATGTTGATCCTAATAAATGAATGGATTTCTTTTGAACTTTGTCTGGAGGCTTGTAAATTAATTAGGTTATCTTCCGGGAACTTCACACCAACATCCCGATCTGTCTATCCTCGGTAAGAACTCGATAGGTAGACAAAAATGCCAAACCCAATCTGAAAATCTGACTGATTGTGCGATGATATTGTTATTATTATTAACTCTTTTATTCATTAAACATGAAACTCGGTCAACTGAATATTTAAAATGTATCACAAATAACATTGGCGGGTGCTAATTGTTGATATGGATTGCTGCCAGCATCCTAGGTATCAACCAAGTGTCTTCTTAAAATATATAATGTTCCAAGTAGCACAGTTTTTCGCAGTTTCGCTGGTGTTGTTGCAGGAAGCTGCAATTTCTTGAAATATTTTATAAAAATTCTTGGACATGGTACCTCAAGTGCCTCAGTGACAATGGGTATTACATGTTTCATCCATAATTGAATCATTTCAATGGCCAGATCATGATATTTTGTGATTTTTTTTCCAGTTCTTTTTATTCGACCCTGGCATCTCCTAGTACAGTAATATCAATCAATTGTTTGCTTTTGCCCTCGACAACTGTAATATCTGGCGTGTTATGTTTAATATGACAATCCATCTGTATTCGAAAGACCCACAATATCTTCACGTATTATTATTATTATTATTATTAGTAGTAGTAGTAGTAGTAGTAGTAGTAGTAGTAGTAGTAGTAATAGTAATAGTAGTAGCAGCAGCAGCACCAGCAGTAGTAGTAATTACAGTAGTACTGGTAGTTTTGGGGAAGGTCTCAAAAGATAGATAAAATGTCAAATCCATAGTAAATATCGAACTGTGGCCAACCATAATAATATATTAAGCTTGTATACCAACTCCCAAGTATCACAACAATCAAAGGGAGAACTTTCAATAAAAGATGCCAGATGTGACAGATGAGATAAATATATAGAGAAAAAACTTATTGAAAAAACCCCTCCCAATTTAGCTTTAGAAATAAATCCTTCACCTATCTTGATCATTCTAGTTAAATATGTAATCATTTAACATCTTTGTAATACAGCCAGTTCACTTAAAATGGATTATATGTATGCTCATTTAGGAGACAAATTAGGAAACTTAAAAAAAAAACCTTTCAAGAATACTTAATGAGCTTTTTAGCAGTGTGTTTAATCTCCTTTACTAGCATAAATGCAAAACAACTGTAGAAAAATTAGCCATTTGGTTGCATGTTGGGCTTCAACTAATGATGATTATTTGGTGATGTAAAATTAATGCATTTTTAATCAACATATTATTAGGACATTCATTTACATGCAATTATTTTCATCAAGAATTAAGAGTAAACAACTAAAAGGACTTTGCCTGAGAAGCAAAAGACTGGGGACAGCAACTATCTGTATTAAGGAAAGATAACTTTTTTTTAGCCTCATTAGTGTGACACTTTAATCTGATTCTCTTTGATAACGAGAGAAGGGAAGAAGTCTACATTCAGGCAGCTGTCTCAGGTATTTTCTTCCTTTCCACCCTGAAAGCCTTTGAATTCCCCAAATCAGTTGTTGAAGACGAAGACAAAACTTCCTGAGATGGTCACCAGAGAGAAGTCACTTTCACACATTCAAGAAACTTCTGACCCATGATTCTTTCTTCTGCTCCGTGCTGCCCAAAAATACAATCCCAGAATATTCTGTAGCATAGATATTCCCTGTGATCAAAGTCTGTGGTGTATCCAGGCTTCTTTTTAATTCAATTTATCTAATTTTGCATTGCTCATTCTTTGTGTACATGAGTGTCAAACTGCTTATAGAATATAGGTAATCACAAGATAGCTCAGTTGAGTCAAAGGATAAAGAATGCACCAAGAGTCTGCAGGGGAAAAAAAATGAGCTTTTAACATTGTCCAGGGGTAAATAAAAAAATAAAACTAATTGATGGATTCAGAAGTGATGAAATGATGGAATTTGGACTCAAGATCTATCTAGCTCTCTAGCTCTTTAGTTATCTACCTATCATCTACCAGTATCTATCTATCTACCAGTATCTATCTATCTATCTATCTATCTATCTATCTATCTATCTATCTATCTATCTATCTATCTATCTATCTATCTATCTATCTATCTATCTAATCAGTGGTGGGTTTCAAAATTTTTAGAACCTATTCAGTGGGTGTGGCCTGCTTTGTGGGAGTGGCTCGGCAGTCATGTGACTGGGTGGGAGTGATTTGGTGATCATGTGATCGGGTTGGAGTGGCTTAGCAATCATGTGACTGGGTGGGCATGGCCAACTTGTAAAATGTGGTGGAACTCATTTAACAACACTCTTGTTTAGCAACCAAAATGTTGCCTCAGGAACCCTGACATTTGAAGCGCGCAAGTCTTAAAGCTGTCAAGTTACAAGACCTTTGCACCCCTAAACCTTTAGAAAAAAATCCTAGGGTGTTCAAACTTGACAGCTTCAAGACTTGTAGACTTCAACTCCCAAAATTCCTCTTTCCCTTGATCAGCTGCTATTGCCGGGGTGCCGCTAGGACAAGCAAGGTCTTGGGAGGGATTTTCCCTCCCCTTCCAGAGAGCCCATGCTGAAAGCTTGGGGAAGGGATAGCCAGAACTGACTGCACAGGATTGTGCAGCCACTGCTATGAAAATGTCTGTTTTGCCAGCCACAGGAATGAAGGAAAGAAGCCGGTCTTTGGAAAGAACCTTACTTCCCCCTCCAGAAGCCCATGCCAGGAGTGAGTGAGGAAGCAGGCTAGTTTGAATATGAGCGAGCAGGCAGTTTAGTGGCCAGTGAGTGCCTCCTTCACTTGTTCAGGCAGGCAGAGAAAGAAAGGAGGCATGCGATAGCTGAGGGCAAAGGAGCTCTCCTTCACCCTTGGTGTTGGGAGTGCTTCTCTCATGCCTCCTTTCTTTCCCCGCCTCCCCAAATGAGCAAAGGAGGCGCCGACGCCAAACAGCCCGCTTTCCCCGCATTCAAACTTCCCTCCTCCATGCTGGATTCAGCAAAAGCGGGGGCATGTGATAAAGCAGGCCCGCCACCAAGGGAGAAGAAGAGCTCCTTCACCCTTGGCTATCACACACCTCCTTTCTTTCTCTACCCACCTGAACAAGTGAAGGAGGCACTGCTGCCAACCCACCTGTGTTCAAACCAGGCTGCCTTCTCTCTCCCCACATGGGCTCTCTGAAGGGGGAGGGAAGGTCTCTCCCAAGACCTGCTTCCCTTACCTCATGGCGCAGTTCTGGGAAGGCAGGATATTCTTTTTTGCTGGTACGGGGGTGTAGCATCAACCCCTGCCTTCCTGCTACCTTCAGTCCAGCCCCGCACAATCTCCCCTCCTCCCCACCAACCTGGAGCCACTCCTGGAATTCTCCTAGCAATCCTTCCTGGCTGTGCCCCCAGAGCGGTCAGATGGCAGTGGCGCAGGGTCTTCTGACCATCCCAGGGCCTGACTGGTGGGGGAAGAGAGCGGGGGATGGCAAGCCAGGTGAGGGAGCGTTCCAGTACGGGGCCTCCAGAAGATCAGGTGTGGGAAGGCACGCTAAATTTCACCAACTGGTACATCCATACTGGTGCGTACTGGCTGAAACCCACCCCTTCCATCTATCCATCTAATCTATCAATCTGTCAATTTGTCTGTCTATTTAACTCCTGCCTATGTAAATAGACAATTTGCCTATATGTGAATTTATGAGAAACAGAACAGAAAGCCAGAGTTTATGCATGCTTTGAAACTTTACATTCAAAGAGTAAAGTAGCTGATTTTTATTACATATTTGGGTAGCCCAGCACATTTGAAGGGCTATTGATAAGGCAAAACTGCACTTCTTCAACTTTGTCATGGAAGTTCATATAGTTTAACTATGACAAAAACGATGAAGAATGAGTCCCTGGCAGTAATTGTGTTCCATTCATTCTCTCAGAAACACATCTAAATGTACAAAGCCTGTTGTAATTTGTAAAATTAATATCCCTCCACCATGTAATGCAACACCTTCAGGAAATAGTTTCATGCCCTTCCATTTTAAATTTCCACATTCATTATACGGATTATATTTTCCATCCCTGGAGGTTGTCATGAGGAATATGTTTATACAGTTCTGTGTTAATGTAAAATGCTACATTCACGCTACATAATATTTTTTCCCCCTCCTCTCTGGGTATTTTTTCCCCTGAATTTGCATCTTTCTTTTGTTTATGGTTTAGTCTCTCAAGGACAGCAGTAAATAAACATTTTGAGGTGTCACCAATGTGTGCATGATATTCTATTGCTTTGAACTATTGAGGAATTAAATGGGAATGTGAAAATACTTAGATCAGTCAGAAAGCTTGCTCCATTTTTATGTACCTTCTTGCTGTTTATGTGGGTTTTCACTTTACAAATCTAGTGGTTCCACAATTGTAATCAGCACCCTCAGATTGCCTTCATTCTCACAAATGAAAATAGCTTGCAGTTGCATTGATTCCTTATCTCTGATATGCCAAATCCACCTTTTCAAGGAGTGTGGTACAGGTGATTCATTTCAAAGTAAACCTAACTATACTTGTCAGGAGATGATATTTATTTCGTCCCCAATAATTTAAAAAAAAATGCATTCAGAAGAAGAAATTAAGCCAGACATAACAAACCCTAGACTAAGGAGTTGACAATTAATGAATTATTTGTTTTAAATATGAGATGGCAATAAAATGTAGAGTGTGATGAAAAGTGAGTTCACAACTAACCCTAACTTTAATTTTCACAGCTTCATGGATGAAGGCTTTGCAATCTCTACAAGTCATCCCAATTTCCATTAGAACCATCTGGTCAAAGTTCATAGATGGAACGTTTGGATGGAATACGTATGTAAATATGTGAAGGATTCATGCTGTTAATTTTTGAGTTGAACCTTTTTGACATTGCTTTTTGTCATGAAGAAAAAAGCAGAGGATGTGCAGTGCAGGTTCTTATTTCCATTTCTTGATTAATTCTATATCATGGCCATCAATCAACTCTGACAATACTACTTCATAGTGATGGGCTTAAAGTGATTTTAGTTCTCTACTGGAGAAATGACTAGCTTATATATACTTATAGTCAATGGTGTGATAATATATTTATATTTGGAAACCTTTGTAATTGTCAGACATTAAGTACCCATGGTTGGTGTATCTGACTTAGAAAATAATGAAGAAAAACAGATTAGTAGGGGGTTCATAGGAGGCATATCACAGCTAAGAAATAAACATTAAAATTAATATACTGTAATGCAAAGCTCAGTTGGGCTAATAAATGCTTCATTTAAGCTAAGAACACCATCTGCCTTTGAAAGACTGCTCCTTTGTTTACTTGTTTTCGTGTTCTACAACATTTCATTGTCTGGGATGACACTGAGTAATGCAGTGATTATGTTACCTAACATAATTGCTGCTTTAATAAACTGAATGGTGTTAGGCGGACAAATGTCTTCAAATAAGCAGGAGCATTTCTATAGGTTTAAGTTATACAACCCTTTCAAAATACAGAAAAAGGTACCCTTCTTCTGGCTGCCTAAATTGCTTTTAAGGTCTTAATAAAGATTAAAATCAAGAAAGATGTAGAATAGAAATCTCGTATGTATGTATGTATGTATGTATGTATGTATGTATGTATGTATGTATGTATCAGTGGTGGGTTTCAGCCGGTCCAGTCTGGTCCGGCCGAATAGGTGGTAAAATCAGCCATACCGTAGCATACCATTAGGTCTCATGTCCTGGCCACGCCGCTGTACCAGTACATTCCCCTGGCCTGGGCTTGCTCGCTCCCCCTGCCCGCTCAGTTCCTGCTCACTCATTTGCACTCTCACCCTGTCCGTCCACACCATGCTTTCCCCGCTCACACACTGCGAGGTTACAAGGATGCTTTGGGAGGGGGCAGACAGGCAGCATTCCCCCCCTCCCTGGGTGCCTGCAGCCTCAGAGCCTGCAGCCATGGAGCAAGCTTTTGCACAGTAAAGAAAATCTTTAAGAAGTGTAAGAAGTTCTTAATTGTCTTTACTGTGCAAATTTCTGCAAGCTCCGAGGTTGCAAGCGCCCAGGGATGGGGGGAATTCTGCCCGTCTGCCTGCCCCCTCCAGAAGCAGCTGGGTGGGTCCTGGGATGGTCAGAGCCCATGCACTGCTACCATGTGCCTGGACACAGCTGCAGCCAGCAACAGGAAGCGGCTGCAGCCAGCAATGAGAAGGAGTGGCCATCCAGCAGAGTGCCCTAAGATCAGTGGAGTGACGAGGAGGTTGCATGGGGCTGGAAGTGGCAGGGAGGCAGAGACGGCAGGGATGTGGGCACCAAGGCCACCCTGCGTGCCTGCATCAGGATGCAGCAGCTGCTGGGTGGCCACTCCTTCACATCCTCTTGCTCCTTCATGTCCCATTGCAGTTGGCTTTCAGGGCAGAAGGTTTCTCCAGCCAGGTAGGATCACCAGGAGAAAGCCAACTGCAACGGGACATGAAGGAGCAATGGGTTGTGAAGGAGCAGCCTCCCAGGAGAGCAAGGAGTGTCCTGAAGTTGCACCGCAGGGATGTTGCACGGGCTGGAGGTGGCAGGGAGGTGTGACATCGAGGCCACCCTGGGCACCTGAAATGGGATGCGGCAGCTGCTGGGCAGCTGCTCCTTCATGCCCTGTTGCTGGCAGCAATTGGCTTTCTCCTGGCGATCTTTCCTCTCCGGACATCCAGATGGGCCAGCATCCTGTGACCACTCTTGGGGATCATCCAGGAAGGATTGCTAGGAGAAAGCCAACTGTAGCTGGCAACGGGACGTAAAGGAGCACTGGAAGCGGCAGGAAGGCGGGGGTTGAGGCAGCCCTGGGAACCTGCAATGTGATGCAGCCTGTCCGGTGGCTGGTTCGGGCTCCACTTGAAGGGACCACTGCTTGAAGAAACATGCACCGGGTCTTCCTGCTGCTGAGCGCACCGCCACAAGGTGCACCCATTGCAGTTCATTCAGCTGGGGAAAAGACCACCGAAGGCAGGGTGTGTTCACAGGTGAGGTGGATTTTCGCCCCCTGCCATTCAGGAAAAGAAATCTAGTACAGCGCAGGAGGAGGGGCAGCATAAAAGAGTGCCACCTTAAACCAAAGCCTCTGAGTTACTGGCAAAGAAAGCCATGCTTTTCAAGCGGCAGTTTTCAGCAGGCTCCAAGTGCGGCTTTCTTTCCCAGTTACTCAGAGGCTTTGGCTTAAGGTGGCACTGCTTTAAGCCACCCCTCTTCCTCCTGCTGCAATTGACAGGTGCCTCAGACTCGGCGGGCAGCTCAGGGGAGACAATGGCCATGATGACTTCACTCCACAGGAGCTGCCGCCACCACCACCACCTCAGCCCTCCCAGGACCCGAGTGAAGCTGGAGCCCCGAAAGCAAAACGTCTCTCATTTCCAGTCATCACTGCCCGTTGGTCTGATTCCCCAATGCAATTCGTGGTGCTGCGTGCCCTCATGAAAATGCGGGGGGTGGGGTGTTTTCAGGCTTTCAATGCCTATGGCTATAGGTAGGAAGACGGGGGCATCTTGGGAGTGAAGCCTTCATTGCCAAGTGCCGAGTCCCCCTTCTGCCCCCATGAAAATCACACCCAACCCACTCACTCCAGTTAAATGTGTGTAAGATGGTAGGGTTTCTTTTAAATGGATAGTGAGGCTTCTTTACCAGCCTCCCAGCTGGCAAAACAGAATTTTTTGCCAACTGGAAGGGATGTGTGTGTGAGGGGGAGAGAGAAAAAGAAAGGGAAAGTAAGAGAAAGAAACAGAAAGGGAGGGAGGGAGACAGAAAAAAGAGAGAAAAAATAGAAAGAGAGAGAGAGAAAGAAAGAAAGAGAAAGAAGGAAAGAGAAAGAAAGTTGGAGAAAGAGACACAAGAAAGAAAGAAAGAAAGAAAGAAAGAAAGAAAGAAAGAAAGAAAGAAAGAAAGAAAGAAAGAAAAAAGGAAGGAAGGATGGAAGGAAGGGGAAGAAGAAAAGGAAGGAAAGAAGGAAAGAAAGAAAGAAAGAAAGAAAGAGGGAGAGAGATACAGAAAGAAAGAAGGAAGGAAGGAAGGAAGGAAGGAAAGGAAGAAAGGAAGAGAAAGGAAGGAAAGGAAGGAAGGAAGGAAGGAAGGAAGAGGGACAGAGAGAGACAGAAGAAAGAAAATAAGGAAAGAAAGAAAGAAAGAGGGAGAGAGAAGAAAGAAAGAAAGAAAGAAAGAAAGAAAGAGGGAGAGAGATACAGAAAGAAAGAAGGAAGGAAGGAAGGAAGGAAGGAAGGATGGAAAGGAAGAAAGGAAGAGAAAGGAAGGAAAGGAAGGAAGGAAGGAAGGAAGGAAGGAAGGAAGGAAGGAAGGAAGGAAGAGGGACAGAGAGAGACAGAAGAAAGAAAATAAGGAAAGAAAGAAAGAAAGAGGGAGAGAGAAGAAAGAAAGAAAGAAAGAAAGAAAGAAAGAAAGAAAGAAAGAAAGAAAGAAAGAAAGAAAAAGAAAGAGAACTTATGATCACAATTGAGCCCAAATTTTGGTTGCTAAGCAAGAGCGTTGTTAAGTGAGTGGCACCACATTTTACAAGTTGGCCATAGCCAACTTAGTCACATGATTGCTGAGCCTCACCCACAAAATAGGCCATGCCCACAGAATAGGTAGTAAAAAATTTTGAAACCCACCACTGGTATGTATGCATGTATACATACATACATACATACATTCCTTTCTTGCCCTTATGGGTGAGATGTACCTTCCTCAATCTCAGATCCTCTGCCAGAGGCCTGGGAGTTTGAGAGTTCTTCACAGTATCTTAGCTGTTCCTGGAGTGGGTGGGGGGAGCTCTGATATATTTCCTGGGATCTGTTAGAACCATTCTCCCACGTCAGAAGTCACAGTCCCAAGTGCTCCTATCACTATTGAGATTATTTTGGCCTTTATGTCTATGGAGATTCTCAGTCATCCAGGTCATGGTTGTCCCCAGAATGCTTTTTCAAAAGGCAACTGGACTTTTTTTGTTTTGCTTGAAGATGTTTTGCTTCTCATCCAAGAAACTTCTTCAGTTCTGACTGAGTGGTGGAGAATGGAAAGATTTATATTCCCTGCAGTCATCTAGTCATGCTTCCTGAGAGTCATTGAGGTCACTTGTGCTTCAAGATCACCTGAATCAGTGGTGGGTTTCAAAAATTGTTCGAACCTACTCTGTGGGTGTGGCCTCCTTTGTGGGAGTGGCTTGCCGCCCATGTGACCGGATGGGAATGGCTTGCCGCCCATGTGACCGGATATGAAGATGCGGACAACACTTGCCAGAACCACCTTAAATTACCTCACACACAGCACTGGCATGCATAAGAATATGATGTAAACTTGTTTTTTAAAAGGCATCTTTGGTTTGCGTTAAAACAACTTCAACACACGCAATGTTCTGATTGCACCCCAAACGCAGTAGTCATCCTTACCTTTCACAGAGGCACTGAGTTTTATAAATATGAGCATGATAGTGTAGAATAATCATATCCAAGGACCAGTGGTGGGTTTCAAAAAAATTTGGAATCTCTTCTGTAGGCGTGGCCTGCTTTCCGGGTCTTCTTCTTTCAGGACCTACTACTCTCCAGTTTCCTATATGAAACCATACATGGATGAGACAACAGAACTTGGATTATATAACATCATTTCTTTAATTGTCTTGTTAAAAAATGCTCCAGCCCAAGTTATGTTTCTATATGAATATAGCCAAATATCTTTCTCTCTTGTGCCTTCAAATCAGTATTGACTCCTCCAGTAGTGGGTTGCTAACTGGTTTACTATTGGTTTGCTTGTGCTCATGCCCTCGCTCACACAATGCTTCTGCACATGCGCAGAAGTGTCCAGGCAGGTGGGCAAAGCCTCCTACTACCGTCACTACTGGTTTGGCCGAACCGGGCCAAACTGGCAGCAACCCACCTCTGGACTCCTGGTGACAGAGTGGACTAATCCTTGCAATTTTCTTAGGAAGATTTTCAGACGTGGTTTGCCCTTGCCTTCTTCCAAATATCAAATTAGGAAATGAAAAAAAAAAACCCTGATCAAAAAGTACATAAATAGATGATGCCGCATGATAGAAAAACATCAGCAGAAACAACTGCAGTAATTAGATGAAAAGAACATTCCGACTCTTCCTTTCCCACCCATTTCCTTACAAGTTTGAAGCAGAGAAAGGATTTACCACAAAGAATGCAAATTTATGTGGAACCTTTCAACCTAGCATGCAAATTAATTTGTACAAAGACTAATTTTCTGACACGGAAGTTCATCCAATTTATTTACTTAAATTACATTAATTTACCGTCCTGACCTTTGAATGGCTCATATTGTCTCTCCTGACAACTGTGTTACAGTGCTCTGTTGTTTCTTAATCAGAAACACCGTTTACTTCACTTGGAAAGCAAATATAAAAGTGCACTATTTATGCATCCTAATCATCCCTTCAATTACTCAAGTCCCATTACTGTGTTTTCTTTCTGTAGGGTTCAGACACATTACCATTTCAAGTCATATCAAAATGGCTAGTAAACATTAGATTAACTACAATGGGATGCTAACTTCTCACATCCAGGTAAAAGTTTAACCAATTGTCATAAATCATCCCAAGTAATCATCCTTTACAACATCTCCATCCCACATGTTTGCAAACCATCAAAGCCATATTTCCTTCTAAATGACTCTACTATTCCAAGGGGGAAGGTACCTTGGAGAGCTAAAGAGCAAGGCAAGATAACAGTTTTATTTTTGAGAAACCCATAACATTTAACCCATCTTGTTCTCTCTCTCATCTGTTACTTCACTTGGAAAATCATATAGGAAGTGAGTTCAGCCTACTACATCTAAAAAGTACCTGATGGGGATTGGGGGGGCGGTAGGAAGACTGTTCAACTTTACTAGAGCTACAAGTGCTTCGGGGCTAGCAACTCCTAGCCCCATTCATTCATTGTTTATGCTACCTTAGAACAATTTTCTTGGTTTTATAATTCTCTGGGTCCATTTCCCAAATATAAGCCATGGTAGCGCGGTGATTAGAGTGCAGTCAGTGGTGGGATCCTACCAGTTTAACAACCGGTTCAGTGATCGCACACTGAGCACGTGTGACAGTGGTTTCAAATTTTTTTAGAACCTCTTCTGTAGGTGTGGCCTGCTTTGTGGGAGTGGCTTGCTGGCCATGTGACTGGGTGGGAGTGGCTTGCCAGCCATGTGACTGGATGGGTGTGGCTTGCTGGTCATGTGACCAGGTGGGAGTAGCTTGCCAGCCATGTGACCAACTTGTAAAATGTGGTGAAACTCACTTAATAACGCTCTTGCTTACCAACCAAAATGTTGGCTCAGAAACTCTGGCATTTGAAGCACGCAAGTCTTAAACCTATCAAGTTACAAGGCACTTGCACCCCCAGGGGAGTTCAAACTTGACAGCTTTAAGACTTGTGGACTTCAACTCCCAGAATTCCTCCTCTCACTCTTCATCTTGATGATGTGCGGATGGGCGGGGGGAGGGAGCTGGAACCGGTTCTAAATGGCACTGTAGATTTGTGGAACTTCTTCTATAGAAGAGGTTAGAACTGGCAGGAACCCACCCCTGGCATATGAGCAGTTTTGAGAAATTCCACATTACTGCTGGGGAGGAAAACAGCTGAGATGTGGCAATCCACTCTACCACGCAACTCAGCTGAGAAGATATAGGTGACTTAAGTGCAGAGGCAGGTGGGTGGGTCCACTTCATCGTTGGAGCGAACCGGCATAAATAGTGCACTTCCATATTTGCTTTCCAAGTGAAGTAAATGGTTTTTTCTGATTAAGAAACAACAGAGCACCGTAACACAGTTGTCAGGAGAGACAATATGATCCATATGAGGACCCACATTGTTGGGGGCAATATGCTGAATCTGTAAACTGATTAGAGAAGGCTGCAAAACACTGTAAAGTGATATATAAGTCTAAGTGCTATTGCTACTGCTATGTGGGTGAAATCTTCCAAACACATAATTTTAAAAATCAGTTTTAAAGCTGATTCTCCCTTGCCCTATGCTCCTAGTCTTAGATGAAGTTGTGTGATTGTTTTAGCTTTTTTTTTAAAAAAAAAGCTTTGAAAGTGTTTTTAATGCTAATTAACAGATGGGGAAAACACAACAAAGAGAAAACACAGTGCTAAAATGATGCCCATCAGAAAGGTAGCATGTTTTTTAATCAATGATTTAATTTGCACTGAAACACATTTTCATTTAAGTGAGATTGCATGAATATTCTAATAATCTATTTTAAAACCTAAAGCAAACAGTCATGCTGGTGTAAATTAAAAGTTCATTTAAGAAAAAAAAAATGCTGATAGCACTGACAGAAAAGATAATACAACGGTTTAAAAGAAAACCCTCTTTTTAAGGGTGACAATTTAAAATGCTTGCAATTTTCACTCATTTTTTAAAAAAAATTAAATTGCACTTTAAGATGGCCAGTTCAAATGTGATACTATTTAAGATTTTAGGTAAATACTGGATTACGATGCTGCAATTTCCAATGAGATGTTTCTGATTCAAACGGATATACCCAAGGCATACTATTTTCATAAATTATGGCTGTTACAGGGAATGGTAGGCAGAAATTCAGTAGGACCATGATTCTTCTATAATTTGGATAATCCACAGCCACATAATGAAAAAAAAAAAACAAGGAAAATAAAGAAGACCCTTTTTTAGTGGACTCTATTTTCTGGTTACTCTGAAGAAGAGAAGAGTAATCAGAGAAGCTATGTGTTCTATGAGATTGTATGATCATCTGCAAAAAATGATCCACTGAATAGTTGCTGATTGCAAGAGGTGTATCCTTAGAACTTTTAGGGTTTATTGGAGGTGGTTGAGTGACTGGTTCCTGCTGAGTAAAGAGAAATATAAAGCTTCCAGGTTTCAGGGGGACAAATTCAGTGAGCAAGTGAAAACAGAGAGCACATTAAGGGTGTCCAAAGTCCTCACAAACTTTCTTTCTAAATCCAGAGTTAAACCTTTAAGTTTGAGATGGAAGAAGGAATATAAACCTGCTAGTGGTCCTTTATAACAAGGAAAGAGGAACGTACAGGAGTTTGCTGTTGTGACCTGCAGTGCTTGTGGCAAACTTGTGTATCTGCTTGAGAACAATTTTGCAAAGAACTTGGCTATCTGAGGGATTTGCTTTTCTCCTATTGTTTCTGCTTGACTGGTCAGATTTGACAGATTGGGTATGACCCAGGTCCCACTTTTAAAGCCATAGGATCCGAAGTGATTCAGGCAGCATGTTTGTTTTGTCATAGTGTCTACCCGCTAGAATATCACCCCTCAAGAAGTTTGAGTTACCCCTATACTGCAATCTTTTGAAAAAGGCACTGCAGAGCCAGCTGTTTCCCCAGATGCTGTATAGGAAGTATGTTTACTTGATGGGAATTTTGTTAATGAGCTGGATGTACTCGCCAACATAAGATTCCCTTCTTTCCATTTCTCTTGTATTAGATCTGTTTTTCTTTTTCTTTTTAACTTTCATGCAGCCCTGATGAGTTATGAGTTTGGTATCCTGTGAATTTAATTTATAAAGAACTATACCTTAGTAAGTATAAGATTGAGACAGTCCTTGGAGAATAGCAATAGCAATAGCAGTTAGACTTATATACCGCTTCATAGGGCTTTCAGCCCTCTCTAAGCGGTTTACAGAGTCAGCCTATTGCCCCCAACAATCCGGGTCCTCATTTTACCCACCTCGTAAGGATGGAAGGCTGAGTCAACCTTGAGCCGGTGAGATTTGAACAGCCGAACTGCTGAACTGCAGTCAGCTGAAGTAGCCTGCAGTGCTGCATTTAACCACTGCACCACCTCGGCTATATATACTGATATATATGTATATGTATATGTATATGTATATGTATATGTATATGTATATGTATATGTGTATGTGTATGTGTATGTGTGTGTATGTATGTGTGTGTGTGTGTGTGTGTGTGTATGTGTGTGTGTGTGTGTGTGTATAGATAGATAGATAGATAGATAGATAGATAGATAGATAGATAGATAGATAGATAGATATAGATATATATAGTGTCACAATCCCTGGTAAGCCCCAATTATGGGAGGAAGCTATCAGCTTCCATTATCTGTCAATCGGCTCATCACAAGAGTCCATCACGACAGAAACCCAATATTTTTACTGTTGCCTTTGTTACACATTTTGTGTTATATTTGCCTTTATTTATTTATCAGCACAAATATAACACTATATATATATGGGCCGATTGACTTTGATGATAATACCAGATCAAAAGAAGGGCTACAAAGGGAACTGACAGAAGAAGTAACATTCTACAACATTCTACAAGGAAGACGGTAAGGCAAAGGAGGTAACCTAGCCATAAGTGGTGTAGAAAATATTCTGCATACCAAAACTCAGATGCAGATTTGAGGCTCTCAAAGGAGAAACAGATTTTGAGCCTCCAGGAGAAGAAAAAGAAGGTAGATCCCGCTGGGTGGCTGAGAATATACTCCTGTGTCCTGTGAAAAGATGAAGAGAAGGAAAGCTACAAAATTAATGCAGTAATTAACGGATGTCAGCATAAATGTCTCAAAAAAGCTTAGTGGTATCTTATTTTTGATCAGATAATTTATTTAACAGATTGAGGAATGCTATGGGCTTAATATATTTTGACCAGCAACGTATTTGACAAATTCTCCCATGACATGCTGATGAGCAAGCTCTTTTAGCATAGGCTGGATAGCATGGCAATTAAGTAGAGCTCATCAGTGGTTCAACATCACTGGAGACGTTGGAGAAAAATATCACAGGGGATTTTTTTCATGGCATCGTGAGTATTTGACATGGGACTCTTTGGGAAAGAAAAACAATGCCAAATGTTACATAACAATTTTAAGGCAGGTTTCATTTGAAATTAGCTTTGTGCCCTTGATTTTCTTGGACACTCCATCCATTATAATAATCAGGTTCATGGAGTGTGAATTTAAGATCACTATAGTTTCATTTGTTGTTTGCAGTTGGTAAAGACAAGAGTTCAGTTTCAGTTTCAGTTTCACTTTATTTGTATGCCGCCCTTTTCCCTGGGGGGTACTCAGGGCGGCTCACAGTTCAAAAGGGGGGAGGGAAAGACAAACAATTTACAACATAAAACATAAAAGCACTACACCATTTAAGAACTCAACAGTCATACAATTCGAGTAGGAGTTAGAGTCTTTAACCCCAGGCCAGTCGGGATAGCCAGATTTTAAGTGCGGCGCGGAAGGTCTGGAGGGTGGTGAGGGTCCGGATCTCCACGGGGAGTTCATTCCAGAGGGTCGGAGCAGCCACCGAGAAGGCTCTCCTCCGGGTAGTTGCCAGTCTACACTGGCTGGCTGATGGAATTCGGAGGAGGCCTAATCTATGCGATCTTATCGGTCTAGTGGAGGTAATTGGCAGTAGGCGGTCTCTCAAGTACCCAGATCCAATACCATGAAGGGCTTTGTAGGTGACAAGTAGCACCTTGAAGCGCACCCGGAGATCAACAGGCAGCCAGTGCAGCTCGCGGAGGAAAGGTGTTACGTGGGTGAATCGGGGTGCACCCACGATCGCTCGCGCGGCTGCATTCTGGAAGAGAACTTACCCATCCTCTAAACTCTTATTACAACTTAATAGGCAACAAACACAACCCAGGCATCAAAAAGTACATTCTGAAATAGTTTCATCACAGCTTCTTAGGGCATTGTAACTAACACATCATGGTATACAATAGCTTTGTCACACATTGATGTACAAGGCAATGTTTCCTAATATCATGAAATTAATCCCAGGTGTGTTGTTTTCTAGTGAATGATAAGACAAAAAAGAACAACTTTAAAACATGAACTTGCAACCAATTGTCTCAGTGTGGAATGCTTCTGAATCCTTGTTGACATTATTCAGAGCTAATGGTGTGTTTCCCCTCCACCAAATGGTAGACAGAATTTTGTAACCATTAGGCATAACTGCATAAATTCTGAGATTTTTTTTGAATCATAGTAACAGAATAACGCCTTCATTATGTGTTCCCCTTGACCTCCCTTTTATTCACGTGTGGCTTCATCTATCAATGCTTTGTAACAATCTTCATTCTGGCTGGCGCTCTCCTTAACACAGATATTTTACAAGTACAGGAAATGGCTTACCTGATTTTTGCTGTCTGCAAATTCTACCCCTTTATTTGGTAGTGCTGTTATTACATACCTTTCTGGAGGATTTTTTTAAAGTGTGTGTGTGTGTGTGTTGGAGGGGAATAGTGGTGGGTTCCTACTGGTTTGAACCAGTTCAGCCGAACCGGTAGTGGTTTGGTGGCCTGGGTTGCTGGAACCGGCAGCAACCCAGGCCTGCCATGCCCCCAAACCGGTTTTCCAGGTGGCACTGTAGATGCCGCCATCTTGTTTTTTGCTTCTGCGCATGCACAGCACAATTTTTATTGCACTGCGCATGCATGCACAGCGTGAATCAAGTGCACATGTGCGTGCGGCATGGCCACAAGCGAACCGGCAGTAGTGACTGCCGGAACCCACCCCTGGAGGGGACATAGTATCTGCCAAACAGCAAAACTCCTTCCTGTTGCACGTCATCCAAGCTATAAAAATTTTCAAATAATAACTAATGAAACTTTTGTTGAAAGATCTTCAATCCTTCAAATAATCGGCCTCGCTATCAGAAATATATCCTAATTTCAACCAAAACCTACCCTACTGCAATTTGAAGTCATTTTAAATTTAACATTGCCCTCTGAAGCAGCAGGCGACAAATCTCTGTCTGCATATATTGGACTTTTAGTCATAATTTTAGATCTCATCCTATGGCTTCACATAGCCCTGTGAAGCCTCACTCATTTTTTTTAACAAAACCTGGGTCAGCGACCTTAACTTTGATATCTGTACCGATAACTATCAATTTAAATCCAAACATTCCAAGAACTAAGAGTGCAGAACAGTAATTATGTATAAAGGATTGGTCCCTGTCTATGGAAGTTGCCCAAGGTCTCACATAAAGGTCTAAGTCAGAGAACAGCTTAAAAGAGGAAGGGAGGGAGGGGCAGAAAAGCAGACTGCTTAGTTAAATGTCAAGTGCCAAACTAACTCATCACTGTTCTATTTCAGTCTTTGCTGGATGGAACATACAGGCAAAACTGTCAGAATAATTGCCTTGGCCTATATATTTATTTCGGTTTAAATGTTTTATAGCAAAAGAAGACTCCCGTTCTCCTATTGGCTATCAGCAGAGCAAAACCAACAGCACACCAGTGTTTACAAAAAGTTACAAGGGTCTTGATAAATTTGATCCAAGTGAATTAAAACAGGAAGAGAGGCCGCCTGTCAGGCCTGCAGCGGTTCCTTTAAGAATCTTTGGCCTGCCACACTCTCATTAAGGGCAGGGGGATAGCAAGGGGTAGAATGTATTGTTTCCAAAATAAAAAATTCCTTTCTAGAAGCTCAAGGTCATCTTTTGTCTCTGCACCTTGGCACCTGATCGGAAGCAGTTGAGTGTAGGTGCTAGCGTGGAAGAAGAAGTTTGGACCATGTGATGGACTGTGGGTGTGGGGACAAGATCATGAACTTGTAACTGGGTGGGATTCTGATGTAACTTCCAGAATTGGGATTCCATAGCACGATGCCAACATGCCTGTCTTATTAAATTGGAACTTTAAGGATAGTTTTGCCTTTGACTCTGATTTAATTCTGCATGATATTTGGAACGCTGACACAGAGATGGAGCACAGCTAGACAGAGATGGGTTGGAAATGGAGAAAACTGTGGCCATTAAAAAAGTATCATGGAGAACAACTGAATGGTGAAAAGCGGTCATTAAAATGATGGTAAATGTTCAAAAGAATGGAGGGAATTGGAACAATGCTCCATGAGTATGTTCTAATAAGTAATAAAGTGCAGTAATAGGAAGTGCTCCAAGTTCAACCTGGCTAGTATAAAAATGGCCTGGATATTAATTTGAAATGAACATATTCCTAATTCACCTTTCCCATGTCCCCAATTCTAATTAGCAATAGCACTTAGACTTATATACTGCTTCATAGTGCTTTTTACAGCCCTCTCTCAGTGGTTTACAGAGTCAGCATATTGCCTCATTTTATCCACCTCGGAAGGATGGAAGCCTGAGTCAACCTTGAGCCTGGTGATATTCAAACTGCCGAACTGCAGCTAGCAGTCAGCTGAAGTAGCCTGCAGTGCTGCACTCTAACCACTTGGCTAATTCCAGTTGAAATAGTTTTACCTTACTCTGAATAGACAACATGTGAGTAGCACAAATTTATTTCAGGTGCTAGATGTTATATATGTTGTGAGGGAAAAGAGACGCAGGAGCCATGGAATCATGAGAGTAAGATGTTTATTGCAAGATGACAAGCGATTCAGCAACTGTTACAACTGTCACAGTATTTATACCCTCAGGTCACCAACTGTCATTAGAACCTCCAATCACAGGCTGTGCTTTGACCCGACCAATTAGAGCGCAGCACAGTCTGTTGCTGGGCTATAACACTCCTTCCCCCCAGTTATTTGCATACTCAACATTTATTTGTGTGTTATCCATTTACCTTTTTGTGTTGTCAATTTGCATGTTATTTGTTCGCATTTTTTTATTATCTATTTATTTATTGCATTTACAATTTATTTGCATTTTTGTGTTCCTGTTCAACATTTACAATTTATTTGCATTTTTGTGTTCTTGTGTTCGTGTTCAACACCTACACTTGTGTTCTCTCCTTCCCCCCAGTTAACCAGACACTCACATTCTCATATTCCTATTTGCATATACATTTGCATATATACACCATTTACATATACACATTTGCATTCCCCCCCACCAGTTCTGCGCATGCGTCGTTTCTGCGGCCCTCAAACTGGTTCAGGACCTTCAATCAAGTCTTTTTGGCTCGCTCCTGAATTTGACAGCGGCCAGAAGCAGCAGGGAGGCAGTATAACTTGTAAGTTTGTGTATGAAGAGATTAGCAGCTTTGTGGATTGGCTTTGCTCGATCGGCATGCAGGCAGGGTTGAAGAGATTAGCGGCTTTGTGGATTGGCTTTGCTCGATCGGCATGCAGGCAGGGTTCCGCTGTTGCTGGAAGGTTTAGCTGACAGGATTTCTGCTGACTTTTTCTGCAGAGAATGGTAGGCTTCTGAAACGGCTGTGGAGGCTTCTGTTAGAGAGCGGAGATCATATGGAAGGCAGCAGGCAGGCTTCTTAGGCAACAGTAACTGTTTATTGCAGGCAGGCTTCTTAGGCAACAGTATCTATTTATTGCAACAATACCGTTTGTAACAGTAGCAAACAGTAGACCGGATAGACGCTAAGTTGTGTCTGGAAGATCTTCTCGGCAGACAGGCAGGCAGACAGGCAGCTTCAGCCACGGTTTAGCCAACGCGATTCGTTCGTCCCTGAGCAGAGGTGATGGCTCCAGCCAAGGTTAAGCATGGGTTGCCCGTCCCTTTGACTGAAGGAGTCCATGCCTGTGGATCTACTCAGGTTGGCTTGATCGGAGGCGAAACCTGAGGCGGTGGCAACTGCTGCTGCAGCTCTGACATGTCTTCAAAGAATTTTCTGTTCGCGTTTGCTTGGTTGCGTTGCGACTGGCTTATTGCTTAGTTATTCTTATTCCAGGCTCTGCGGAATCGCGATCCCATCCTCGTCGCCAGTGTTGAATATGTTGTGAGGGAAAAGAGATGCAGGAGCCATGGAATCATGAGAGTAAGATGTTTATTGCGAGATGACAAGCGATTCAGCAACTGTTACAACTGTCACGGTATTTATACCCTCAGGTCACCAACTGTCATTAGAACCTCCAATCACAGGCTGTGCTTTGACCCGACCAATTAGAGCGCAGCACAGTCTGTTGCTGGGCTATAACACTAGATGGGGCAATTAATTAACTAAAGGCTCTATTTTCAGTTCCAAAATTCGAAAAAACTTCCACCATTGCCAAGACTGCCTACCAACTAGAAGGTAATGGCCAACGACCTTGTGGGCACCCAAAGCAGAGATGGCAAGACACCATCAACAAAGATATGCAAGCCACAAGCCTGCACCCTGGAGACACAGCTGATTGTGCAAAGTGGAGTTCAATGATCTGAAAAGAGAAACATGCTAGGAAGAAGAACATGAGAAAGATTTTCAGTTCCAAAATTTCACTGGAACTTTGGAGAGAGAAAAAAAGAAAATATTTAATAACCCCACCCCCACCCCAATTCCAGTTCATATAGAAAAAAATGCATGGCCATCTGCAGACTGCAAACTTTTCTATCACCTTCTATTTAGTTCTCAGTTGTAGAGCAGACCTTATTTTCACATACTTTAAAAAAAATTGGTAGTCTATGCATTGAATTAGATTTCCCTACCATGAGTTGTGACCTTCACTATCTATCATGGTAAATCTGTTCCCTATAAAACTTACTTTAATTTTCCCAGAAGATAAACTGAGCATAAATTTAGAACCAAGATTTTCTGAGGATGAAATGAGACTTCTTAAGGTGGTACATGAGGAATTGGGGGGAGAAGGGAGGTTGTAGAGTTGATGTTGGAAAGTAGCTAATGTATTACTAGAAAATAATAGCACGATCTTTTCTATCATAATCTCTCTAACTATCTGTCTGTCACATATAATTTCATATAAACCAATTTTCTTAATAAATACTCAGCCAGTGACAAATGCAATCTTAAATCAAGTATGTACAGCTTTATTATTTGGATTGGATTGGATTTATTCAATTTGTATGCTGCCCTATTCCCGAGAGACTCAGGGCAGCTAACAATCAAAGAGGGAAGGGGGTACAGAATAAAAAATAAAAGACAAACACATTTTAAAAAACAACAACAGTCATATCCTCAAGTGGGGCTGAGAGATTAACAGCCCCAGGCCTGCTGGAACAGCCAGGTCTTAATTGCTTTGCGGAAAGCCGGAAGGGTGGTGAGGGTCCGGATCTCAACGGGGAGATCATTCCAGAGGGCCGGAGCAGCCATAGAGAAGGCCCTCCCCCGGGGAGTTGCCAGCCGACACTGGCCGGAAGATGGGATTCGGAGGAGGCCTAGTCTGTGGGATCTAATAGGTCTATGGGAGGTAATTGGCAGGAGGCGGTCTCTCAAGTACCCAGGTCCGATACCATGTAGGGCTTTAAAAGTAACGACTAGCACCTTGAAGTGTGTCCAGAAACCAATGGGCAGCCAGTGCAGCTCACGGAGGATAGGTGTAACGTGGGTGTACCGAGGTGCACCCACAATCGCTCGCACGGCTGCATTCTGGACAAGCTGAAGTCTCCAAATACTCTTCAAAGGCAGCCCCATGTACAGTAGTCCAGTCTTGAGGTCACGAGGGCATGAGTGATTATCCGAAGGGCCTCCCGGTCCAGATATGGTCGCAATTGGTGCACCAGGCAAACCTGGGCAAAGGTCCCCCTGGTCACAGCTGACAGATGGTGTTCTAAAGTCAGCTGCGGATCCAGGAGGACTCCCAAATTGTAATTTAAGTTGTAATACCAAATGAACAAAAAGTACATGAGAAAAGTAGCATTAGCTCACAACCTATGCACACTGGTTTGTAGTATATTAATAATAAAAATCATTCATTTAATAGGGGATTCAAGGAATGCTTTAAAATATTGATTATTGCTAATCTGGAAATAGAATTAAAATCATTTTTCTGACTATTTCAATTATAATGTTATGCATTGTTTTGCTTGATTGAACTATGTGTAATCAATGCATTTTCAACTCCGAGCGACCCCATAGATATTATTCATTGTTGGGGAGAGGGGAATATGGCTTTCACTCTTTCCTTGGTTCTTTCTTTTTAATATTAGCATTCTTTGTGATAATTTCCTTTTTAACATGGAATGTGGTCTGCTAGGAACAGGAACTACTAATTATTTTTTTTCTGTCAGGGGATGTTATGAAAAAAGTCTCAGTTCATTTTGGAGAGTGGAGATCTGATTTTGCCGTTACCAAAATCTCTACAAAAATTAATCAGATAATAATAAACTTTCCTTTAAAGCGAATGAATCAAAACACTAGAATATAACTTTAAGAACATAAAGAAAAGATGCCTCCAACCAGATTTGGAATGTGGATGTCAGCATGGCATGTGAAGCTCATTACTGTCTTCAAGTCAACAGAAGTGCCATATGCTATATTGCCAAGCCTATAAATCCAAATCCATAGTTCTGTACTAAGTTATTAATCACAGAAAAAAATGGCTTGGAAGTTTTCAAAAGACCACTTGAATAGCTGCTGTTACAATCAAAACCCACTAGCAAATGTATTTCATTCCAGCAGGATAAGCCTACTTTCTTTCATCTTAAAACATGAAACAATCTGCGGGCAGATTGAGTTGGATCAAAATAATACATTCAGATAATCAAGGCATCAATTTTATTTATTTGTTTGTTTGTTTAAAACTTTTATATAGCCAACATCTAATAACCAACCCCAGCAGCCTTCAATCAAAAGATAAAACAGCATAAAAGCCACTTATAAACTATAAAACCGAACACATTCAAAACGTTAATGGATATGAAGGACAGGTTTTCATATATCTAGGACTTTCCATTTCTTATAAGGTTCAGCCTTGAGTAAGTGGAGAGTAGATCAAGCAACTCATAGCCAGCTACTGCTCATGTTCAGGATATCCAAAACTGCAATTATTCTTGCTCATTGAGTTACTTTCAGCATGCGTTTCAGGACAAATCCCATCTGTAGAATAAATAGGTACAGATTTCTTTTGGAACAAAACAACATTCTAAAACAAAACTAATGTGAAACCCATTGTAGCGTGCATGGCAGTAATCCATTGGGCTTCTAATACTTGTCATTCTCCGGTGAATAATTTTGTACAAAAACAAATCTATACACTGTACAATAAGAAGAATAGTATATGATCAAAATCATCATGCAAACTCCAACAGAAGTTATGTTTAAAATAGTCTATATTAAAGAAAGATGAATACAAAATTGGGCCAGTAGGAAAAGTTTGGTATAAAAGATTCATATAAGCCCAAGATATATATAAAACCAGAGCTGGGATTTCTTGATTGTTTTTTCATAATTCATTATAAAGTTTGATATAATAAATTCATATGATAATGTACAAGACAATACTGACACAGATTAGAAACAGACTCTTCTGCACTCCTTAACCTAGACACTATATGGTATCTATATTGCATATATTTTTCACACGTATATGTGTGTGCATCCTCAGAGAGGAGTTTTAAATAGATGATCCTATTCAAAGAGGAAAAAGAAAGAAAGCATTCTCACTGGCCACATTCAAATGCCTAGGCACAAGTGAGACGAAACAATAGCAGAGAATATTTATGTAATCTAAATAATGGTTGCACCTTATATCAGAATATTAATAAAATGTGGAGCAAGGGAAGATTCAGGGTAGTTTATAAAACTTACAAAAGAAGATGATGTGAAGTCCATATTGATCAGTGCATTCATATGATCCAGCTCAATACCCACTTTTATTTGATCCTGTCACCAGAGCAATCCAAAGTCCACAAATTTGAGGTTATTAAAATTCCTGCTGCAATTTTGGTTGGAATGATTACAATACTCAGACCTCACTTCCTAAATGCAGTTTAATTTCTTCAGAACAAATGATTTCAGGATTAAAACCTTCCTACAGATCACAGATGAAGTCTGGCATTCTATACATAATCTGCTTTCTTCTCTAAAAACTGTCAAATGTAGCTTGACAACAGCTTGGCTTTTTGTGAAAACATTGGAAGGTAGGAGTGTTAACATATTTTGAGGCTGACAATTGTATAGAATTCAACATAGCAATAATCCTGTGAATTCAAAGTTCTTTCCTGCGTTTTTACCCAAAGTAACCATTTTACTGATATTAAATACAGCTTCAAATAGTCCTTGCCATACAACTATAATTGGGACTAGAATTTGGATCACTAAGTGATGTGGTTGTTAAGCAATCATCACATACCTGGACCCATTTTTACCATGGCCATTAAATGAATCACTGCAATAAGTGATTCAATCCAATCTCTCCAGTTGACTATCCTTACTAGAAGCATAGTTGGGAAGGTTGCAAATCACAATCATAGGACGACAAGATGCTGCAACCATCGTAAATGAGAGCCAGTTGTCATGTGCCAGAATTGTGATCATGGGGTGATGTAAAAATAACACCTAAGATAAGGACTGATTGTAAATCATTTTTTTTTGAGGCCACCATAACTTCAAACCAGAGGTGAGTTCCTTCTGGTTCTGACCAGTTCAGCTGACTAGATCAGTGTTTTTCAACCACTGTGCCGCGGCACACTAGTGTGCCATGACATAGTGTAAGGTGTGCCGTGGGAAAAATACCCGCCTATAGTCAATATAGGCACAGAGTTAATTTTTTTTAACATTTTCTAATGGTGGTGTGCCTCGTGATTTTTTTCATGAAAAAAGTGTGCCTTTGCACAAAAAAGGTTGAAAAACACTGGACTAGATAGTAACCTGCCACACCCCAGAATCAGTTCTATTGGCGTGCCATAGGCGCCACAATCTTGTTTTTTGCTTCTATGTATGTGCAGAAGCATTTATTTCAGTACTGTGGATGTGCGCATAGTGCACATCAAGTGTGGGTACATGGATACAGTGCTCCCTGAGCGAACTGGCAGTGGCAGCAGCCAGAATCTACCCCTGCTTCAAACCATCATGAAATGGCCTTAAATCAAAGGCTACCTGTATCACTATAGCAATAGCAGTTAGACTTATATACCGCTTCATAGGGCTTTCAGCCCTCTCTAAGCAGTTTACAGAGTCAGCATATTGCCCCCACAGTCTAGGTCCTCATTTCACCCACCTCGGAAGGATGGAAGGCTGAGTCATCCTTGAGCCGGTGAGATTTGAACCGCTGAACTGCAGATAACAGTCAGCTGAAGTGGCCTGCAGTACTGCACCCTAACCACTGTGCCACCTCAGCTCTGCTCTTAGAATATATAATTTCAGAAATGATCTTTGACAACACTAAATCCAAATAGCATCTGGGGAAAGATGTTTGCAGTCAAATCTTGGAATCTATTTCCAATAATCTTTGACCTTACCAAATACGCTCACCTGCATTAAGTCAAGGTGCATAGAATCTAAAACTAGTCAAATTGTTTAATGCCTGGGTCAGGGATTTCCATAAATGCTTTTAGAGTAAAACTACAACATTAAGAAAACAAATAAAAATACAGCAGCAATCAGATTTCCAGAGAAGAAAGGTGGACTGAAGATGGCTCCACCAAAAGCAGTACTGATATTTGTGGTTTAAAAAATTGTGGAAAGTTGATGTGTAAATTAACTCCTTTGACCCTCTCTGGACAAAGAGAGAATGTGAGATTGTGAAAGCTGTACTATATATGTTTCCTTCTCATGAGGAGAAGCAACCACATATAGCAAAGCAAAGCAGCAGTTTCCAAAAGGTGGGAGAATGGGGAGCTGGCAGAATTTGTTATATGTGCTCCAGTAACAGTCAGACTCAGAGCCTTTTAAAGGAAACTAAGATCACATTTTCCTTATAGATTACTTTTGGAAATTGCCTATTAAAGAAGTTACAAACCTTCAAAATGGCTGAAAACATCAGATGAGGGCTTTCAAGCCTTAATTTAAGAAAATGGAGTATCTTTATAACCTTTAAGAATTTAAAATAAACTGCAAAGGGAAAGAGAAAATTTTTTTTGGCAATTGAAAGATTTAAATGCACTAAGGCTCAAAAATAATGGATTTTGAATATTAAGACTTTGACAATGTTAAAGCATAAATGCATTTTCGTGGGAAAGAAAAAACTGTTTTCCATATTGGAGACATAAGACAAGCAATTTATTAAGGCATTCAATGTCATTTTTAAGGAACTGTACCAGGTCTTTGATTCAATAAGATTAACTGGGTTGTGACTTCTTTTTTTAAAATATTTTTTTTTATTTTCAAACAAACACAAACACACAAAACATATAAAAACCTCTTCAACTGCATACAGTGTGTTGATTGGTTACAAGGTCTTTCTGCGTCCTTTCCATAGTCATCACATGAGCTTTATCAAAATTCACATATTGTCAATCAAATATCTTTGTATACATTATTATTTTACTTCATTTGTTTGATTATCACTATTGTTTCTCCATTTTAAACAAGGTATTCTTAATATGTATATATTATAATGATTCATTATATCATCTTCAATATATCCAATAATAGAATTTGTATATCATATTCTAAATCATTCTATTATTTTAGCATTGATAACATTCTCTAATAATTTTCAATTCCATGTTTTTTCCATTATTAGTATCAGCAATCTAATATACATGTATATAAATTGTTATAATTGTTAAACATCCATTAAGCATAGCTATTATTACATCATTTTATATGAAACATATTAAATTTGAAGTAAATTTATATTATGACATTTCATTACATCATCCTGAAATCATCCAATGACATCTTTATATTCTATTCTATAAAGAATTATTTATCTTTTATAAAAAGATTTTTCAACATCATCTCCATCATCCTCACTTACAGTTTGTATAAAATTTCATATTATCAATCTAGTATATATAAATGCTTTATTATCATTATTAATCATTTATTTGACTATAGCTATTATTACTTTGTCTTATACATAGTACTCAAAATTTAACTACATTTAACTAAATTTTATTGTGACATTTCATTTCATCATCCTATATCCTTCCAGAAATAGTGCAGTCCAATATCTCTTTCCATTCATAGAATATGTATTCTAAGTGTTTTCTTGATAAGTTTTATGTGGACTTCTCTTGACAACTTGTTATTCATTGCATATCTTATAAAGATTCGAAACCCTCTATCTGTTCCTTTCATCAGCTTGACTTTTGTTATTGCTGGTGCTTCTGCTGAAATTACTCTCATTGTTTCTGCCAAATAGTCTCCCCTTTCTTCATCTATATTTTGACATCTGAGATAGAGTTCGAGTTCATTGATCTCTCCTTTCCATATTTCGCACTTATCATTTTCCTCCACTCTGGAGTTGCTGTCAGTGTCAACAATTTGCTTATCACTTTCATATGTCTCTATGGTTTTTTGAACTCTGTCCTCAAATTTCATCGTTGTTTTATAAGTATTCTCAACTCTTCCCTCTGTACTTTCTGTATTTTGATCTATAATTTCAAGTCTCTTTTCAATTCTCTCTATGATTATTAAGACTTTTTGAATTTCTAGCATAATTCTTTGCAATGTTAGTCTCTTTTCTTTTTCATATTGGGCCATTTTTCCAGGTTATAAACACTGCCACTAAAACATCCAAGGCTTTTGCTAGGTTTCAAACAAATTCAGTAAAGTTTTTCAGGTCAAAGCTTTCTCTTTCCTTCAAAGAAACACCTGTATAAACAAGATATTTTGACTTATTAAGGAACAGTATGTGCCCAGGAAAAATATGTTACAGAAAGATACACAACTGTCCTGTCCCAAACCATGTATGCACAAAGACAGAGAGAGGTTTGCAAAGTTCAGTAGGAAATTTTCCAGCCAATAACAAGCAGCAAAGAAAGATGCATGGAAGCAGAAACACAGTCTCTCATAAGAGAAATCAAGTCCCCACAAGCCCAGAGGGGGAGAGAGAGGAGAAAGAGAAAGAGAGAATTCAAAACAAGAGGCAAAGGACATAGAAGCTAGGTTAATCAATGGTTTGTTGTCAGTGGAAGGCTTCAAGTTTCTATTCTTAAATAAGTGTTGTTTATTTGGAAGATTGAGGTTCTTCTCTTCTGAGAAGAACATCTTTGTTCTGCTCTCCTGTTCTCCACAGCATGCCCTTGCATTGGGAGGGGTTAATGGATCACATTCCTTATCTTCTGAGACTGGCAGTAACTGAGATTCTCGGTTCCTAGTATGGCACAGCCATGCCTGCCTACAGATGCTCAGGCAGAAATTCACTCAGTAATTGTGAGTCTCTCATTGTCACTTTCCTTATCAGAGTCTGAGCTGGTCATGATACCAACAGAGTCCATTTGAGAACATCATGAACATGAATTTGACCAAAAAGTTGTCATTAGACACTTAAAAAATGGATGTGGCTTTAAAAATTAAAAAAGAACTAAAAATGACAAACTGAAACAGCAATTGGGATAGTTTCTTTTTTCTGGGCTTCCCATGGAGGCTGTTTTGAAGGCATTCAAAACAAGGATCAACAATCATGTGAATGGATTAAAGAATAAGATTGATTTAACCAAGGGAACATAAAGTTGGTTTATTTGATCAGAGTTAAAATGGGTCATATTAGTTTGAATGATTTTTTTAAAAAAAATTTCTAACACCTGGCCCGGAAGAATGTTGTGAATTTGATTTGTTTGCAGTTTTTGCTCATTCTCCCCCCCCCCAGGCTATTCATGCCTTTTTTTAAAAAAAATGGGCCATTTTGGGGAGGTTTGCAGAGTGCAAAAACTTTTTTTTCCTTTTGGAAAGCTTTTTAATCGATTGATGAGAATTACTTTGATCAAGTGCTGTGCCAGCAGAAACAA
Organism: Thamnophis elegans; assembly: GCF_009769535.1. Taxonomy (NCBI): domain Eukaryota; kingdom Metazoa; phylum Chordata; class Lepidosauria; order Squamata; family Natricidae; genus Thamnophis; species Thamnophis elegans. The sequence continues at coordinate 17,309,856 of NC_045541.1, read as the reverse complement.
AGTCTTAGGTGCTGCAGATTGTCAGTGATTTCCTTCTCCAGCACATGGATAAATACACCTGGAAACATCTACCTACCTACCTACCTACCTACCTTCTCTCTCTCTCTCTCTCTCTCTCTCTCTCTCCCTCCCTCCCTACCTACCTACTTTATTTCTCTCTCTCGCTCTTTATCCCTTTATCTACCTACCTAACTACTCTCTCTCTCTCTCTCTCTCCCTACCTACCTACTGTATTTTTCTCTCTTTCTTTCCCTCTCTATCCTTCTATCTACCTACCTACTTTTTTGTAATTTGCTCTTCAAAACCTTGGGGTTTCTTATACTCTGGTGGGTCTTATACTCTGAAAAATATGGTAAATATCCTTTCACTTAAAGTAAGAAATTTTTTGTGAGCTTTTTCATTATGAAGGCCAGATTAGCCCTCTTTATTGTATTAAATTTTGTCTTGTGTTCATACTAGGGTACAGGAATGGTTTTATACCTTCGAAATTATTTGGACTTATAATTTCCTTATGATATGGAATGTTTATTTAAATGAAACATTTATTTGGGGTAATTATTTGGACTTGCTAGAATAGAAAAAAAATGTTATGAATTGGATTAGTTTATAGTTAACATGACTTTAAGCCTTTTTTCCTACCGTTACTTTAAGTATACTAACCTGATAGTATGTTTTAAAATGGTTTTGTATCTAATTGTTTTTCCACTTAAAGCAAGGTATATTTGTGAGCTTGTGTTCTTTAAAGGAGAATTTATCCTTTATCATGTTAAATTTTAGTTTTTTGTTCACACCAGGATACTGAGATCTCTTTATGCTTTCTAACTGCGGATTTGCTTACAGTTAAGAGTTGAGATGTGGAATGCTGAGTTTTATATCTGTTAATTAAAGTTATATTTTTTTGCTACCATTGGGATTGGAAAAGATATTACTGACTGGAATTACTTATAGTTAAGAGAGAGGTTGTAGGATGAAAAATTATATGTCTGTTAATTTAGTGTAAAGACATAATGGTCTTCATAGTTGTTCTTCTCATGATGAGAATGAGAAGTTGCTTTCTTATGGTTTTCCCCCTCTATTCTTTTTCACCCTTCCACTTTTTTCCCCTTTTCTTGTCCAGTTTGTATTACCTTTTACTAATGTAATTATTTTTTAAATAAAATTAAAATTCATATTATCATGAAACAGTGATGTGCAGTGAGGATTATGATTGGTGAGGGAAGAGCACGGCAGCGGCAAGAAGCAACGTCCCCACCGCTGTGTCCAACAGGCCAGGCGTCTCATGTTTATGGCGGACATAAACGTGAAACGTCTGGCCTGTCGGACACAGGGGGGGTGCGAGGCGGCAGCCAGCAAAGAAAGGGGAGAGAAGGAGGAGGAAAGGGAGAGGGGACCAGGACAGGGCTCCCAGTGGGGGGGGGGAGAGGGCTGCCCCTCTCTTCTCAAACAAACTCTCTCTCAAATTGAGAGAGAGTTTGTTTGAGTGAAGAAACACACGCACACACAGACACACACAAACACACACAAATTACTCACAATAAAAATTACAAATTAAATTACAATAATTTTGAATTCCCCCCCCCCCTCCCTCCGTCCGATCCACATACCTTTTCCAGCTGTGGATTTCAATTCTCCTCTTGTCCGCCCGCCATGATGAAAATGTAAAAAAATAAATAAAAAAGCAACTTAGGCACAACTCCCAGATCAGGAGAGAACCACGCGCCTCCTTTGCATAAGGAATTTTTTGCCTTTTAACCCTTGCTTAACTCTGAGCAAGGGTTAAAAGGCGAAAAATTCCTTATGCAAAGGAGGCCCATAGTTCTCTCGCCTCCCCCTGCAGTTAGCACTAAGCAGACTCAGAGTCATCCACTGTGACTCTGGAGTCTGACAGCAACTACCTTAGCCTTTTTAATTATTTTAATTATTCTTTTCTTTTCCTCATGACACTGGTGAGGCCCCACTTCCCCTGCCTCCCCTGACTGCACATTCCTGCAATAACAGAATACTTGGGGGAGGGGGAGAATGAACCAGTATACCATTATTATACTGCATTTAACCAACAACTAACATAGGAACTCATACTTTAACATAAATTCTATATTTGCAATAATAGTGCAAATGTTTATTGCTTTATTAACTCTAAAAAGTAGATAATAAAGATTTTATTAAATAATGAAAGTGGATATTTCTAAGGAGAAATTTTTTTCCTCTGTCTTCTTGTAGGCAGCCTGTAGCTTTTCACAAGGTTATCCCAAAGTCAGATTACAATACCATTGTTGGAAGCAAGGCACTGTCATGAAATATATGTCATTTCTGAAATGACAAACTAATTTAAAAATATATAGCAACTTTCAGAGGCATTTTATTTTAATAACAAAAATAATTAGCATGCAACTCTGCCCAAAACCTGCATAAATTTCTCTTCTCTTATAGATAAAAGGACTTGACATCCTCTCCCCAGATATCCACACTTCCTATTTATCAAAAAATCTAGCTATTTGAAATTATAATAATCCTATAATTCATGTAATGACCATTATATATCACTCAGTCCTCAGAGACCAGATAGCTACTTCGTCTGCAATGCCAATTCCCCACAGCTTCATTTTTTATTTCCTTTGCCACCTTGCTGAAGCAAGCATTGACGGATGTACCATGACATGGTTTGAATGTTGATCAAGGCAGATTTGATGATGACCAAAGAATAGGGGCAGGCAGTCTTGCTATTATATTATTATTATCTCTTTTATTCATTAAACTCGGTCACAAATACCACTGACTGGCACTGATGGTTGATACGGGTTGCTACCAGCATCCTAGGTATCAACCAAGTATCTTCTTAAGATGTATGGTGTTCCAAGTAGCACAGGTTTTTTGCAGTTCCTCTAGTGTTATTGCAGGAAGTTGAAATTTCTTGATGTATTTTATAAAATTATTGGACATAATACCAAGTGCCCCGTTGACAAGGGGCATCACTATTACATGTTTCATCCATAATTGTGTAGTTCCGATGGCCAGGTCACAATATTTCATGATGTTTTCCAAACAGGAAATCCTGCCATTGATTTCCAGAACCTTGCCACTTTGCAGCTTCGGCTTTCCAAGTTAGGCTCCAAAGATCTGAGAAAAGCTCCACGTGTTGGTGTTGGGAAACTCCCAGACAGGCAAGGAGGACAGGTCAAGCAGGGAGTTAGCCTTGAATTGTTGTGCAACTTCAAGACACCTAGAGCTGACACACAGCTTCTAGGTTTCATGGGATTTTATCAGTTTGTTCCCAAGAGAAAGTAAGAAGCATGGGGAGATTCTTGTACTATAGATAGAACACAATAAAGTAGTTGCCTTTTACATGGGGATCAGATTGCTTATACCTGACAAGAGAGATTGTCAATCTATGCTGATCTATGACAATAATAAAAAATTGATTTGATTTGATTGAAGTTGCCCATTACAAATAGGTTTAGGTTTATTAGATTTATATGAATTAAATTGATGAATATCATGACTTTATGATATACTAGTTGATAACCTGGCATTGCCTATTTATAAGGGGAAAATGTCCTCACCAAATGTAATTTTTTTAATATATTTATTTTTTATTTTTTTGAATTAAAAAAAACAAAATCATCCCCCATTACAAATTGTAGAAAGTGTGTGAATTGGTTACAAAGAGCTTTCGTGCATCCCTTCCAGAGTCATCACCTCTGATTCATATCAAATTATCTATTTTACATCATGTATGTATGTATGTATATATGTATGTATGTATGTATGTATATATGTTATATTTGTGCTGATAAATAAATAAATGTAACAAATGTAATAAAAAGGTAACAGTAAAAAATATTGGGTTTCTGTCTGGATGGTCTCTTGTGACGAGCCAAAGGACAGAGAATGGAAGTAGTGATCTTCCTCCCATATTTGGGCATACCAGGGGTTGTGACTTTATATTTATATATATATATATATATATATATATATATATATATATATATGTATGTATGTATGTATGTATGTATGTATGTATGTATGTATGTATGTATGTATGTATGTATGTATATATATATATATATATATATATATATATATATATATATATATATATAGTTGTTCGGGTTTTCTCCCGTGTATAATTGGAGATGTCTTGGCGACGTTTCGACGAAGTCTCATTCGTCATCTTCAGGCTGCTTCAGACTACTTCAGGTTTGGTGTTTCCAGGAGTAGGAGTAGGAGTAAGCTTCCAGGAGCTTCAAGTTTGAGCGTAAAATCGGGAGGGAGAGATTTTCGATCTTTTTCCATATATAAAGCGCACCGGGTTATAAGCCGCACTGCCGGTTTTTGATCAAATTTTAGGATTTTCAGTGCGGCTTATAGTCATCTTCAGGCTGCTTCAGACTACTTCAGGTTTGGTGTTTCCAGGAGTAGGGTCTCCAGGGTCTCTCCCTCTCAATTTTATGCTCAAACTGGAAGCTCTCGCAAACATTGAGAGGGAGAGACCCGAGGGACGTGTGGGAGAGCTTCCAGTTTGAGCGTAAAATTGAGAGGGAGAGACCCGAGGGACATGTGGGAGAGCTTCCAGTTTGAGCGTAAAATTGAGAGGGAGAGACCCGAGGGACGTGTGGGAGAGCTTCCAGTTTGAGCGTAAAATTGAGAGGGAGAGACCCGAGGGACGTGTGGGAGAGCTTCCAGTTTGAGCGTAAAATTGAGAGGGAGAGACCAGAGGGACGTGTGGGAGAGCTTCCAGTTTGAGCGTAAAATTGAGAGGGAGAGACCAGAGGGACGTGTGGGAGAGCTTCCAGTTTGAGCGTAAAATTGAGAGGGAGAGACCCGAGGGACGTGTGGGAGAGCTTCCAGTTTGAGCGTAAAATTGAGAGGGAGAGACCCGAGGGTCTAGTGTTTTATTTTAATTTTCATATCTCAACCTGTGTCTTTCCAGGAATAGGGTAGTCCTATTTCTTTTGCCATTTGTGGAATTAGTCTTCTGGTTATTTCCTTAATCAAATTTGTTTGGACTTCTCTTCGAACCTTGTTGCTTGTTGCATGACTTATAAATTCTCGAAACCCTCCATCAGCTTCTTTAATCAGCTTATCTTTGGTTATCAGTAGTGCTTTTATCAAAGTTCCTCTCCTTAAACCCATCAATTCTTTGCTTTTTTCTCCTTCTATACCTTGAAATCTGGGGTAGAGATCCTTTCCATCTCTCTTCCCTTTCCATGTTCCATTCTTTCCATTTCCAACCACGCTCAGATCACTGTCAATATCCACAGTTTTCTTGCCTCTTTGTTCATTTTTCCCTTGGGTTTTTGAGACTCTAAGCTCAACTTTTTCCATTAGCTGGCTATCTTCAATTTCATCAAATTTTGCTATATTATCATCTATATTTTCCAATTTCTTCTCAATTCTCTCTGATCTTTGTAATAATTTTTGAATTTCAAACATAATCTGTTGTAATGTTATGGTTTCTTCTCGGTATTCTCTTCGGAATTTCTTCTCGGTGTCATTGTCCAATTTATAAACACTGCCACTCTAGTTGGAAAACAAAGCTTTACTTTTCACTTCTCTCTCATTGCCAAAGAGACATCCAAAGGGCATCTGTATAAACAACCCATCTTATTTCTTTGCAAGTTAAAACCTTTGAAGTGTAAGGTCAAAATGATCAAAGAGAAGAGAGAGAAAAATATTTCCAGAACTCAGCCTCCAACCTCCAAGTGGCAGTATAACTTCTTTTCCCTCTGATGTTACTGCTCACTTTATATTCCTTTTATATCCTCTTTATAGTCAAAGCTTAAAAGAAACAAGGCTCTTAAATGGAACAATATAAAAAGAAAAAAAAAACCATCCAAGACAGTACAATAAAAAAAAGATTTAATCCATAGGTTAAAAAAAAATAGTAAAAGGAAAACCAATACTTTCACTTTAAAAAGTAAAAAATATTCACAAAAGTTCCATCAATAGAAAAAAAATAAAAGATAAAAGATAACACACTGTCCAATAATGCTTAATTCTGTTGCTTATTTCCTTTTCCTTACCAATTTAATTTAACTTCAATCTTTTTTGGGCAGTCTTTTATAAAAATAAGATTTCCTCACCAGATGGACACACTTTCTCCTTCCGCTTTTCCTCCCGTTGCAGAGCTGTCCCAACTTTAGCAGATAGATAGATAGATGATAGATAGATAGATAGATAGATAGATAGATAGATAGATAGATAGATGATAGATAGATAGATAGATAGATAGATAGATAGATAGATAGACAGACAGACAGACAGACAGACAGACAGACACTGAAATGCTAGTTGTTGGGGTATTTAGACAAATTTACTGTACAAGGGCACCAAAGGGTTACATCAAAGCACCAGATCCCTATTCCAAGTTCTGAAAAATGCTTAGTTTCACTGAATCATAGCTTTCTATCTAAGTCATCATTGGAATAATTATTATAATTATTTATAAATATTAAGTAAGGGACAAAAATGTAATATTCACTTTAAAAAAATACAATCCCTATGAAAAGTGAAAAAAAGTATGGAACTCTTTTGGTTGAGAACAGCAGGCACATGACAGTCCCTTCTTAACTTTGAAAGGCATTTTTGTTTTCAATATTTATTACAAAAACCTTCTCAAGCAATTTAGCCTTTACAAGCCATTGCAAAATATATTAAATTGTCCTAAGGATATGAAATGCAACAAAATGAAATGCCAATGTATAATGTCAAAATATTAATTAAATCAGCAAAGCTAAAAACTTAGCCTATCAAATACAAGAAGTAGGTTCAGTGGAGACTGGACTCTTCTATAACTTCCTCCTTTTAGAAAAACCAGCAGTGATGATGCCATAAGAACTTCACTGGGATGAGAGTCTTCCAAAAGACAACACCTTCCTGGTATTCTAATAATATGTGGGAAAGGTGACACGATGCTACCTAGGGAACAGCCAGCAGTGACGTGCTGTCAGGGGAGGCAGGGCCTCACCACTGTCATCATGAAAAGAAAAAAAAATTAAAAGGAAAAAGGCTGAGATAGTTGCTGCCAGAGTCACAGTGGATGACTCTGCTTAGTGCTTAACTGTTTTAAAAAGCCTCTTAAAAAAGTGCCCTCTGCAGGAGGAGGCGAGATAACCACGCGCCTCCTTTAGTCTATCTTTATGATCACTTGAGCAGAGTTAAGCAAGGGTTAAAAGACAAAAAATTCCTTATGCAGAGGAGGCACGTGGTTCTCTCGCCTCCTTCTGTAGAGGGCGGTTTTTTTAGAGGCTTTTTTTAAAACAGTTAAGCAGAGTCATCCATTGGAGACTTTGGCAGCAGCTAATCCAGCCTGACCTTGCCTTTTTCTTTTTACATTTTTTACATTTTCATCATGGCAGACAAGAGCAGAGTTGAAATCCTCTGTGAAACAGCTGGAAAAGGTATGTGGGTGAGGGGGGAGGAATTCCAAATTATTGTAATTTGTAAGTAATTGTAATTTGTATTATTGTAAGTAATTTGTGTGTGTGTGTGTTTTACCGCCTCTGCTGGTGCGCGGGCTGGCACTTTATTTCCCAGCCCTGGGGCACCTTTCTGCAGTTGATGAAGCTCCAGCTCTCCCCGCAAAAGGCAGCCTCGCTGCCACCTCTCTCTATTCCCTTTGCCCGCTGTCGGTTAAGAACAAAGCCCACGGTGGGGAAGCTGCTTGTTTGTCTGTCTGGGATTCTTTGGTGTGTGTGTGTGTGTGTGTGTGTGTGTGTGTGTGTGTGTGTGTGTGTGTATGGGGGACATACCGCTGGAGCGGCCAAAAGCCTCGTTCTTGACAGCACTTTCAAGAAAGAGGCTTTTGGCCGCTCTCGCAGTATGTCCCATCTAATTCAAGAGATCTCCCTAATTGAGGGCAGCTGCCACGAAGAACAGGCGAACTTCAATTTAAACCCACCGGGTTTCCATTAAGCAGGAATTCTTGTCTTTGCCTGTCCTAATTCAGACACTTTCCTTTCCTTTTTGGATCACATTCCCTTCAGCCGATCAAGAGGCGTGCTGGGAATCAAACCTCTCCCCACAAAAGGCAGCCTCGCTGCCACTTCCTTAGTGTGTGTGTGTGTGTGTGTGTGTGTGTGTGTGTGTGTGTGTGTTTATATGGCAGACATACTGCCGGGATGGCCAAAAGCCTCTTTCTTGACAACAGCCAAAAGCCACTTTCTTTCTTTTTGCCTCACCAACCATAAACCTCACCACACGTCACTGATAGCCAGATAAGAATCAGAATAACCCACAGGTATATAGCTGGTGGAGAAAGAGGCTGAGAATGAACCCTCTCTAGTATCTCAGGTTGTAAAGGAGAAAATACAAAAAATCTGCCTACAGACATCCAAGGGTTTGTTAATGTAGCTTTACAGCAAAGTAGAATTTGGTTATCTTTCCTGTCTGGTCTATGAGGTAAGGCTGATAGGTATCAAGTATTCTAACAGCTCTTACTGGTAACCAATGATCAGGATCCTCAATTGTTGACTTATGGGCACAGTTTGTTCTTATGATAACTGTTACAAAAGGCTTCCTGGTTTTTTCAATAGATCAACTTGCCTCAAGACAGGCAGTAAATACATATCTTTTACTTTATATTCACTATGGATTTAAGAAAGAACAAGAGGTCCACCCACCATCTTTGTACAATTGGCAACTTATACAAAATCAGCAGGGAGTTGATCTGGAATATATTGTGCTTTTATCTTTTGTCCTGGGTTCTTTGTCTTTTTATACTTTGTTGGGAGCACTAAAAGACAATACATTCATCAACAAATTCATTAACCCCAGCCTATTGTTAGGCAGAAAGTCTGAGACCTGTACTAAACAGACTAAGCTTTGGGACAAGGGGAGAGAGGGGAGTTACGAAATCAGCACCATGATTCACTCAGTGAAAGGCTCTGCTGATGTCGCCTTGACTCTTAGAAATTATTTATGTTCCCAGAGGAAAACCGCCAGAAGTCTTCCTCCCACTTTTTATGAGATAATTATTTATTTGGTTCCTTAATTGGCTAATTAAGCCTGCATTGTGGCATCTTGTAGCAAACTATTCAATATAATTGTTAATGAGTAGGTTTGTATTCTGTTGAAGAGAATACAAAAGTAGGCTGTGCCTTGTGTTAAGAGATTTGTGAGAGGTTTGGTCTGCTAATTATTAGCTATTTTGATGTAGTGTGAACATTGTAAGAATGCAGGAAACCCGACTTCTGGAAACTGGAAATTAACAGGATGCCAACACTATTTCAAAATTCCTATCAAGCTATGCTGAGATCGGATCTGGGTGGGTTATTTTATGATTTATTCTAAAGTAAACATTCATAGGAGCTTAACAACAGTAACTGGTTCTCTCTCTCTCTCTCTCTCTCTCTCTCTCTCTCTCTCTCTCTCTCTCTCTCTCTCTCTCTCTCTCTCTTTCTCTTTCTCTCTCTCTCTCTCTCTCTCTCTCACACACACACACACACACAAATGTACAGTGGTGGGTTGCTTATGCCATTCCATTCAGTTGGAATGGGGCTGGCGGCATCCTTGTGCATGCGCGCAGTTCACGCATGCCTCTTAGTGCCTGCGCAATGCTTCAGCTGCTCGCGGAGAATCACACAGGTGCTGTATGTGCCATGACCCTGCGTGGAAGCGCAAAAGCCTTCAAAGACCAGTAAGGAGCGCGGGCGGGCGGGCCCTTCGGCGTTCCTGGAAGTTAGTTACTTCTGGGTTCACCGACCAACCAGTCTGCGCGGACCACCGTGGACCGGTTGAAACCCACCCATGCACACGTAACTGTGGTTTAGAGAGTTTAATGATGTTCCCCAGTAATTCCTTTCACCCAGCCTCAGAACTGTCCCAAATAAATCCAAATACAAGCAGGCCAAGATTAGTCCACAAGGCAATGGACAGCAGTCCATAAAACAATGGAAAGTTGCTCCAACTAATAAGTCCACTAAATAAACTTAAATCCACCAGGCCAAACTGAAATACACCCATGAGAACTCACTTGGCAAGAGAGGTTCAGTGTCCCCAAAGGACAGTCAAACAGAGGAATAAACACACAGCCATAAACCAAGCATGTTCCCAGCAACACCTTCCTCTGCCTGCCATGATAAATAGCTTTCCCAAGTGATAAATAGCTTCTCCCAAATAATCTGGGAGAACTCCACTGTTCTTGTATTTTCTCTGCCTTGCATGCTCTCAGATCCACCATGGAAGGCAGCTCCTTCTCCTCTTCACTGACTACCCCTGCAAGCTGTCCCCAGCCGAAGCCTCCTGTCAGCCGACCATTCAGAATCATTAATTAACACAGTTCCTGACATGCCAGGAATGAGCTCATCCTCCCTCAAGCTGACCTCTGAGGAATAATCAAAGGAGTCGTCCAAGGGAGACATTTTAGATCACGGCAATGTAGGACTGTCTTTGAAGACCATCCAAAACCTTTGTTTCATTAAGCAGTAATTGGCCCACCTGAAGAAATATGGAGATTCCCAAACTAGGGGCTTCAACTGAAAGTGCTGGTTTTAATCTACAAAGACTTGACTACTTTTATGACTATCCTGGTGGAAATAAAACCTATTCAGGACACACATTATTTACAATAATGTCAATTATTGATGGTTTCCCATGGGGGAAGTTAAAGCGTATGGGTCGTAATTACTTTTCAGTTGTGCTCCATTTGAAAGTCCTGCATCCACCCTGAAGATTTTCAGAAAGTTGTTAAAAATCCAACTCTTTTGGGAGAATGATGGGCTGGTCCCATCGAGGTCATAGTAGGTACAAGGTACACCCACGTTACACCTATCCTCCGCAAGCTGCACTGGCTACCTATTAGTCTCCGAATCCGCTTCAAGGTGCTGGTCGCTATCTATAAAGCCCTACATGGCATCAGACCTGGGTACCTGAGAGACCGCCTCCTGCTGATTACCTCTCTCAGACCAATTAGATCGCACAGGTTGGGTCTCCTCCGGATTCCATCTGCCAGCCAATGTCGGCTGGCGACTTCCCGGGGGAGGGCCTTCTCTGTTGCAGCTCCGGCCCTCTGGAATGAGCTCCCTGTTGAGATCCGGACCCTTACTACCCTCCCGGCCTTCGCAAAGCCACCAAGTCCTGGCTGTTCCAGCAGGCTGGGGGGAGCTGAGAAGCATCTACCTCCACAGAAATTGTGAATGTTGGTTTTGTTTTTAATATGTTGTCTTTGTCTCATTCCCCCCTTTCCCTTGTCTTTTGTGAGCCGCCCGGAGTCCTCCGGGAGTGGGCGGCATACAAGACAAATAAATAATAATAATAATAATAATAATAGTAGCATGGCATTAGGGATTTTATATTTTGTTTCTGTTGGTGTTAAATCATGGAGAGTCCATGTTGACTAAACAGTACAAACCAACAAGCAAATATTGTACAGTCACTGCTGCTCTTCCATGATATCTACTAATGTCTATTGATGAAGCAAAGATGTCTGCTCAGGTGGTGAACAGATTGCGACCTTATTGAACCTGGCTTCCATATGTCTGCATAATGACACAGTTGCATAATTGTGTAAAGCCTGTGATTATTCAAGTGTGGCTGAAGTGGGACCAGTCTCAGCCACGCGGGACATGAGGAAGAACTTGGGAAATGTTTATTTCTTAGCATCATCTAAAAGGGCACATGTGTGCCACTTTGGTATAGACAGTGCATTATAATTTTGTCATCTATGCACCTGGAAACTAGATGCCACTTACCATGTGATTGGTAGCTTTGGTCATATGCCACTGTCATTTGCATTTCTCCCTGTTGGGCGAATGAGAGTTATCATCATAGATCCATGATAGCTAACTTTTAGCGGACCGAGTGCCCAAAGCCTGCATGCATGTCCAAACCTCCCAAATGCAATGCGTGTATGTCCCCTGCCTCCCCTGCCCCCTTATGCATATGTGTGCAACACCCCCCCATGCACTCCCATGCATGAACACACATCCCTGCATGCATGGCAGAAACTTGAAAACCAGTTGGAGGCACACGCACAGGCTTGGTGGATCTGAACTGGGACAATGGCTCACATGCCATCAGAGAGGGTGCTGCGTGCCACCTCTTCCACGCATGCCATAGGCATAGATCTTAGATTTCCAAAAAAACCAATGTTAGTTTTCATACACTGTGCTAACCTTGTACATTTTCATCTTGTATTGATGTGCCATCTACTTTCTCAAAGAAAAAAAGCTTGTTTATTGCCACAGGCCTTATAATCCTAATAGATTTATCATTAACTGTGTTCATTTACCTGTTTAAAGAAACATCAGCTGGCAATTGTCATCTGTATTTCTCGGGTTTTTACTGTTTCCCTTTTAACCTGATTTTGATAACTAGAATGGAAAAAGTTACAGAGAATACACTCAGAGTGAAAGGATATATGGAAACTAAAGGCCCATATATAGCAAAAATAAGGTAAAGCTAACATAGAAAAATACAAGTCTATACTTTATGTCAAAATAAAAAAGAATCAGCCTGTAGTGGTCTAAGTATTTAGTTGTTTTTCATTCTGATTTTTTAAAACAAGAAAAGGGAAGCCACAGGCAACACACACTCTGGTTTCTACTGCAGAGCCATGTCAGTATAAATCTGTGTTCTTGTCCAAGTTCAAACCTTAGCCAAAAATCCATTCATTCATTTGATTGTTTTGTAACCCAATGAGTTACAGTCACAACCATAAAGTATCCACAATAGAATTTAAAGTACAAAAGAAGAAAACAGTAAGCACCGTCAACATTTAAACCAAATTATAAAATTACCAGCCCAAAAGCAATGAAAATCGGAGGCAATGTCTATAAGTCAGAATAGCAACATCTATAAATCAGCAACTCTATTTTTAATAATTCCCTGAAGCCTAAAAGATAGGAGCTAATTGGATTTCAGAGGTAGGACATTCCATCACATCAGCACCACTAAAGAGAAATGACATTTGCAGGACTGCATCCCCTTAATTGCTTGCAGATAAACATATATTTTGGAGATAGTGTTAGCATTCCCCAATGGTTTTATCACTTCATTGGCATGCCAGACCATTCATACCTGTCTCAGAAGAACCCTGCTCCTCCACAAAACACCATAATATCTGAATTTAGTACAAATATATTTTTTTTAAAAAAACTCAGAAGAATGTGAAGGGAAAAATCTACCCAATGTGTGGGGAAAATAAATAAAATTGGGAATGAGTATCCCCCGCGGAAAGATGGTATCCCTTATGCTAGTTTTTACACCTAGTTACTAAAGCATCTGTTACAAATTACACTACAACTATATCTGAATTGCTGATCTCATCTGAAATGGCATTTTCTGTTTTTCCACTGAGAAATAGGAGATTTACCAGAAAACCTCAGCATGTTATTGACTTTTATTCATGGTCTTTCAAAAGATATATGTGACTGCAGGTTTTTTTTTATCTCAAGAGAGAAGTGATTTGCTCAACAACTTTGCCTAGCTTCTGCTCATAGTCACTCATGTCCTGGTCACTTCTTGGAAGGTGCTGCACCTGGAAGCCTTTGAAGACTGGAAGCTTCAGCTGATGCAAATTATGTCCACGTGGGCAGTGATATGCGCCCCTAAAATACTACATCTTACATCTCTGCTTCATGAACTGCACTGGTTATCAGTTTGCTTCCAGCAGCAATTCAATATGCTGGTTTTCACCTTTAAGGCATTTTGTGTCCTGGGGCTAAGTTATATGAGGAACCTCCTGCACCTGATTACATCTGCCCAGTCCTTTAAGTTCAGTAGAAGAGGTGAGTTGCGAGTCCCACATGCTCAGGATTTGCATTTAGGAAATGGGATTTTTCTGCTATGGCATCTTCCCTGTGGAACATGACCCCCTCCCCATGGTAATCCTAGCTCTGCTTACTGTCTGGAAATCCATTAAAACCCAATTGTGCCAATAAGTGTAGGGCAGTGGTTCCCAAACTTGGCAACTTTAAGACTTGTGGACTTCAACTCCCAGAATTCTCCAGCTAGCTCTTCTGGCTGGAGAACTCTGGGAGTTGAAGTCCACAAGTCTTAAAGTTGCCAAGTTTGGGAACCACTGGTGTAGGGGATGCAAGGTGATGGTGAGTTAGTGAGATAGCAAAATGGAATCAGAAGTGATATTCCGCAGGTTCTGACCAGTCCTGGAGAACCGGTAGCAGAAATTTTGAGTACTTCAGAGAACCTGTAAATACCACCTCTGACTGGCCCCACCCCCATCTATTCTCTGCCTCCTGAGTCCCAGCTGATCGGGAGGGAATGGGGATTTTACAGTATCCTTCCCTTGCCATGCCCACCAAGTCATGCCCACCAAGCCAAAACCACCAAACTGATAGTAAACAAAATTGAATCCCACTACTGAATGGAATGCATGGATAGCCATGAGGATAGGGAATAAGAGATACTGCCTAGGAAACAATGAGATTGGAAGGACAAGAGCACACAATCACAAAAACAGTCAGAAAAAGGAAACTTGGGAAAGAACTGCCTTAATGGATCAGGTAGTTAAAACTGCAGGTGGGTAGATTATACTTTCAGGCTTGCAAAATTCTATTAATCTAGCCTTACAGATTAAAGCAGAATTAGTTCATCTGGTCCTGTCCCTTGCCTGATTTACCTAGGAGGGCTGACATCAATCTTGCAGCTTTGCTTCTTGGGAGATGGAGGATGGTCTGATATTGGTATTTGTTGATGGTTATAGATTCTGTTTATAGGAAAAAGAGAGAAGTAGAATGGAATGCCTCCAATGATTTATGAATTTGGAAAAAGCATCTTAGATTTTTCTGACAGCGTTTATGATTTTATTAAAGCCTCAATGACATCTGTGCTAAGCACATCTAAATCTGAATCCAGAGTTAGCAGACCTCAGTTAATTTCCAGGGGATCATTAATTTATTGGGAATCAAATGCTTTAAAGTTCTTTTCTTAGTAGCATGGGTTAACTAATTTTAACTTGCATTATAAACTCAATAAACTGAAAACTATCAAAAGAATATGCCCTCTTCAAGAAGAGCATGGCAGGTTATGTAAAAATGATTCTATATATCAAAAGAGACTATTATCTTTTCACAGAATAATATGCCCTTTTCCCCGTAGAATGCTTTATTGGAGCTTATCCAAACTATAAAAATGAGCTTTTTGTAATCAAAAGCTCATTCGAATTGTAATGGAATGGTGAACTTTAAATTACCTCTGTTAATTCAGAAATTCTTTTAATATTTGATTCCATCCATTTATGTTTCACCTTTGCAGCTATAATATGGGTACAATGAAAATAAAATATGGTAAAGACTTAAGGACTAGAACGCTTTAAATATTTAAAAGTAATCCAAATAAGTATTATTCATATTAATAGTGATATTTTGGAGTGCAAGTTGTAGCTGCAAGTTTTCAGAGGACAAATTTTACCATTAAGATACAGTAATGTTTTAATTTTTAATAAGGCAGTGATCTTGTTAGTTTTAAAAGTGATTTGTTGTTTTCTTTCTTTTTAAGATGCTTAAAATTTGCATAAACCCTCATCAGATAATTAAGCAGCATTAATTACTTCCTACAAGAAAGGGTTCTTATTTTATAATTAGGGGATATGTTGTCATTGTTAATTTTTTGCCATTACAGCAGGTGCTGTACATAGTGTATGCTGCTGATATTGTTAAGAAATTTTCTAGTAATAAAAAAAACAAAACACTAAGACAGCAATTTTTACAAGCTTGTGGTGCCTCTTAACTCAGTGGCTTTCAATTATACATGAAATGATAGAATTTTCTAATCCTACACACGGTCTCTCTTTTTTGACATTTTTAGGGAGATCATCTAGATTTGGCAATGCTGTAATTAGTATGGCATTTAAATAAAGTTAAATCTTTAAGTTAAATAACTATGGAGATTCTCAGTCATCCAGGTCATGGTTGCCCCCAAGATGCTTTTTCAAGAAGCAATTGGGCTTCCTTTTTCTTTGAGGACATTTTGTTTCTCATCCAAGAAATTTCTCAGTTTTGAAAAAGCTGACCTAAAGAATCTTCTTGGATGAGAAGCAAAATATCTTCAAAGAAAAACAGGAGAGTCCAGTTGCCTCTTGAAAAAGCACTTTTGGGACTTTAAGTTAACTAGTAGAGAGAAAAGAGAGAAAAAGCAATAGACAAAAAAACTTGTTTTCAGTGCAATAAAAAAACAGAGTTACCACCTCAACTTTTTACTTTTACCTAATTAGTAAATACTGGCCATTTCTATCATAGCAAACTAATCTAATCATCAAAACACAAAGTCAAAAAAATCATTTTTTCTTTCTGTTGCAAACACAAAGTCTAGAAGTTGTTTCCAAGTGGAAACAAAACTGGATACAATCTTTTCTTTGATTAAAACAGTTAATTTTGCCATATCTGCCAGCTCTATCACTTTTTTCTATCCATTCTTCCATTATGGAAATTTGACATATTTTCCCATTTTTGCACATGTAGAATTCTTGCTGCAGTCAATATATACTATATAGTAACAAAGTTCCAATTTTTTTTTCAAGGTCTTTATCCATTTAGTCTTAAAATAAAAACTACTGGGTTCAGTTTTATATTTGTTTTAAGTATCTTCTAAATTAAATCATAAATCTGGCCACAATATTTCCTTGCTTTATCACAAGGCTACAAGGTCATGATAAAAAGTGCCTTCTTTACAAACACATTTCAGACATTTGAAACACCTTTATACATCTTTGACTGTTTATCAGGTGTAAAGTACCGATGGCACATCATTTTATACAAATTGGTTTGGTTTGGTTTAATTTTATTTGTATGCCGCCCTTTTCCCTGAAGGGACTCAGGGCGGCTCACAACTCAAAAGGGAGGGGAAATACAAACAGAGTAACAAAAACATAAAAATCATACATAGTTAAAAAGCTTAACAATCATACCATTCGAAGTGGGGCAACGAGTCTTTAGCCCCAGGTCTGTCGGAACAGCCAGGTTTTAAGGGCTATGCGGAAGGCCTGGAGGGTGGTGAGGGTACGAATCTCCACAGGGAGTTCGTTCCAGAGGGTTGGAGCAGCCACAGAGAAGGCTCTCCTCCGGGTAGTCGCCAGTCGACACTGGCCGGCTGATGAAATTCGGAGGAGGCCTAGTCTGTGGGATCTAATTGGTCTAGTGGAGGTAACTGGCAGTAGGCGGTCTCTCAAGTACCCAGGTCCAATACCATGAAGGGCTTTGTAGGTGACAACTAGCACCTTGAAGCGTACCGGAGATCAACAGGCAGCCAGTGCAGCTCGCGGAGGATAGGTGTTACGTGGGTGAACTGAGGCGCACCCACGATCACTCGCGCGGCTGCATTCTGGACAAGCTGAAGTCGCCGAATACTCTTCAAGGGCAGCCCCATGTAGAGCACGTTGCAGTAATCCAGTCTGGAGGGCACAAGTGACTGTTGTGTCACAAGGGCACAAGTGACTGTTGTGAGAGCCTCCCAGTTCAGGTAGGGACGCAACTGGTGCACCAGGCGAACCTGGGCAAATGCCCCCCTGGTCACAGCTGACAAATGATGTTCAAAAGTCAGCTGTTGGTCCAGGAGGACTCCCAAGTTGCGGACCCTGTCTGAGGGGTGTACTGTTTGACCCCCCAGCCTGAGAGATGGAACACTTGGCCAATTAGTAGGAGGGAAGCACAGCAGCCACTCGGTCTTATCTGGATTGAGTACAAGCTTGTTAACCCCCATCCAGTCCCTAACAGCCTCGAGGCCCTGGCACATCACGTCCATCGCTTCATTGAGTTGGCACGGGGCGGACATATACAACTGTGTATCGTCCGCACACTGGTGGTATTTTATCCCGTGCCGTCGAATGATCTCACCCAGCAGTTTCATGTAGATATTAAAGAGGAGGGGGGACAGGACTGAACCCTGCGGCACCCCATACGTTAGGGGCCTAGGGGTCGATCTCTGCCCTCCAACCAACACTGACTGCGACCTGTCCGAGAGGTAAGAGGAGAACCACCGTAAGACAGTGCCTCCCACCCCCACCTCCCGCAGTCGTCGCAGAAGGATACCATGGTCGATGGTATCGAAAGCCGCAGAGAGGTCAAGGAGTACTAGGATGGAGGCATGACCTCCATCCCTGGCTCTCCAGAGATCATCGATCAATGCGACCAAAGCAGTTTCCGTGCTATAGCCAGGCCTGAAACCCGACTGGAAGGGATCTAGATAATTAGATCTAGATCTAGATAAATTCTCTTTCAGAGTACAGTTCAATGTAAATCTCAGTCCACTCATGCACATATTTTCCCACTGTTCAAGCATTATATTGTAACCAAAATATTTTGCCTGTTGAATCATGCAGCTGTTTAACATATGTAATTTTCAGGTACAGCTTCAGCATTTTATAAATCTTGGGAATAATTGTCATTAGCACACAATACAATTTCAAATGCAGCCTTAACAGATTCAAAACCAGGACTTTTTAAAGTTAAATCTTTCTGTCATTTATACTGTAAAGATGTGAGCCGGTGACAGACACACACCTTTTTCACTCCAAATATTTTTTCGACATGCTCATGCTTTACCAGTTTGTCATGGAAAACTTTGTTGAAGGCTTTGCTGAGGTTCAGGATGTCAGTGCCTAATACTACAATGTAGCAGCAGGCTTATCCCATAAATAGTGATAGCATTTAAACTTATATACCACTTCACAATGTTTTATAGCCCACTTGGAGTCGTTTACAGAGTCAGCCTATTTCCCCCAACAACCTGGGTCCTCATTTCACCAACCTCAGAAGGATGGAAGGCTGAGTTAACCTTGAGCCAGTCAGGATCGAACTCCTGGCTGTGGGAATGCAGAGTTAGCCTCCAATACTATCCACTGTGCCACCATGGCATAAGGATAAGGTGGGAAATCATAACCCCACTCTTCCCCAAATCATATACAACCTGGCCCTGCCTTTCAGCTTTTGGATAATGGTTGCTGTCATCCTGTCTCTGGTGAGGAAATGCTTTTATCTCTTCCTGAACTTCAGCATGTGAATTAAACAGTTTAGGGAAATTCTTGCCAAAAAAAACCCATTATAAAGTGAAATAGAATAGGATTTCCGAATTCCATCAGTGTCGACTGGCGACTACCCGGAGGAGGGCCTTCTCTGTGGCTGCTCCGACCCTGTGGAACGAACTCCCCGTGGAGATTCGTATCCTCACCACCCTCCATGCCTTCCGCATAGCCCTTAAAACCTGGCTGTTCCGACAGGCCTGGGGCTAAAGACTTACAGCCCCACTCCGAATGGTATGATTGTTGTGTTTTTAGCTGTGTATGGTCTCTATGTCCTGTAACTCGTTTGTTTCCCCCCCCCCTTTGAATTGTGAGCCGCCCTGAGTCCCCTCAGGGAAAAGGGCGGCATACAAATAAAGTAAATTCAAATTCAAATTCAAATTCAATTTCCCAATTCTTTCCTGAAACTTCTCCTTTGGGATTTCAAGCCATTGACTCCAGTCTAACTCCCCTTGGACTTCCTCAGAACTTGCTCTTCTGAAATCCAATTTGAACAACCTAGTTCTTCTCTTTTCCTGAATGTCATGAAGTCAACATAACACAATACCTGTCACCTTTACTTTTTCCTTCCTATAGACAAGGATCAGGTCAAGGATGGCTTCTTATTCTTTCTCAGTAATAATTTAACACCCCTACATATAGTATATGGCCGTGATGCTACAGGTGGCACACAGAGTCCTCTCTGAGAGTATGCCAGCCGTTGCCCCAGGGCAGCTCCACTGCCAGCCAACTGGTGTTCGGGTCTCTGCCATGCATGCATGGGGGGGGGGTACATGCATAGGGAACATGTGTGCATGCGTGGGGGCAGGGTGAATGTGAGGGGGGCATTGCATTTTGGGGCCTCTCACAGCACCCCTGCCAATGCCCTCCTGTGCCCTGTTTTGGGCCTGGAAAGCACCAACCTGGAAGCCAAACAGGGCACAGTGGCACTGTGCGAGGTCCCTCATGCTCCATTTTGGGCCTGGAAAGCCTCCTGTGCCAACCTGGAAGCCAAAACAGGGTGCAGCGGCACTGTGCAAGGTCCCCATGCCCCATTTTGGGCCTGGAAAGCCTCCTGCATCAACCTGGAAGCCAAAAATGCATGGGGGGGAACACGTGCACATGCACTGGCAGTGCATGTGTAAGGAACATGCATTCATATGGGGGCGCATGCGCATGGGGGCATATGCACATTCATGCATGTGGTCTCTGGGCACAGCATCAAAAAGGTTAACCATAACTGGTATATGGAATAGTATTTCTTCTGTCATTAATGCCCACTACCAAAAGGAGAATAGAAAAGGGTAAAAATGAATGCATCTACAGAATCTTTATGCTATTTAGCTCTGTCTTGAAAAAACTGAACCTAGGAAATAATATTATAAAGGGCCAGAATTAGTAGAACACCATTTCTTATCTTTTCTCTATTATTTTTCTTCACTATTTTTTTTCTAAATCACAGTTAATATCTACATAAAGATAATAAATGATGAACGTTTGATAATAGTTTTATGTACCCAGCATGTTTTTACAGTCTTGGGATTCTAAACTTGTCCCATTTTAACTTTCCTAGTGGAAAAGAAAAACTACAGCTTGCACCCATTCCCTCTTCTTCTTTTGCTCCGACCTTCATTCCCTTCTAGTTCTCTCGTATATATAAGGAAAATGGCATCATTTTCAAGTTTCAAGTTTATTGGAATTTGTATGCCGCCCACTCCCAGGGGACTCTGGGCAGCTCACAACAGACAAGAAACATTTCAATTTAAAAATTAAAATTAAAAATACAGTATTAAAATTCACATCACCCACTCCATCTAAGCGGGGCTGGATATCAATCAACAGCCCCAGGCCTGCCGGAACAGCCAGGTCTTGACGGCTTTACGGAAGGCCGGGAGAGTGGTAAGGGTCCGGATCTCTGCGGGTAGATCGTTCCACAGGGCCGGCACAGCAACAGAGAAGGCCCTCCCCCAGAGAGTCAGCAGCCAGCTGGAGGAGGCCCAACCTGTGCGATCTTGTAGGTCATTGGGAGGTAAGCGGCAGGAGGCGGTCTCTCAGGTAGCCAGGTCCTAAACCATGAAGGGCTTTAAAAGTAACGACTAGCACCTTGAAGCGCATCCGGAGACCGATAGGAAGCCAGTGCAGCTCGCAGAGGATAGGTGTAAGGAAAGGAAGGGAAAGGAATCTACAACATTTATGAATCAGCCAAGGAACATGTGTCTTCCATCATGTGTGTTGATGTTTAGTGGGCAGGACTATAACATGAATCCTGGGTAGGGGCCACAGGATTAATCAGAGTTTTTGGGAAAGGTTCAACATATGACTTGGGGAAGAAAAAAATATTTCACCCATACAGGTTTTTTTTTCTTTTCCATTCTGCCAGTGCAGCCAATAATTCTTATTCCTTTCAAACTATCTTCTGTCTTATTAAGCATCAAAGCCTTCCTACTCCATGCTGGTGCCTCAAACAGGCAAAATTAAAAATAGAAATGGGAAATCAAAAGGCAAAGGCACAACTGAACCGAAAAACACCGCCGAGAAACAAGGAAACAGGGAGCCCAGCTGCTGTTTGCGAGATATATCAAGTTCCCTTTCCTAGCAGTAAAGAAATTTGTAAGCAGCTACCCCACATTAAAGTCACATCCAGCTAAAAATATAAATAAAGCTACAACAAAATATGCTCATACAGTACTTCAAACAAAATATTGTGCAGCGTCTAAAATATCCATGGGGAAAATGCATAGGAGCTGCATATGTCATAAAGTGGAAAATAAGTAAAGCTGTATTTTTCCTTTCTTTTCCTTTCCTCTCCTCCCCTTCCCTTCCCTCCCATCTGCTTCCCTCTCTTTCCTTTCCTTATTTTCCTTTCCTTTTCTTTTCCTTCCCTTCCTTTCCTTTCCCTTCCTTTCCTTAAACAAATAAAATGACCTCATGAAACATTTTTTTTAAAAAAAGACACCTGTAAATAATCAGAAAACAACATCACAAAAGAATACAATTTAAAATAGCATTTAGCTTCTTAAAATAGCAGAAAACAAAGGAGATTTTATAAAACCTGGACCTCATACATCATGTACGATTCCTCTTTATGTAATAAAGGCTGTCCATGGATCTGCCTGGATAGATGGAGAGATAGCTCCTCATCTTTGTGTAAGATAGAGAGCACCAAAAGATTTGGATGCTACTGCTTAGTAGTACAGCACATACTTTTCATGTCATGGCTGCCCTTGAAGAGTGTTCGAAGACTCCAATTAGTCCAGAATGCAGCCGCGCGAGCGATTGTGGGTGCACCAAGGTACACCCACATTACACCTATCCTCTGCGAGCTGCACTGGCTACCTATTAGTCTCCGAATCCTCTTCAAGGTGCTGGTCGCTACCTATAAAGCCCTACATGGCATCGGACCTGGGTACCTGAGAGACCGCCTCCTGCCGATTACCTCTCTCAGACCAATTAGATCGCACAGGTTAGGTCTCCTCCGGATTCCATCTGCCAGCCAATGTCGGCTGGCGACTCCCCAGGGGAGAGCCTTCTCTGTTGCAGCTCCGGCCCTCTGGAACGAGCTCCCTGTTGAGATCCGGACCCTTACGACCCTCCCGGCCTTCCGCAAAGCCACCAAGTCCTGGCTGTTCCAGCAGGCTGGGGGGAGCTGAGAAGCATCTACCTCCACAGACATTGTGAATGTTGGTTTTGTTTTTAATATGTTGTCTTTGTCTCGTTCCCCCCTTTCCCTTGTCTTTTGTGAGCCGCCCGGAGTCCTCCAGGAGTGGGCGGCATACAAGACAGACAAATAAATAAATAAATAAATAAATAAATAAATAAATAAATAAATAAATAAATAAATAAATAAATAAATGTCAAAAGGTACAAATATAATCCCTGGTATCCTCAGATTTGTTTCATGAGCCTCTGAGATTCTGAAGAGTAACAAACCATCAGGGAATATATTAATACACAAGCTGCCACCCCTTGTATTTGTCAACACATTTTTAACAGATTTAATTGCTTTTGCTTCCTTAAAAATGTTTGACTTAAAAAAACCCTTTTAATTAAAAAATTCATTCTAACATTTGAAGTTTTATATACTGTTCTTATATTTTTGATGTGTTATTTTACACTGTCTGAGTTCTGTGCACCTTCAGTGTTTAGCCATGCCGGCCACATGACCAGACAGCGTTGGCTCTTCAGCTTTGAAACGGAGATGAGCACCGCCCCCTAGAGTCAGGAGCAACTAGCACACATATGCGAAGGGAACCTTTACCTTTTATAATAAAATAAAATATATACATTCATCTTCTATAATCCAGTTCCATATATTATTAAGAGCGGACAAGTTAACTAGGAGCCCGAAGTAAATCAATGTGGAACTTTAAGAATACATCAAAGGCGGCTTCCATAAACAGTAGCCTTGGTTAGTCTTCTCATTTAAGCACCCTGTACCAAAATATAGGCTGATAGAATTTCTCCCCTCTGTGTCTCTACCTTTCCCTGCGAAAGAAGGCACATTTCAAGATAATGCTGGACTAAAGACATCCACTATTCTCCCTGTCCAATAAGAATATTTTTTTGGCATAAAGATAGTGACTAATATTTTGCTTTGCACCATGTGGTCTTCCTACCTATCTATTTACCTAATCTTCTTTCCAGTCTATCTATCTAGTCAGATCTTAATGGCGCCTGGAGGTCCTCAAGTTAGATGCTCATAGCTATACTGATTTTAAGGAAGCAATTCTAGAGTCTTGGGTTTGCATCTATAAATCTTTTGTTAAGACAGCCTTTATTAAACAGCTAGCAACAACTGTCCTTAGCTCATGACTCTCTAGATTTCTCTTCCCCATATCACAAAACATTTTCTAGCCAGGCAGAGAGTCATAAAGAAATGATAGGGAGTATTGTGCTGGCTCCTATTACTGCCCATTCAGTACCTACTTAAGCATCCAGATTGGTCTCCATTATGTCTTAAATGACTTTATTGCAGAAGATTTTAAAAAAATGCAATTGAGCTCAAAAAAATGTTGACACATCACAGTTTAATACAGACAACAGCATACAGGAAGAGTAATTCCACATCTGGACAGACATGTCGATCTAGTTTATGATTTAAAACCTATTGAGTTTTGAACCACTAAATTTAGAATTTTGTCTTCTTAAATCATGTGTATTTACATTTTCTTAAAATGACTAAATTCCATTCTGGATATTTTTTATGATTTCATCTTTATTTGCAATTCTCTGCCCAATTAAGGAGCTATTGTTTTTCTTATCTAATTTGATAATAAGTACCAAGTAGCCAAATCTGTGAAATTTCATATACATCATTAATAGTGCTAAATAATATTGTATCTTCACAGTTTGCAAATATCTCCCCAAATAACCAACCAGCTGTCCAAACATTAACAAATTAAGTCTACGAATCTCCACATGCAACAGAGCATATTTCTGACATCCCTGCTTTTGGTGCATGCTGAAATTCTACTGAAAAGTTCAGTATTGTTTTATGTATCACAGAACTGACAATGGATCACTTCAGTGTATGTGTCTGGAGGCAGATAATTAATATGTGAGAAATCTGAAACAAGCATTCAACTGCCAATTAAATTGATGGTGTGTTAGAGCTTATATGGATGGTTCCAATGCAATTTCATTCATTCAGGGTGTAACAATTTGTTTAACATTCTTTATTTGGATTGAGCATACACCTAAAATCATCTCCTGCATCTCAACTGGGGTACCTCTATGAATTGCAAAAAGTAACACTTTTACAGGACCATCCATGGCAAGGCCCATTAAATCTCCCAGAGATGCTTCAAATCTCACACAGAGACCCTCACATCCTGAAAATAAACTTCTACCCTCAAAATGACGCTATAGGGCAATGAGAGCTAACCTTTTTGTCCTCACATGTGATGCACATGTGACAGCTCCCTGGTGCCCCACCCTCTGTGCATGTGCATGTGTTCCCCTGTGCTCCCCCTCCCCCTCCCCACATGCATGTGCGACCCCTGTGCCCTGTTTTGGGCCTAGGACACATCCCTGAAACCTCCTGGGATCACAAACGGGCTGCAAGGAGTCACACCGCACCCCCAATACACTCCCCCACATGCATTCATGTGCGACCCTCCCAACCCCACCTCCATACATCTCGCATGTACCACAGAGACAGTGGTGGGATTCAAATAATTCAACAACCGGTTCTCTGCCCTAATGAATATCTGGGTAGGTGGGGCTCAGTGGTCATGTGATCACATGGGCGTGGCCAAGTCAATGTCACTCAGGTCGATGGGTACTTCACCTTAGTTGTTACAATGGTAATAAGGGTTAACTGGAGAGGCAGTTTCTGTAAGCAGGGCAATAAAGATTAGGCTAGAAACAACACTAGAATGTTTCCTTCCTGCCTCCCTTATAGGATTAGTCCTGTAAAGTGGAAAAAAACAAAAGGAGATTTCTTCCAACAATCAGTTCTCTGAACTACTTAGAAAGTTACCAACCGGTTCTCCCAAATAGGTGCGAACTGGCTGAATCCCACCACTGCACAGAGATCCAAAAATCAGCTGGTGGGAGGCACGCACACAAGTGGGGTGGAGCTGAGCTGGGCGATGGCTTGCATGCCTGTAGAGAGGGCTCTGCATGCCACCTGTGGCACGTGTGCCATAGGTTCACCATCATGGCTACAGGGCATTGCACACCAGAACAGCTAGACACAAGGACAGTTTTTTCCCAAATGCCATCACGCTGCTAAACAAGTAATTCCCACAATACTATCAAGGTATTTACTAAGACTGTATTACTATTATTCTTTTCATCCTTATTAGCTATTTCCTTTTCTACTTATGACTATAACATTGTTGCTTGTATCGTTATAATTTATATTGTTTTATTTGTTTCCTAGCATTATTTTATTGATTATTAATAACCCATGACTAGCCCTAAGTGTTTTTATTTTATGATTCTTGAGTTATTATTTTCTTTTATGTATACTGAGTGCATATTCACCAAAGACAAATTCCTTCTATGTCCAATCACATTTGGCCAATAAGAATTCTATTTATTCTATTCTGTTCTATTCTATTCTATTCTGTTCTGTTCTATCTATTCTATTCTATTCTATTCTATTCTGTTCTATTGTTCATTGTTCGATTGTTCTATTGTTCTATTGTCTATTGTTCTATTGTTCTACTTGTTCGCTCTTGTTCTATTGTCTATTGTTTCTTGTTCTATTGTGCTATTGTTCTATTGTTCTATTGTTCTATTGTTCTATTATATTCTATTCTATTCTTCTATTCTATTCTATTTTCTATTCTATTCTATTCTATTCTATTCTATTCTATTCTATTCTTCTATTCCATTTCTATTTCTATTTCTACTATACTCTATTCTAATTAGATTCATAGTTCCAAAAACCTCAAAATCCTCCGTCCCAGAGACCAGTCAAATCAGACAAATTATCAAGCAAAAGCATACAAACTGAATAGGAAACAAGCAGAGGAAAATTCAAAGTCAACGTTCGGTTGGAGTCAAATCCAGAAAGGAAGACTAGCCAAAGATTACCAAACTGAGTGGGAAAGATCCACATGATTCTTCTGAGATGTAAAATTTGGATAGTCCTTTAAGTTTATTGTCAGTTAGTGACACAGATAAGAACCAACTATCATAACAACAACACTTCACAGAATTGTCAGTACTTGGATGTCTTATGCCCATTATTGAGCAGTTTGTGGTCCACTATTATTTATTTTCCGGGATGCCTTAGTTGGCAATGCCTTTTGTAATCCTTTCACTGGCTATTAATACTAAATTTTGTGTTCCAATATGTACTTGCCCTCAATTCCAGGGTGCAAGATAAGTGCGGTGAAAGTTGAAAGAAAAGAAGACCTGAACATCCATTTGAGAAGCATTTACAGTGGGTTAGATGGTGAAGTCCCTCTTCTAGGCATATAACAAACACAACTTGTTTCAGTTCTTGCTGCCTTTGAAGCATCTTTAATTTTGGTTTGTCTGAGTCACCCATAACTTTGTCATGCTGAAATGTCAGACTACTTGGCTAATTTTGAGATCATTTATTTTAAACAATGGTCCAACTTAGCATCTTTATGATCAGCAGATAAGTTGCTGCATTTCTCGATATCTGTATTCAGAACAATACATCACTACAAGTGTTCTCATGTTCAGTCTATTAACCCCCTGGAGACAATAGGCAGACTTCTGCCTTCATATCATTTTTTAACTTCCTGAAATAAAGTGTTCCATCATATGTGCTGCAGGCAACATATGGAGGAAAGAAAGGGAAAAGGAACAGGATATTAACTTCATATTCAACTTATATACTTCTTTTCCATTAAACAATAATATATCCTCTAAGCACAAAAAGGTTACATATTTTATCTTTAATTAAAAAAAATATTAAACAAGCAATGTTGCATTCTAGTTCAAAACACAAACCGGAGGGAGAATGAAATAGCAAAGTACAAATTCAGTACAATTCAGGCACAAACATCATTATAGATTAACTGATAAAAAAAATTGAAAAGAAAATATAGCCAGGCTTGTTTCATGGTTCTATCTTCTTACTCTTGGCTAAAGCATAGATCAACACAACTCCTATGAAAGATACAGTATGTTTCATGAAGTAGAGGAGGAGGCAAAAAAAAATCCTACCCAATGCTTTATAAATCTTTGTATCTTTGTATCTTTATCCAGACTCACATACAGTAGTTACTTCATAACTGCTTCAAGCTGGCATCACATCTTTGTACCAGTGGTGGGTTCTGGATCCCGTTCCAACTGGTACGGTTGGAATGGGCCCGGCATAGCCCACATGGATGGCATGTGCATGAGTTGTATCTGCCAGCGACGCTTCCACAAGCCTCTGCAACGCTCCAGCTGCTCAGTGGAGCGTCACAGAGGTTTCCATCTGCCAGCCAATGTTGGCTGGCGACTCCCCGGGGGAGAGCCTTCTCTGTTGCAGCGCCAGCCCTCTGGAACGATCTCCCCGTGGAGATCCGGACCCTTACTACCCTCCCGGCCTTCCACAAAGCTGTTAAGTCCTGGCTGCTCCAGCAGGCCGGGGGGCTCTCGAAATATCCAGCCCCCCGGAGATTGTGACTGTTGTATATTTTAATGTTGTTTGTGTATTATTCCCCCTCCCTTGTTTTATTGTAAGCCGCCCGGAGTCCTTCAGGAGTGGGCGGCATACAAATCAATAAAACTATAAACTATAAACTAGGTGCTGTACGTGCCATGCATGTGCGCATTCTTTTCTCTTTTCTTCTTCTATACTTTGAGATCTGGAGTAGAGCTCCAGTCCATCTATCTCCCCTTTCCATATTCCACACTTTCCATTTCCAACCAATCTATGTTCTCCAATCTCTTCTCAATTCTCTGTTACTTTTAATAATTTTTGAATTTAAAACATAATCTTTTGCAATGTTAAGGTTTCTTTTTCATGTTGTGCCATTCTTCCAACTTGTAAACACTGCCACTCTGGCATTCAAAAGTTTTTATTAAATTTAAAGCAAGTTCATTTATAATCTTTCAAGACAAGGCTTGTTTCCACTCCACTCCAGCTGCCAATGAAGCTCCCGAAAAGCACCTGTATAAACAACCCATGGTCTTCTCACTATCACTCTCTGTAAACAAGCTGAGGAAACTTGAAATGCAAAGTCAAATGATCAAAGAGAAAAAAGAATAAACTATATTTCCAAGCTTTCCAAGCCTCCAGCCTCCAAGTGGCAGTGTTATTTCCTTTCCCTCTGTTATTACAGCCCTCTTTGTATTTCTTTTACATATTCTTTATATTCCAGGCTTAAAGAAAACAAAATTCTTAAATGGAGCAAAAAAAAAAAAAAAAAAAAAGAACCATCCAATCCAGCATTATAAAAATAAGGAAAAAGATTTTAATCCATAAGTATAAAAAAAAAGAATATAAAAAGTAGTAGAAGAAAAACTAATCCATTCAATTTAAAGAATAGGAAACATTTGCAAAAGTTCCATCCGTAAAATATTTTTTTTTTAAAAAAAGGATAACACACTGTCTAATGTAGCTTAATTTCACCGCTTGTTCTCTTCTGTTTTCAAATTTAATTTAGCTTTAATTTTTTTGTGTAGTCTCTTTTATAATAAGATTTCCTCACCACATGGACACACTTTCTCTTTCCATTTTCCTCCCATTCTGAAGCTGTCCCAACTTCAGCAGCTTCAATGGCTGCGCTTCTGTCACCGGCAAAAAGAGATTCTCCTGGATCAATCAGGGACTTTGTGGTGTCCCTGAGATCAGCAGGATGTACT
The DNA here is from genome assembly GCF_009769535.1 of Thamnophis elegans. Lineage (NCBI taxonomy): Eukaryota > Metazoa > Chordata > Lepidosauria > Squamata > Natricidae > Thamnophis > Thamnophis elegans. Next base: position 17,280,623 of record NC_045541.1, on the reverse strand, counting down.
TTTCCCTATCACTGTCTCTTTGGGACAGTTTAGGTCCAAAATGACCATCCAGCAGCAAAAGTATCAACTGTGATGTTGGAGCTCCAAGATCCCACGTCGTCTCGTTGTGACGTCAGCTCCTCCTCTGAGGAAGAATGCTTCATCTCTCCTTCTAACAGTTTGCTGTAATTCTGTATTGAAAAGGGAAGTTCTCTGATCCATTTTCCAGAATGCCACTCTGCTTTTACTGTTCTTTACTGTTTGAGGATTTTCTGATTTATTTTCAAATCACACCTGAGCATCCTGAAACAAATTGATGCTCATTCTTTTAGATATACCTAGCCCCGAACATGTCAGGTTTTTGCCTCCAAATATTAACTGCATCCCCAGAAACCTTTTTTTTTTCAGAACTCTATGCTAGTATCTACCACATATGAATCTCTCATTCAACCATAAATAAAACAGGTTACATTTGAGAGCCTCCATGCATACTTGCTTCAGAAGGAACCTTAACTTTATCCCTTTCAAAGCTGGTTGTTTGAAAATCTTGGTAACAGATGAGAAGAAGAAGGGGAAAAAAGAATTATTTGATTGGAAGCTACCAATGCGTGCTTAGATTAGGCTTACATCTTTAAAGCAATTGTACCTGATGACGCTTTAAAGGGGTTATATAGTGCTTGTCACATGCATTTCCACTGCAGACAATAAAATTTAAAAAATGGTGGCTGAGGACTATTTGGTCATGTAGGTACTTATCAGAGTTCAAAAGAAGAACCTATGTCATGGCCTGGCCACCTGGAATAAATAATACTGTTCCTAACTTATATTGCAATAAAAATGCAAGGATATAAATCAGCATCATTGCCCTATGAACCTTAACAAAATGATTTATTGATGGCTTAAAATGGAAATTATCCCACAGTGTGAATTCATTATAAAAATAATGAATTATTTATAATAAAAAAAATTATACTTCACGGCAACTTCCAAACATGTCTTACAGCCTTTAAGGTTGGAAATCTAATTATTACGACTAAAAACAGAATCCTCCCATTAAGGCAGGACATAAAGCGAGATCTGGACATAAGAGTGAACATGATATGGGGTCAGTCTAGAAGATCTCCTGGGGGGACCATCCATCCCATCTTGCTTGTTATCCATTTTCTAGTCAGGAAATTCAAATGTCGAACCACAAAAACTAACTCCTGCTGTAAGTAGGTCAAGTCAGTTGGAGGTCTCGCTTGCAAGTCAGACATAGAACTTAACCACATAAGTCAGAATGAAACTAGTGCTTCCTGCATGCTTCTCTGCCTAGCAATAAGGAGCCTAGCCAATAGAAATGATTTAGCACATTTCCGTGTTAACTGTTTTGAGGAAGTTATAAGAACACGCTTCTCCCTAAGAACATCAGATGTGGGTTTACACTGTCTGACCCTTTTGGCCAAAATAAAGCTTTTCTTGATATCGAGGTCTGGGTTCTTTGATTTTCTGCAACACCATGATACCCAATAGGGTGATACTGTTTGTCTCAATTGTGACCATAATGATCTTTCAACCTGATCACATAAATGATCAATTTAAAATGATGTTTTTAATGATAAAAAAACAGAAAAGCTTCTTCCAGAATCACAAAGCTGATTAATAAATTAATGGAAACTAGTGGCTTGTTCTCCCCATGAAATTGTTCTTAATAATTTATCAATCTGCTGAATGGTTATCTTAAGGGTATTCACTTAAAATGGCTCTAAATACTAACATTAGTTTTATGATCATGTTTATTTTTATAAATATCTTTTCCTATCAAATTAGATTTTAACTACCTATTAATATCAATATTAACCTGCTATAAATATTTTGCCCATTTACTTTTAATATACACCAAAAGTTTACTGAGAATATTTTTTCCTAGATATATAAGGCACTCCAGCCACCTAATTGATGATTGAGAGCCAGTGTGGTGTAGTGCTTAAGGCATTAGGCTACAAACCAGGAGGTCATGAGTTCTACTCCCACCCTAGGCACAAAGACAACTAGGTCACTTTGGGCTATTCACTTTGCCTTAGCCTTAGGAATGGGGCAATGGCAAACCACTTCTGAAAAACATCTATTAAAGCAGTTTTAAGAATTGGACAACATTGAACAGAAGAAAAAAATAATAAAGTACAATCTTACTTTTTACAAATGTCTACATATATATTTAAGCCAATAGGAAATATATGAGACTTGCTCCAATGAATTACAATGTACTGTATCTATACATTTTGGTATAAAAATGTATAATTATGCATAGGATATATAATCAGCATATAATAATCCTTCAACACTAGTACTTTGAATTTTATTTGTTTGTTTGTTTGTTATTTATTTATACGTTTATTTATTTAATGTGTTTTCCAGCCATCTCACCACAAGGAATATCCTTTATATCCTTTATCTGCACGACAAAACAGTCAAATATAAAATTAAATAGAAGGAAAGTTAAAGTTAAAGGATGAATTTAATCTTAATAAAGGAGGAAATAATCCCATTTCTCATAAAGATACAATCTCATTGCTGACAAAATGTAAAAAAAAATCTTTCCATTTTGTAAATACTCTGCCAACACTCTTTAGGGAATTAGTTCTATTCAAACCAGGTGTGAAATTCATCAGGTTCTGACAGGTTCTGGAGAACCGGTAGTGGAAATTTTGAGTAGTTTGGAGAACCATCAAATACCACCTCAGGCTGGCCCCAGAGTAGGGTGGGAATGGTGATTTTGCAGTATCCTTCCCCTGCCATGCCAACCAAGCCATGTCCACAGAACTGGTAGTAAAAAAAAAATTAAATTTCACCATTGATTCAAACCTGCTCTTATTCTTAATGAGGATTTTCATATATATTAACTCAGAATCCACTTTCTGTAACATCTTTCTTGAGTATTTTATCACCCCTTAATAATCTTTACTTAGGGTTAAACAAACTTGAATCCTCCATAGAGCTGAGGTGGCGCAGTGGTTAGAGTGCAGCACTGCAGGCTATTTCAGCTGACTGCAGTTCTGCAGTTCGGCTGTTCAAATCTCACCGGCTCAAGGTTGACTCAGTCTTCCATCCTTCCGAGGTAGGTAAAATGAGGACCCGGATTGTTGGGGGCGATATGCTGACTCTGTAAACCGCTTAGAGAGGGCTGAAAGCCCTATGAAGCGGTATATAAGTGTAACTGCTATTATTGTGCGCATGCGCGAGAATGGGAATGGCCGCCGAGCTCCAGCGCTCCGGCTACTGAAAAGAAACAGCGGAAAATCCCAGGCGACGAGGACCCCGAATATGACAACGGAGGGGTCCTCGCAAATGATCAGCTTTCAGGCTTCCAGGGAAGGTAACTTTTTGAGGAGGGGGCTGCCTTCGGGTGGTCCTGGGACGGCGTTATCTCCCTCGGTGACTTTTCTTTCGATCAGCGGGGCGGCGGCGGTGGCGGCGTTACGCGAGCGGCGGCGGCTTCGGCCCCGCTGCCTCAGGAGGCTGCCCCGCTACCCTGGGAGGCTGGACCCGTGCTTTGAAGTGCCTGCTTGGTTTGGAGGATTGACTTTCTACCCTCTCCGTAATCTTGGTGCCTGGCATTACGGCCCTACTGACTGCTCCCTCTTGAACAGCTGGGCGGCGGCGGTGGCGGCGTTGCATGAGCGGCGGTGGCTTTGGCCCCGCTGTCCCAAGAAGCTGCCCCGCTACCCTGGGGGGCTTGATCTGTGTCCTGATCAGAGGGTAAGGAGCTGCATGGAAGTGCCTGCTTGGTCTGGAGGACTAGCTTTTCATCCCCACCACAACTTTACTGTTTTGTACTGCGACCCTGTTGATTGCTTTTTTTTCCCCTTGGTACGACATCTCCTTTGGGTTCTGCCGCTGCTTTCACTGGGCTTTGCAACGTTTTATTTACCATCCATCTTCCTGGACTGTGATCCCAGGATTGCAACAACAAACTTTTTATTGTGTTGGGTACCATCTGCTGCTGTTGCTGCCTCAGGAGTGCCACGTCAGGCAAAATTGTCCACCAGATCATCTTATATTGGACACCATTACTCCGGAAAGGCAGCATATGTGGACTTCTGACTCCCTCCAGTGGCCATTACTGGCGCTTCCTCTAGTTCTTGGCTGGTTTCATCATTTCTACCACCCCTACCGCCTTCTTAATTACCACCTACCCACTCCACCTACAACTACATCCATAATTACATCTGTCGGGCCTCTGCACGTACGAACTAACTGCATCCATCTGGTCAATACTATCTTTTATCGTCCAAGGGAAACCATCTCAACTGCCCAGACTCCGCCTTTACGGACACTATTGATAAATCGGACTTTAACAGCTTTAACGATTTCTTCTAATCGCCTGGACTTTCTTGGGACCTTCCCAAATACATAAGAAGGGACGAAGGCTACTCCCCCCTTCTATATATACTCTTTTATAAGATCTACGCACGCTGCGCAAACTTTTAAATGGTATGGTGAGTGCATGTGATTGTATGTGTGACCTGGATGATCCCACTTTTATTACCCTATGACTCTTGTATTTTATGTGTTTTAATCATTACGTGGGGACTGCTTGAGTGTATAAATGAGTGTGCTTGATTCGGAGGACCTGCCGGGAATTGCGGGGGCTATGGGGGTGGCTGAGGGGGCTAAAGATACGGGAGAGGGTCGGGGTATTGCGGTCGTGACAGGGAGGGGCAGATACGGCGGGGACTCTAGGGCAGGCCATTACCGGGGAAGGAGGGTTCGCTACATCACAGAGATCCCTCCTTCCGGCCCTAGGAGTCCCACTCCAAGACCAGATGGTGTAAGTAATCAGGACCCTGGTCTCAGGCTGTTGTCGCTAAATGCCAGGTCTGTTGTACATAAAGCACCTCTCGTCCGGGACTTAATTTTAGACGAGAGGGCAGACCTGGCATGTATTACTGAGACCTGGCTGGGCCCAGAGGGAGGAGTCCCCCTTGTAGAACTGTGCCCAGAAGGATTTCAGGTGCTGCATCAGCCGAGAGCCCAGGGAAGGGGTGGGGGTGTGGCCGTTGTTATCCGGGAGTCGTTAGTTCCTCGTAGGGTCCCTGCTCCGGAGATTGTCGGGTGTGAGTCTTTGCTGTTAAAGTTGGACCTCAAGGGTCAAGTGGGTTTGCTGCTAACGTACCTGCCTCCCAACAGCGTTGCAGCAGCCCTCCCCTCGCTCCTCGAGTCAGTAGCCGAGCTGGCAGTTGAGTTCCCTAGGTTGATGGTCCTGGGGGACTTTAATTTGCCGACGCTCGGTGAAAACTCTGATGGGGCGCAGGAGTTCATGGCTTCCATGACAGCCATGGGCTTGACTCAAGTAATCCGAGGCCCAACCCACTCGGCGGGACACATGCTTGACCTTGTATTTCTCTCGGAGCAGTGGATGTGTGATCTTGGTCTGAGGGGGAGTGACATCATACCCCTGTCGTGGTCAGACCATTGCCTACTGAGGCTCGACTTCCGGAGGCCAAACCCCCACTGTAGGGAGGAGGAACCGACCAGGTGGTTCCGCCCCAGGCGTCTTATGGAGCCAGTAAGGTTCCAGACAGAGCTTGGGGATATTCCTGATACTTTCACCCACAGTCCGGCAGAGACTCTGGCTGCTGCGTGGCACTCGGCAGCGTCAGAGGCCCTCGACCGGATTGCGCCACTGCGGCCCCTCCGAGGCGGCGGATCCCGGAGACCACCTTGGTTCACCGAGGAGCTCCGGGAGATGAAGCGCCGGAGGAGATGCCTGGAGCACCGCTGGAGGTCCGATAAGTCCGCATCGAACCGAGCAATGGTAACCACCTGCACCAGGGAATATACTAGGGCACTTAGGGCAGCTAAAAGATCACATATAGCCTCCCTGGTTGCGTCCGCTGAGTCCCGCCCAGCTGCCCTGTTTAGGATAACCCGCTCCCTGCTGAACAAAAGGGAGGCGGGGGAACCCTTGCAGGGCAGAGCTGAAGAATATGCCCAATTCTTAGCGGACAAAATTGCTCGGTTTCGGACGGACTTGGACTCCACATCTGCAGTTCCAGCCGAGACTCAGGGGGACCAAGTACAACAGCTCTGGGTTGAGTTTCAGGAGGTTACCCCCGGGGATGTGGACAAGGCCATGAGAGCTGTGAGTTCCTCCACCTGTGCTTTGGATCCGTGTCCCTCATGGCTGGTTTCCAACTGTAGTGAGGTGACACGAGGCTGGATCCAGGCGGTTGTAACCGCCTCCCTTCGGGAGGGGAACTTCCCCGCCGCACTGAAGGCGGCGGTGGTGAGACCCCTCCTGAAGAAGCCATCTCTTGATCCAGCTGTCCTTAATAACTACCGCCCGGTCTCCAACCTCCCCTTCCTGGGGAAGGTTGTTGAGAAGGTGGTGGCCTTCCAGCTCCAACGGTCCTTGGAGGAAGCAGACTACCTAGACCCCTTCCAGTCAGGCTTCAGACCCGGTTACAGCACTGAAACCGCCTTGGTCGCATTGATGGATGATCTCTGGAGAGCCAGAGATGAAGGACATCCCTCCATCCTGGTCCTCCTTGACCTCTCAGCGGCTTTCGATACCATCGACCATGGTATCCTTCTGCGAAGACTGCGAGAGGTGGGAGTGGGAGGCACCGTGTTACGGTGGTTCTCCTCCTACCTCTCGGACAGGTCGCAGTCGGTGTTAGTGGGAGGGCAGAGATCGTCCCCAAGGCCCCTGAAATATGGGGTGCCGCAGGGTTCGGTCTTATCCCCCCTACTATTTAACATTTACATGAAACCGCTGGGAGAGATCATCCGTAGGCACGGGATTAGATACCATCAATATGCGGACGATACTCAATTGTATCTGTCCGCCCCGTGCCAAATCAATGAAGCGGTTGCCGTGATGGACCGGGGGCTCGAAGCCGTCATGGACTGGATGAGGATTAACAAGCTTGTGCTCAACCCAGAAAAGACCGAGTGGCTGTTGTGTTTTCCTCCCAAAAATTCGGCCACTAATCCAACACTCAGGCTGGGGGGTCAAATTCTACACCCCTCAGAGAGGGTTCGCAACTTGGGAGTCCTCCTGGATTCACAGCTGTCATTCGACCATCATATAGCGGCTGTGACCAGGGGGGCATTCGCCCAGGTACGCCTGGTGCGCCAGTTGCGACCCTACCTGAACCGGGAGGCCCTCACAACAGTCACTCGGGCCCTCGTGATTTCTAGGCTGGAATACTGCAATGTGCTCTACATGGGGCTGCCCTTGAAGAGCATCCGGCGACTTCAGCTAGTGCAGAACGCAGCCGCGCGAGTGATTGCGGGTGCACCCCGATTCACCCGCATTACACCTATCCTCCGCGAGCTGCGCTGGCTACCTGTCGATCTCCGGATGCGCTTCAAGGTGCTATTGACCACCCATAAAGCCCTACATGGCAGTGGATCTGGATACTTGAGAGACCGCCTTCTGCCAATTACCTCCCTACGGCCTATAAGATCTCATAGGTTAGGCCTCCTCCGCATCCCATCGGCCAGCCAATGTCGGCTGGCAACCACAAGGAGGAGGGCCTTCTCAGTAGCGGCCCCGACCCTTTGGAACGAGCTCCCCGTAGAGATTCGTACCCTCTCCACCGTCCAGGCCTTCCGCACAGCCTTGAAGAACTGGCTCGCCCGTCAGGCCTGGGGATAAGGACCATTACCCCGCCCGAATGTTGTATGCATGTTGTGTATCATTTTTATTATGTGTTGTTGTCTTAGTACTGTATTGTATTGTATTCCCCTCTCCCTGGTTTCTGTGAGCCGCCCTGAGTCCCCTCAGGGAAAAGGGCGGCCTACAAATAAAATCAATTCAATTCAATTCAATTCAATTCAATTCAATTCAATTCAATTGTATTGTAACTGCTATTCTTCTCGATATTCCTTAGCTTCTAGTCCCCTTATCATCTTTACTGCTATTTTTTGAATTTGTTTCAATATCTCTAAAGACTTCGTTAAGTATTTGCCTGGAACTGGGCACAATACATAAAATGTGATATGACCAATATATTTCTTAACGTAAAACCAAGGTAATGGAAATCTCCTGTTATATTTTTGAACACCTTTGTACAAGAGGCTATTTAGAGCAGAAACCAAATAGACTTAAATCATGCATCATTCTAAGTTTTATTTTAACAATGCATTGTTGAACAAGTAATAATAACTAGGTTTACATATAACACTAAACTATAAATTAGGTTTTACAAGCTACAGGGGTGGGTTTACACATCATAATAATCGAGCAAACCACATTATGATATAATTCAACGTGTAAATCTGCCTATAGAGTAGTAGGACAAAACATCTTTACCAGCAAAAAATCTCTTGCTTTGATATTTGGAAGTAAAGTTAAATACATTTTGTTTGCCTGAAAATTAATATCTTTTATACCCACTAATTTTATCTCAAAAATATTACACTAGCAGGAAGATTGAATAAAGCAATTCCAAGAAGTGTGTGAATTACGGTGTGGATGAATGGATGGAAGGGTAGATGTTTTATCTTCTTTTCCCTAATAGTAGAACTCAAAATGCTATTGTGTAACAGAAATATAAATACTCCAAGTTTCCTCTAGCTTCTACTATTAAGCAACATTTATTATGTTATGATTCATTATTCATACCATGAAGGAAATTTATCCATGCTTACTACTTGTTAGGAAGACAAGGGGAAATAATTAAATCCTTCAGTTTCAGAGTTTGCAGGATGATGTATTTATTCCATTACTGCTTATTATGTTACACCAGCAAGCTCATTAATATTGAATCTCCAGCCCAATTTATTTTTTGAAAAAAAATATATTTTCCATTGGAATCAATTTTGACAACATGCTAAGCATACCTTTTTTTTTTTCTAAATGTTGGATTTAAGGAAGTGGTTCTCAAGTTTTTCTCCCCTAAATTACTCTCCTAGTTCAGTTGTTGTTGTTGTTGTTGTTTTAAGGGAAATAACCTGTCACTGAATCGTAGTACTTTGCAGAAGACACTGGATGCATTGTAAATCAAATATTACAGTCTTCAGATTTATGAGATGTATTTTTTGGTTTTGTTTTGGCTTTCATGAAAACATGGAAGGCTATCAACCAGAGTTCACAAAGTGGCAAAAATATCACCAGCAATCATTCATTGAGTATCATCTACTATCCAATATATCAACATTGTATATCATTACACAATATTAAAAAATGATATGGTATCACTTATTGTATAGGTAAGGAGTTTAGATTATTTAGCCATGCCAATACATAGTAGGAGACAGTGGTGTCTGTATCTTGAAAATTCCAAATAACAGAAACATACAGAAACTACAACATGAATATCTTAGGTCAACTATTTTTGACCTGAGAATTATTATCTTTTTGATATAACAAGGTTGAACGTGGGAAGGAAGGCAGAGTCTGGGAAAATTCAGGGCTATCGATGGTTAGCTATCGATACCTGGATATCACTGAAAGTCAAGTCAAAAGACCTGTGCATGAAACTGTGTGTTGAATTGGTAGAAGTTATGGCTAAATCATTATGTCCTTCTTCTTCTCATGACTCAGCATAAGTTGCCGTTAACAAGTCATACAAAAGTACCTATATTATTCTATGTGATTGTGCATGTGGCTCAACTTAACAGTCAAGATACTCTAGTTGTACATGTTTATTACATTATTCAGGCAAGTGCATTGACTTTCATTAAACTACAAGTTAAGAGAACAACAATAACAGTCCCATATTTAAATCAGCTTTGACTTAATAGAAATTTGTTTGCTTATACAAACAACAGCTAGATCAGATTTTAGTTCTGTTTGTTAGCAGTTCTAATTCAGCCTTGATAACGTTGCCATGATAAGACAAGCGATAGAGGGAATAACATGTATTTAATTTTAAAGTTTGAGCATATTTATTGTGAAGATGGAAGGAAAAAAAAACCCACTCCCACCAGATCAAAGTGGGAGGAAGAATACTAGGCAACCAATATACAGTGTTTGCCTTTCAAGAGATTACACAGCTCAGCTGTAACAGAATTTATCAAGAAAAGGGATAAGGATATACCCACATACACATATTTCAACAGCAACATCTCTCCCTCTCCCCCTCCTCTCTCTCATTGTCTCTCTCTCTCTCTCTCTTTCTCTCTCTCTCTCTCTCTCTCATTCTCTCTCATTCTCTATCTATCTATCTATCTATCTATCTATCTATCTATCTATCTATCTATCTATCTATCTATCTATCTATCTATATATATATATATATATATATATGACATTTTCCTGTAACTATATAATTAAATGCTTATATACCAAAATATACATACATATTTTAGTATCATTGAAAACAACTTTATAAAATAAAAGTTTTCTTGAGAATTAAAAATAAACTCATCATATGAAACTCCATATTTTTTAAAAATGCCTTGCTTATTTCTTTATTGCAACCAGATTTTTTAAAAAATGCACCTGTTGACATATACCGGTACGTGTTATATTTTCATTTTTAATGAAAGTGAGTGCAAGATTGATATGTTTCCTTTTTTTGCTGTTTTTGAAAGGAAAGACAAATGCAGGCAATGACTATCAGATTAATAGGATGGCATGGGGGAATCTTTTGTAACAGTCACCCCCATACTTTACTAAATGCAGTTATTTACACTCTCCAAATCCAGTCCTTTGTCAGGGCTGCTACAAACTTCAGTCAGAACACTATCCCTTTACTTAAGTGAGATTACACTTGGTCCTCAATTTACAACAGTTCATTTAGTGACCATTCAAACTTAAAATGAAAATGAAAAAAGTGGTTTATGACCGTTTTTCACAGTTACGACCTTTGCAGCATCCTCATAATCATGTGATCAAATTTCAGATGCTTGGCAATTGAGTCAAACTTATGACTATTGCTGTGTCCCAAGGTCATGTGATCCCCTTTTGCAATCTTCTTTTTTTTAATAGAAACAAACAAAAAAGACACAACAAACATCATAAAAACATATTCCATTACAAATTATAAAAAGTGTGTCAATTGGTTACAAAGAACTTTTGTGCATCCCTTCCACAGTCATCACCTATAATCCATATCAAATTATATTTTTACATCCAAATTATATATATTACATATTTTACAATATATTTATCTATATTATTATCATTATACCTCATCCTTCATATGACTATAGTTGTTTTAACATCCCTTTATAACAAATATTCCAAAATTCAAAGCAAAACTATATAATGGCATTCCATTGTCTATTTTCAATATCACCCATCAACATTCTATTTTTGTGAAATGTTCTAAATAAAAATTAATTATGTTTGATAAAAAAGTTTCTAAACCTCCTTTCTTAATCACTCTTTACAATTTATTTACAATTTCAATATTATAGGCTTTCATACATAAATAACTAAGTTTCAAAACTTCCTTTCATGGTCACCATTTAAAATTTATACCAAATTTCCTCTTGTTGAACCAATATATATGTATACATTATATCATTATAAGTTGTTTATCTAACTATATCCATGATCAATCCAATTTCAATATTATAGGCTTTCATACATAACAAAATTTCTAAACTTCCTTTCATGGTCACCATATAAATATTTATACCAAATTTTCTCTTGTCAAACCAATACATATGTATACATTATATCATTATCAATTATCTATCTAGCTATATCCATTATCACTTCATTTTTAACATAATGCTCTAATTTTAACTATTTAGCTAGTATTTTGTTAATAGTTTTCACATATCAATCTGTGTCTTTCCAGTAGTAGTAGTGTCTTATTTCTTTTGCCTTATGTGGGATTAATCTTCTGGTTATTTCCTTAATCAACTTTGTGTGGACTTCTCTTCGCACCTTGTTGCCTGTTGCATGATTTATAAATTCTCGAAACCCTCTATCAGCTTCTTTAATCAGCTTATCTTTGGTTATCAGTAGTGCTTTTATAAAAGTTCCTCTCCTTAAATCCATCAATTCTTCTCTTTTTTCTCCTTCTATACCTTGAAATCTGGGGTAGAGCTTCTTTCCATCTCTCTTCCCTTTCCATGATCCATTCTTTCCATTTCCAACTAGATCACTGTCAATATCCACAGTTATCTTGCCTCTTTGTTCATTTTTCCCTTGGGTTTTTGAGACTCTAAGTTCCACTTTTTCCATTAGCTGGCTATCTTCAATTTCATCAAATTTTGCTATATTACCATCTATATTTTCCAATTTCTTCTCAATTCTCTCTGATGTTTCTAATAATTTTTGAATTTCAAACATAACTTGTTGTAATGTTATGGTTTCTTCTTGGCATTGTGCCATTGTCCAATTTATAAACACTGCCACTCTAGTTGGAAAACAAAGCTTCTTTCTTGCTGCCAAAGAGACATCCAAAGGGCATCTGCATAAACAACCCATCTTATCTCTTTGCAAGCTAAAACCTTTGAAGGTTTTAGCTTGCAAAGGTCAAAATGATCAAAAAAAAAAGAGAGAGAAAAATATTTCCAGAACTCAGCCTCCAACCTCCAAGTGGCAGTGTAACTTCTTTTCCCTCTGATGTTACTGCTCTCTTTATATTCCTTTTATATCCTCTTTATATTCCAAGCTTAAAAGAAACAAGGCTCTTAAATGGAACAAAATAAAAAGAAAAAAAAACCATCCAAGCCAGTATTGTGAAAATAAAAAATTTAAAAGATTTAATCCATAGGTCCATAGGTAAAAAAAAAAAGTAGAAGAAGAAAAGCCAATACTTTCACTTTAAAAAGAAAGAAGTATTCGCAAAACTTCCATCCATAGAAGACAATTAAAAAAAGGATAACACACTGTCCAACATAGCTTAAATTCACTGCTTATTTTCTTTTCTTTACCAGTTTAATTTGGTTTTAATCTCGTTTGGGCAGTCTCTTTTGTAAAAATAAAATTTCCTCACGAGATGGACACACTTTCTTTTTCCGCTTTCTTCCAGTTGTGGAGCTGTTCCAACATCAGCAGCTTGGGGCTGTGCTTCTATTGCCAGCTAGAAGAGATTATCTTGGATCAATCAGGGACTTTGCAATGTCCCTGAGATCAGCAAGACGTACTCTTCCCTGTCACCATCTCTTCGGGACGGTTTAGGTCCAGATGGACCACGCAGTGGTAAAAGTATCGGCTGTGATCTCAGAGCTCCAAGACCGCACATCCATACTGTCATGACGTCAGCTCCTTCTCCATCCCCTTTTGCAATCTTCTGACAAGCAAAGTCAAAGGGAAGCCAGATTCACTTAACAACTAGGTAACTAATTCATCAGTTGCAGTGATTTACTTAACAACTGTAGCAGAAAGCTCGTAAATTGGGTCAAAACTCACTTACCAAATGTCTCACTTAACAGCAGAAAGTTTGGGCTCAATTGTGGTCGTAAATCAAGGACTAACTGTATTTTAAACTGCACTTAAAGTACAGTACAGTAACAGTCAGAACATTGGTAGGCTGTTAGATGTTTAGTCAGAAAACCCTCCTTGAAATAGTGTCAAAGCATAATTTTGTTTCTTCTCCCTTCCATCCATGCTCTTGGTCCATATCTAGGAATATCTTCATAGATGTGTGTATCAAAATGATGTCTGTAATCACACAGCTAAAGCCCCATTCTGGAGCTCACTTTGTATGTCTCCATAAATTAATGAAATTTCCACCTTGTTGTAATCACATCATTCATCTTTCATCATGGTTCCCTCTGCAGAATTCTGCACAAGATACAAATAATGAAACTGAATGAAGAGAATCCCCAGGCACCCCTACAAGGTTCTAGAATCATCAAATTGCCTTGTATTCAAAATGATTTTACATCAGTCTACTTGAAAAAATAAATCTACCAGGAAGGCATTAGTTATGCCCGCCGACCTTCTGTCTTGTGACTCTAGTGGGTCGCACCCCATATTTTGGAAAAGCTGTGGTCTAGAACAATTGAACCAAATCAGTTTGTAACAACATACAAATCCTTTTCTAAAATGCGATTAACCATATTTTACAAAGCAAATTCACAAACCAGGTTTTGACCTTAAAAGCATTTAAGGCTTTTAAATATTATTTAGATGCGTACGTTTTTCATAAATTAATGTGCAGAAAAGAAAAGATTGCATAGGCACAGGTCTTCTTATGGGTTATTGTTTTTTTCACAGAAGAAAAACACTCAACTTGAAAAGAGCAAGTCAAAAATATTGGGCTTGTCCATCAGTTTGTTTTATGACTAATATCCTTTGACTACAGAGGGAATTTAAGTGCTACATTAATTGAGGTACAGAGAAGGAAGCCTGTTAAATCAAATAATACTATGACAACTTAATAAAGTAGAGACCATGAGAATGAAAGGCAAATGATGGGAATAATAGAAAATTGAATAAGTGAAGATGAGAAAGGGAGAGGAAATAAGAGTAATGCCTTTATATGAATGACAAGGTACAAAATACAGACAATGGAATTTAAGTAAAGAACCGATGAAAACATCTGAAGCGTCTGTGACATATTACTACAAAAGCATCAAGCTAAAAATAATGCTCTCAAATTAAAGAGGTAACAAGTTGTCTCTTTTAAAAAGGATTAAATAAACAGCAAGCAAGACAAAAAGTCAACTTCAGAGGAAATCCTTTGTCCAAAAGTTACAATACAATACAATACAATACAATAGCAGAGTTGGAAGGGACCTTGGAGGTCTTCTAGTCCAACCCCCTGCCTAGGCAGGAAACCCTATACAGTTCCAGATGAATGACTATCCAACATCTTTTTAAAGACTTCCAGTGTTGGGGCAGTCATAACTTCTGGAAGCAAGCTGTTCCATTGATTAATTGTTCTAACTGTCAGGAAATTTCTCTTCAGTTCTAAGCTGCTTCTCTCCTTGATTAGTTTCCACCCATTTCTTCTTGTTCTGCCCTCAGGTCCCTTGGAGACTCTCTAGTCCCATCTAGTGGCCGAGGGACAAATATGCCCTAACATATGATCTTTATATACTGTTGTTGCTCTTTAGCCTCATCTAGTGGCCAGAGAGACAAATACCAATTTTATTGTTTGAAGCTGACTCAGCCTATTTACTCATCAGCCCGCACACTCAGAAGCCAGACTCCATTTCCTTTATCATTTGGAGAAGGTAGAAGCACAAAGAAGAATCCATCTTAATTTGTGGCACATGGTCATCCAAGGACAAACCCACATGTCACACACAGAGCATCGCTGGTGACATTTCAGTTGCTTGTGTTTATTAATTGTTATAACTCAATGCTATTTATCTTGTATTGGGTTCTCATTGTAGGTATCTGTATTTTCCCCAGTTTCACCATATCCAGTTCTTTCAATAAAGCGTTCAGATCTACACACACGATCTGTTTTATTGGAGGGCAGGTGGCTTTAGCTGCATGTCAAGCTGCACACAAAGTAACATGTGGTGAGGACAGAACAGTGTGTGTGTGTGTGTGTGTGTGTGTGTGTGTGTTCATATAAATAGAGAGAGACAACATACTCAAGACTGTGCCCATGGTTCTCTCTCTTCACGATTCCCACATTAAATAGGAAGGTAGTTATTACTCACATTCAAGGTGCATTAAACTTTCAACATTAGACTGTCCAGTATCAGGAAGATAGAGTTGGAAAGACCATCAAAACTTAGGTTTCTGGGATCCACAGTGCAGAGGTGGGTTCCTACCAGTTCGCACCTATTCGGTAGAACCGGTTCGTCAAATCTACTGAACCAGTTAGAAGAGGTTCCACCAGTGGACCCAGAAAGCAGGCCACACCTACAGAAGAGGTTCCAAAATTTTCTGAAACCCACCACTGGTCCTTGGATATGATTATTCTACACTATCATGCTCATGCTCATGCTCTGTGAAAGATAAGGATGACTACTGTGTTTGTGGTGTAATCACTGCGTTTGTGGTGTAATCAGAACATTGTGTGTGTTGAAGTTGTTTTAACGCAAACCAAATATGCCTTTTAACAAACAAGTTTACATCATATTCTTATGCATGCCAGTGCTGTGTGTGAGGTAATTTAAGGTGGTTCTGACAAGTGTCGTCGGCATCTTCACATCCGGTCACATGGGCGGCAAGCCACTCCCATCCGGTCACATGGGCAGCAAGCCACTCCCACAAAGGAAGCCACACCCACAGAGTAGGTTCAAACAATTTTTGAAACCCACCACTGCCACAGTGCCATAGTGATAGAAGCCATCTTGCGCCTTAATTCTTTTTGAAATATTTTTTTAAGATAGCTCCTTTTTTTAAAAAAAGAAAAAACTGCTTACCTACCTTTTAAATACCAACCCAGGTCTGAAATCTGAGCACCAGGTGAACTCCCATTACTTGTAGGCAAATAGATATCATTTTGGTATGTGTTCCATGCATCTCAGTGTATAGTTATACCGGCCATATAGCGACAGAAGCATCTTGGCAGGCTCCTTTGACTAGGAAAACAGAAATGTGCACTGTCCCCTAGAGACAGACATGACTGGACAGGGAAACCCTTTACCTAAGTGTTCTTCAAACTTAATATAATGACTGATACCAGAAATCTCCCTAATTCGTTTCCCATTTCATGAAAAAAAAATGTGAAAATTTTGACTCCAGAAATTTTGATAATTGAAGGCACAAATGAAATGCTGGAAAGTCACATCTGGATCGTGCATCAAAGGTTGCTCAGTCTAATTTAGTCCATGTCAGTCAGTGGTGGATTTCAAAAATTGTTCGAACCTACTCTGTGGGTGTGGCCTCCTTTGTGGGAGTGGCTTGTCGGCCATGTGACCGGATGGGAGTGGCTTGCCGCCCATGTGACCAGATATGAAGATGCCGACAACACTTGTCAGAGCCACCTTAAATTACCTCACACACAGCACTGGCATGCATAAGAATATGATGTAAACTTGTTTTTTAAAAGGCATCTTTGGTTTGCGTTAAAACAATTTCAACACACGCAATGTTCTGATTGCGCCACAAATGCAGTAGTCATCCTTACCTTTCACAGAGGCACTGAGTTTTATAAATATGAGCTTGATAGTGTAGAATAATCATATCCAAGGACCAGTGGTGGGTTTCAAAAATTTTTGGAACCTCTTCTGTAGGTGTGGCCTGCTTTCCGGCTCCACTGGTGGAACCTCTTCTAACCGTTCGGTAGATTTGATGAACCGGTTCTACCGAATAGGTGCGAACTGGTAGGAACCCACCTCTGATGTCAGTGCAAGAATTCAAATGAAGCAATCCCACAAGATGGTTGTACAATCTCTGCTGGAAGTCTGCTGAGTTAGATCTACTATCAAACTGGTACTATTTTTAGGATTGTTTAAAATTCTGCTGGAATTTGTCTTCCTATAACTTAATACCACCATATCAAGCCCATGGGTTTTGTTTTTTCCTTTACATGATGCTTCTTCAAATAATTAAGAAGTGTTTTCCCTTCAGTCATGTTCACTACTTTGAGTTATCAATACAGTAATAAAGTGGGGATAAAAATGAAATAAATGAAATAAATAAAAAAGGAAGGTGAACAAAGGCAAAACATGCAGACCCATGCAAGATGGTGTTTAAATCTCAGGGGGAAAGTTTTGAAGGAAGGTAATTTGCCTTGAGCAATTAAAATTAACATCAAATAAATCACCACTACCCCAAATGAAAAATGCTACAGGAAGAAAAAGGATTAAAAGGGAGAATGAAAAAGCTGGAGAACTACACACAGATTGAAGACAGAGGCTACCTGGGACTGTACTGTGGCTTAGAAATTTAGACTAAACTAGACAGCTGTTAAGGTACAGGATGGATAACAAGATTTGAAGAACAACATTCCCCCTGAAAGTCAGATAGCCCTGACTGCAATGGCCTCCTATATGGTTTTGAAAATGTAGTTATTCTCCTGGGCAGAGGAATAAGTGCATCCAGAAATATCAGATTTTGAAGGAATACACCAGAGGTGGGTTCCTACCAGTTTGCACCTATTCGGTAGAACTGGTTCGTCAAATCTACCGAACCGGTTAGAAGAGGTTCCACCAGTGGACCCGGAAAGCAGGCCACACCTTCAGAAGAGGTTCCAAATTTTTTTGAAACCCACCACTGGTCCTTGGATATGATTATTCTACACTATCATGCTCATATTTATAAAACTCAGTGCCCCCGTGAAAGGTAAGGATGACTACTGCGTTTGTGGTGCAAATCAGAACATTGTGTGTGTTGAAGTTGTTTTAACGCAAACCAAAGATGCCTTTTAAAAAACAAGTTTACATCATATTCTTATGCATGCCAGTGCTGTGTGTGAGGTAATTTAAGGTAGTTCTGACAAGTGTTGTCAGCATCTTCATATCCGGTCACATGGGTGGCAAGCCACTCCCACAAAGGAGGCCACACCCACAGAGTAGGTTCGAACAATTTTTGAAACCCACCACTGGAATACACTATGGTAAATTTCAGTTAGCTTTAAGTAAGAAAGCCAATTTGTTGTAGTGGTTAAAGCAGGAATACCAAACCCCAGGTCTGTTTCCCAGTACTGGACTGCGGCCTATTGGGAACTGGACCACACAAGCGGCGGGAGAGTGCATGAACCAATGGTGGGTTCCGGATCCCGTTGCAACCAGTACAGTTGCAACGGGGCCCGGCATCCTCCACATACTTTTTCATGCTTTGATATTATAGGAAAGCTATAGTTCCACTTAGTGGTCTGTCTCCAAAAGGAATATATGAAACAGACTTTAAACTACAGTTTACCCATTATTCTAGGGTTAAAACCAAGTTGGAATACTGAAATGATATGTCAACTCCTAACGTTGCCATAGTAAGAGAAGAGGGGGAGTGCATTCCACGCATACTTTCAGCTAAGGTCTGATCTCAGATTACTGCAGCAGGCTTGGAAGGGGTGCACCTCATTGGGGAATGTGATGTATGACACAGACTGAGGGGAGAGAAGGAACAGGGGAAAGTTCAACTATAGCAATAGCAATAGCAGTTAGACTTATATACCGCTTCATAGGGCTTTCAGCCCTCTCTAAGCGGTTTACAGAGTCAGCATATTGCCCCCAACAACAATCCGGGTCCTCATTTTAGCCACTTCGGAAGGATGGAAGGCTGAGTCAACCCTAAGCCGGTGAGATTTGAACAGCCGAACTGCAGATAACAATCAGCTGAAGTGGCCTGCAGTGCTGCATTTAACCACTGCGCCACCTCGGCTCTTGAGCTATAACTCAAACAAAGCTTAGATCTGACTGCGAAAAGGCCTTGCCTGTGGTGCTCCTAATAAATGACTGATTTTGTATTGAAACTTGGCTCAATACTCATGAATCAATTAGGGCATTTTTAGGAAACCTGACATGATTGTTAGCATAACCCATGATTTAGTACACCACAAAATAAAATATTCTTATTTTGAGTGTTATTTCCAGTTGGATAAACACCAGTCAACTTTATTGCACTTTGTACTTCAAACTGTTGTTGATATGTTGCAGAGTTATTTCCTTTCCTATATGGTAATGCAATGACTAATTTACCTTCAGATGAGAGCACTCATGCTGAGGTATTCTGTAGAGATGTTTTGACAAATAAGTCAAGTTACAAGCATTGCTCCTCTCTGCATACAGTGAGACTTCTGGAGTCAAGTCTGGTCAACACTTAGCAAAACATTGCAGACAACCAGGTTATGGATACACACTGTGGCAAGTGATTACTTGGTAAGAGTTGTCACAGGTTCAAATACAGACCTGGAAGCCATCTTTTACATTGGGCCTTCAGGCCTGTTACTGTAACATTACTGTTACATTATCTGCCGTGGGAAAATGGGAGGGGGTTATATGGAGTATGGGTGATATATAGTCTAAATAACATTCTTTTCTCAGAGAGTCAAGGACACCTTGCCCTGCAGTTGTGATGGTGTGACTGGGAGGCATCTCCAGTTCTGGACAGTGCCTGATTGGATCATGTGATGGGCATGTGGGTGCTGGGCAGAGACAGGAACCTTCATTTGGGGGGGGGGAACCTGGAAACTTTCAGATTTAGGTTTCTCCAGATGTGCCAATATGATATCTCTAATAAAATGGAATTTTGAGGAAACTCAAGCCTCAGAGTCTTCCTTCATTGTGGGTGTTACTCGGAACCCTGACAACTACAACCAATTTCTGACATTTTTCCCACAGGAAAAATTACCTCTCTGATTCTTAATTGCAGAAGGAGGACGGGTGGGGTGGGGGGTTGATTTTGGTGGTGAATTCTAAAGACGTTTATGAGTTTGCATCAGCTAATTTTTGAACTTCACTAAGGCTACAATTCTCATGCGTCCTTTATTGAGACGCAATTGGATTTTCTTCCAATTAGACATCTCTAAAACTGTACCACCCAACTCCAGTCCTAGCCCTTATGCAAGTGGCTGAGCTCCATGGAATCCGTGGGATTTACTTCATGCCACTGAAAGGCTTTTGGTGACTGTCCTACAATTCAGTCAGCTAAAAGGCAATAATAATGATGACACTGTTGTTTCCCACTGCCACCCTGCTTATTAGTGTTTCACATTTGCTAAACCTCAAATAATGAATACCTTGTAGGAAATCCTAATTAGGAAACAGATATTGCTTAGGCAGAAAAGGCAGATTAAATAATAATTAGTTAGTGGAAGTTATTCATTCTGCTAAGCAGATGGCATGGTTTCTTTTTGAAGTAAAACTAGTAAGAAGCAAGGCCTATGAAGATAGGCACAGATAATGACAGATCTGTGGCAAGTGTCTGATAGGCTGGATTGGGTTTGAGCTAAAATAATTACATTGTCATAGGGTTTACTACAGCGTAAGGGAAAAAACTCCAGGATTTAGAGGTTTATATTTGCCACACAAAGACCCTTGGATCAGCGTGACATTAAAAAATATAATTTACACATTTGCTGAATCACAATTGCTCAAACTGCTTGATTTGATCTCTATCCTGATTTCTGCTGCATCATACTTTCAAGGCACATATTTAAATATAATTAAGTAATTAAAGCAATTAAAATAGGGATGAAATAAATGCCAAAATCATTTGGTATTTATTTTGAAAAGCCTAGTGAAAGATAGTAACGAAACATCGGGAGCTAAACAGCAAACTAGGAAAACAGACCCCTGCTGAAAGATAAGCTTTTTTACAGATTTTCTAAATAACAGGGGAAGGGAATTTGGAATGGGGTAACTCAGCATGCCAGCTTGGCATAGGCAGTTTATCACCGCCAATTCACTGCCACCAAATCACCACAGGACATACCCATCTTGCCACAGGGACAACTCATTGCAGGTGGATAGAGGAAGAGTGAGTGAGTGGGCAGAAAGTGCAGAGCAGTGACAGTAGCTGGGGATTTCACATTTTCACACCCTCACCACTGCACCCGCCGAGCTGCATGTCAAAAAGATTAGGGTGAGTGGAATGGAGCATTCCATTTCCACACATACCCCACAACTGCCACTCTGTCCACCCACGCTCTCATCCACCCACCCAGCTCTCCCTCTGGCCACCTCTGGTGAGTTGCCCCCACAACAAGTTGGCCATGTGACGCTGGCTGTGGCAATTTGGCAGTGAGTTGGCAGAGAAAACTTGGTGGTGGTTAGCTGGCAGCAGTGAGCTGGCCACATCACGTTGTCCTAGATACAGGGAGTTATGATAGTCTCAAGAAAGGACATTCCCTAGCTAGGGAACAATGCAGAAATTTCTTTTCCATGTGCCAGAAAAAAATTTTAATGGGAAAGGTGGCTCTTCAGGTAATCCTGAAGGAATGTATTCAAAAAACCCTGTCTGTTATGGGTGCAATTTTTCTATGAGAGAATAAAGATATAGTTTCTAGCCATATTCATTCTTGTCTCAGTAGAAACATGGCAGAGTTCCTCTCCTCTTGATTTCAAGCATTTCCCCATTTCCCTTTTTCCTTTTCCCTGGGAAACCCACAGGAGGTAAATATTTTTTTTCTGATCCAAATTCTTCAATCTTTTTTTGCATGAAAATCCTTATATTTTAAAGTTTCATTTTTTACCTTTGAAGATTGAACTATTGTTTTCATCTATTAGTTTTTTTTCATCTTGCCTTTATTATTTTTATAAATAATTCAGTAGTGAACATACATAATACTCCTTACTCCTCCTATTTTCTTCACAACAACTTTTCAGGTGGGTTGGACTGAGAAAGATGGATTGGCCCAAAGATACCCAGCCAGCTTTCATGGCTAAGGAAGAACTTGAATTCATGGTCCCTTGCTTCCTAGCCTGGTGCCTTAACCACTAAACCAATCCGGCTCTCTTGTATTATAACTGCAAATGTCATCAAATGATAAAAAAAAAAAATATTTGTCTATTATTCAGAGACCTATCTTTAAGTGTATGCATTAAAAACCAGTTCATTTTACTGTCTATACCGTGTTTTCCTGAAAATAAGACAGGGTCTTATTTTCTTCTGACCCCCTGAAATAAGCACTTGGCTTTATTTTCAGGGAGGCTTTATTATTTTTGAGGTGCAGGAGGTGGCAAGCATGGTGACCTCATGGCTGCTGCTGTGTTGCAATATTTTCATGGAGGGCTTATTTTAGTGCATGCGCTCAAAAGCCCGAATGGACTTATTATCCGGGGAGGAGGTCTTATTTTCAGGGAAACAGGGTATTAGTAGGACCGTGTTCTCAGTCCTCTCGTTTTAGAGATCTTTTTAAAATTATGCTTGGATAGGAATATTTTGTATGCAACATTTCTTAATATATGTATTTGTGGAAATTCTTCCCAAAACTGCTTTTCCAACAAAAATTTCTTTGGGATATATTTTTGTTTGTTTATAGTTATTTATCTTTCTTAAGACAGGATTTTTTTTAAATTACCAGACGAATCGTAGGGAGTAATCTTCATCTGTCTGAGACCTTTCCAGATTGGAAATACTCTTCAAAATTCCTGCGCTTCACTTCCCTGGGTTGGAATATACTGAATTTATCTGAAAGGAAATACAGCAACAGAAGCTGATGAGACTTTCGTTTTATCCCAATCTAATATTTTTGGGGGAAGGCTATATTAAATTTGGGGTGGCTTGGTTAAAAGTATGTAGAGCCATGAATAAAACCAATATTGTGGTTGGCGTCTACTAATAAATGCCTAGCCAAGCAGAAGATGGAAATGAACTTTCAATCAGAAGATGAAAGCAAACTTTCAGATTGATCTAACTTGCATGAGATGTATCAATGAGAGACTTTAATTGCCACCACATATAGTGAGAGACAATTCTGCTGAGCATGTTTCTCCCCAGGTAATTGCTGATTTGTTTTGCAGATAACTTTCTTCTTCAAAGGATAAGGGAAGGCACAAGAGGATCGGATAACTTTGACAGAAATAGTCAGCAGAGAAGAATTGACAAAGTGGAAAATATAGAAACACCTGGTAGAAATGCTAGAATTCTTAGTCTTGAGTTTTCAGAAAAAGTGAACTAACATGAAGTGTTGCCAAACATCTCCACTCCAGCAAAATGTATGTATATTATAGTGTAGTATAATGTAGTGTAGAGTTCTACTCGGTGGTGGGTTCCGCTCCCTGTCACTAACTGTATGCAGTGCGCAGGGCTGGGCATCATAGTCGGGCATGTGCGCTGTGCATGCACACACCACTGCCCTTATGACACCTAACTGCTCGGCGGAGGTTGTGCAGACGCCACACGCTGTGCAAACATGTGCAATTGGTCAGTTGCATTATAAACAGGTATGGAATGTGGGCAGGCAGGTGGGCCAAATGAGGCACTGTGCTGGTATGGTGGCCGCTGCTCCCTGCTACTACCAGTACGGCTGTACTGGGCCGTACCAGCTGGAGCCCACCACTGGTTCTACTCTACTCTACTCTATTTATATTGCCTTCAAGTGAATGTTGACTTCTGGCAACTACATGAACTATAGTTCCTGCAGATTTTTTGGCAAGATTTTTCAAAAGTGGTTTGCCATTGCCTCCTTCCTAGGGCTGAAGAATGTGACTGGCCCATAGTTACCCAGTGGGCTTTGTGCCTAACGTAGGACTCACAGTTTCCTGATTTTATATTTTATAGCTTGATGCTTTAACCTATACACCTTATTGGCTCTTGTTTGATGTAAATAAGCAACAAAAGATATTTTGCATCACAATAATCCTCTCAAATTATATAGGCAGAGTTCTGTGAAGGATTTTGAACTGAGAACAGGGTTAGCATATTAGAGGCATCAGCCTTATTTTGAATGATTTCAAAATTCCCACAAATGAATTCAATCTTTGCCAAGAATATAGCTCTACTAACTATAAACATTTATTTGGTGGGGTGGTCTGCTTGTAATTCAGTGAGAAACAAATTAGAGTTTTGGCAGAGAGATGCTGGCAGAACCCATCTCATAAAGAAATATGTAGCAAGTTTATGTTATGGTACAACAAAAATCTTACCTGTTTCACTTTGCTACATCATTGTTCCCATTGTTGTATCCCCAGATACTGGGGTTCTTCTCTGCTTAACCCATATCATGAAAAATAAAAAGTTATGACCAACAACATCTAGAAACCAAGTTTAGAAACTAGTGATACTTATTAAAAGAACCCTAGATAAATTATGCATTGTCTTTCTGACAGTAAGAACAATCAACCAAAGGAATGGCTTGCCCTTGGAAGTTGTGGGAGCTTCATCGCTTGAGACTTTCAAGAAGAGATTGGACTGCCATTTGTCAGATGTGGTGTAGGGTCTTCTGCTTGAGCAGGGGGTTGGACTAGATGACCTATAAGGTCCCTTCCAACTCTGTTAATCTGTCTGTCTGTCTCAAAAAAGGGCTTCCCTACTATCAAGACTTTGAAAGTGGTGGATGCAACAAACTTTTTACACTGCAAGAGGTAGCTGGATAATTAAAAATTCAGTGAACTTGGTTCAAGCTGCATGACAATAACTATTTCACTCAATTGCTTGAAAATAGAAATGCTTTAAAAACAATAACAATTTGTTTGTTCTCTTGGAAGGTTCAAGGCTCTGCCTCTAATAAGGCTATGATTCAAACAGCAGAAAACTGGATAGGAAGAAGAATTAATTCTAACAGCCTCTTTTACATTAAAACAAGGAAACAGGCCCAAAGAATGAAATCACCGTAGGGATGACTTCTCAGCATGACTCCAGATGTTAAGTATCACCTTAATTTCAGGGAGCTCTACCTACTGTGACCCATGGCAAGGCTTTATCTAAATGCACAGAATGCCTGGACCTGAAATTAAGTGGGAGAGCAAAGAACATTATGAGGGGCAGCCTTAGTAATGTGTTTACAGCTTCTGTAAAGCAATATCATTGCCATGCAGCTGTTTAATCCTGACAGCATGGAATGCTTTAGAAGCACATCTACCTCCGGTGTCTCCTGGAGCCAGCTGATTTCACTCCCAGCAACCATTGGAGAATACAGCACAAAGAATATAACTAATTTTAACACTTTCATAGGCATCCCCTCTGGGATAGAAATGTAAGCAGTGTGAACAGTTCCTTTAAAATAAAGTGTATGATTTAAGCAGAATGATTTCTCATCTTATCTTGGCAGAAATGTAACACTGATTGGGCCTCATTCCCATGCTCTTCATGCTAGGATAGGAACAGAGAAGATGCAGTTGGTGCTTGATCAAATCCATGGACTGTAAGGATGAAGTCACCAGTTCCCAGATATATTCCTACTAGGAATACAGGCCCATAAATGCTGGTGGTTGTGTTCATCATTAAACCATATTTCCAATCAGCCTCCATGTTTCCAGTGTCTTTCTCCCAGCCTGGGACTGAAACAGATGGATGTTTCTTCCAACAGAAGGAAAGAGACATTGGGAACGTATCATCTGCATCCTGGGGATAACTTTCAGTTCTGCAGGTCTTTAGATCTTCGCTCAGTAGCACCACATTTGACCCTGCCTGTCCTCCTTTGTGATAAGTTGTTGAATCTGGAAAACCATCTTTGGCTTACAGACACCCCTATCAGCATCTTACATAAAAGTAAGATATATTATTTGGGCCTATATTCCTAGAAGGAATATATCTAGGAACTGGTGACTTCATCTTTACAGTCCACGGATTTGATCAAGCACCAACTGCATCTTCTCTGTTCTTCTCCTAGCATGAAGAGAATAGGAATGAGGCCCAATCAGTGTTGTATTTCTGCCAAGATAAGATGAGAATTGATTCTGCTTAAATTATACTCATCCCTGCTTCTTTTTTTTAAGGGACCGTTTACATTTCTATCCCAGAGGGGATGCCTGTGAAAAGCATATAGAGAGCTATAATAACAGCTATGCTGGCTGGAGAATTCTGGGAGTTAAAGTCCACAAGTCTTAAAGTTGCCAAGTTTGAGGACCTCTGATCTAAATGTCATGTGATGTCTCTCTTAACAACTTCATTGCTTGGTGATGGGATTTCCAGTTGTATTTTTTTTAAGTGAGGGTTGTCTTTATGAGCAAAGTGGTCTGAAATATCTCTTGAGTCTTAAAAAACAAGGCAGTATTCAGGAGACATCTAAGGCTCCTTCATGATTCATTATGGTGTAAAAGGAAGGAGAAGTAAAGCATAAACAGGATCACAAGATTCTGTTATTATAGCTCACTTCAATAAAATATAATTCTAATCTACAGTGGATTCCTTTTCCTGATCTGGTATATCCTGGAATGCTGTCAA
Source organism: Thamnophis elegans (assembly GCF_009769535.1). NCBI lineage: Eukaryota > Metazoa > Chordata > Lepidosauria > Squamata > Natricidae > Thamnophis > Thamnophis elegans. Next base: position 17,254,069 of record NC_045541.1, on the reverse strand, counting down.
ATGGGGCAAAACATATTTCAGCTTTAAGGTTGAATGAGATAGATTTCCAGATTCAAGTATAGTCATAGTCTGCAATCTTCTTGGACACAAAATCCCTGCTTGATGAGCAAATAGTGATCTGGAAAGCCTCGGCAAATAGTGATACAGCATTATATGATGCTCTAGTCACACTCTTTCCTAAACCAGGAAATCACTCATTCTCTAGTCACCTGACATTAACTATTGAGACACACTCTACATGGGGCTGCCCTTAAAAACTACTCAGAAGCTTCTATGGATCCCGAATAAAATGACATGGATTTTGATGAGCATTTCTTGATATGTTCATTTGACACCCTTACTTTGGGATGACCTGCATGGGCTGCCAGTTTGCTTCCAGGTACAATCCAAAATGCTGGTAATAACTTATACCATATGATTTTGAGAGATCACCTATCTTCTCTGGGTACCTGGCAGGCTCTGAGTACCTTCAATTAATCAATGCTATCCCTAAAAACCCATTCATCAAGACCCAGGTACTGTACCTACTCTGTCGTGGTGTTTGTCCTTTCGAATGATGTTAGATATGAAATCTTAGCTGATCCCGTCCTAATGGCCTTCCAGAAAGTCTCAAAGATCTGACCCCAGGCTCTGAACTAAGGTGGTTGGAGTTTCTTGCTGTATTTGTGATACATGTGTTTTTGTTGTTTTGCCATTTTGGTTCATATTTTATGTTTTTATTCCCACTACATATTTAGTATATTTTTCTATGTTGTAATGGTAAAGGTTTTTGTGCTAGTCATTCCTGACTCTAGTGGGCAGTGCTCATCTCCATTTCAAAGTCAAAGAGCCAGTGCTGTCTGAAGTTGTCTCCATGGTCATGTGGCCAGCATGACTAAACACCGACACTGTTACCTTCCCACTAAAGGTGGTCCCTATTTTTCTACTTGCATTTTTACATGCTTTCGAATTGCTACGTTGGCAGAAGCTGGGACAAGTAATGGGAGCTCACTCCGTTACGTGGCACTAGAGATTCGAACTGCCAAACTGCTGACCTTTCTGATTCACAAGCTCAGTGTCTTAGACACTGAGCCACTGCGTCCCACTTCTGTGTTGACCCAGAGTCAATTTAGAGTTGGGCATGCCTAAAGTCAATAGAAATAAATAAGAAGAATTTTTGCAGTTCACTATTATGGCCTCATTTTTTTGAATTGACTACCAAGATAACCTACAGAAATCTACAGGGTCAATTTGTATGTTGCAAGATCCAATCTGGGGCAGTCACCAGGAAACCTCTGATCCCGGTGACTGACCCAGATTGGGTACATGTAAATTTGCCTTCACTGAGTTCTTGTTTCTTTGAATTATTTGGCATTCATTATCTCTCCCTGTGATAACACAAAGCTATATTGCTTCCAAATGTGTTTAAAAATACATAAATCTAATGAAGAAATTTAGCTTAAAGCTACATGCAAATAAACAATGATCTTTAATATCTGTATCAGTATAAGGAAATGCAAAGCATGGCTACTTCAGAATCCTCCTAATGCCAACCATCGTTTTGAATATTTCAAATTTGTAACCAAGAGGTTTACTTCCATGTCAAAACAAGGAAGGTACCCAGAAACAAACTGGCAATCAATCTGGCTCACAAAGCAGAGATGCTACATGAGCACATTGATGCCCCTCACTGCCTATGTCACTGCATTCTGGTCTAACTGAAGCTTTCAGATGGTCTAAAGGGAAGCCCTATAATGTAGTAGTCAATACATGAGGGTACTAGGGCATGACTGACTGTCTGAAGGGCTCTCTCTTCTAGGAAACAGTGACACACCAGATGAAGTTGGGCAAATGTCTTCCTGGCCAGAGCTGCCACCTGCCAGGGTTCCGAAGGATGCCGTAACTAAGTCATGAGCCATGAGCCTCAAGCCAAGCTTCAAAAGAAATCCAGTTATTTATTAGGAGCAACATGTTAGCACGTACCCAAGTGAAGCCAGTTCTGCCCCTATGTAATTTATGGCCCAATTATGACCCTGTTTTCCCCCTCCTCCCTGGGTGTGTCATAAATCACATTCTCCAATCGGAGCACTTTCGTGGGCTGTAGAGATTACACCCCTCCAGCTGTTGCAGGTATCCTGGGATACAGCCTTGAGAAAGGTATGCATAGAAAGTGCTTCTGGTTGTGGCTACTTGCTGCTCCATCAGCTTTTCCCCCTCCTCCCTATGGCAACTTGAGAGCAGGCCGGAAATACCTTGCGAGTTGAGACACCACTGCTCCTTGAAGAAAAGCTGTGAGTTCAGGAAACCCCCAAAATTGCACACCATCCTTTAAAGGGAAAGTGCCCCTCATCCAAACTCAAAGTTGGAATATCCCCAGATCAGGGGTGGGTTTAAACTGGTCCGTGGCAGTCCGCGTGGACCGGTTGGTCGGTGAACCCGGAAGAAAGTAACTTCCAGGAACGCCGAAGAGCCCACCCGCCCACCCGTGCTCCTTACCGGTCTTTGAAGGCTTCTGCGCTTCCACGCAGGCGCATGGCACATACAGTGCCTGTGCGATTCTCCGCGAGCAGCTGGAGCATCGCGCAGGCACTAAGATGCATGCGTGAACTGCACGCGTGCACGAGGACGCCGCCGGCCCCGTTCCAACTGTACTGGTTGGAACGGGATGAGCAACCCACCACTGCCCCAGATCTGGTTCAAATTTCCCCAATCAACCTTTCCCCGCCACCCAAATCTCCCCGTGTCATTTTATATATACAGTTTAAAGCATTTTTCATCTTTCCTATATCATTTTAAAAACAAAGCGTAACCATTTGTGTTCAGAAACATACACTGACTTCCAGATGCATGTGGGGAACAGAAGCATCCATTCTCCCTGTTCCAATTTGCATTCATGACCTGCTGAAAGCATGAAATCTAAATGTCTCTTCCCTGCCCGAGATGCAGTATTACTGCACAGCAGTGCTACTTTGGGAACATCAGAGAAGGATAAAACATTTGGCTCTTTCACTTGATGCAGTCACGGCAAGCATTTTGAACACCAAACTATAGTGGAGGGAAAATTCTTTCTGAAAATGAAGCAGTTAAAGAAAAAGCAGCATCAATGGATTAGGCGAGGTGGCTATGGGATGAAAAGATTTGAGAGCAATTGAGAATACTTCTCTTTTAATTCTACTCAAAGGTGGGCTGCTACGGTAGCTAACGTTATGGCCAGTTTGGAGAATCTCCAAATCCCACGCCACCCTGCCCCTCTTACCCCACCCTGCCCGTCTCACCCCATCGTCTACCACCCACCCCACCCCACCCCTTCTATGAGTCTCTATGCAGCCTGTTTTGCAGGGCCCTGTGAGGAGGCTCGGGAAAAGGAAAAAGACAGGCTTCCTGGAAGCTTCTGGAGGACCTCCGGAGCCCAGGGTAGGCAGCTTTCACCCTCCCAGAGGCTCAAGAAAAGCCTCCGGAGACTGGGGAAGGCAAAAATGTGCCCCCCCCCCCACTGTGGTGCAGGAGGCTGACTAGGCCATGTCTACCATGGCCACACCTACCCAGCAACTGTGTAGAGAATCCATTGCTAATTTTTTTGAAGCTCATCCCTGATTCCACTCCATATCCCAAATAGAAAGGCCTCTACACCAAGTAAGGACACCAGGTAAGGACCAGAGGTCTTAGGAGTAGAATTCTCCAGTCAAGAAGGGGCAAATCCTGTTAACTGGAGGTCCCAAGAGTCATAATTCTGACACATTTGAAAGAGTATCAGTCTGGGGAAGGTTGCTATAAATGAAAAACTACGAATAAAAATGACAGGTTAAGAAGGCTGGCGGCTATCTATAGCCAAAAACATGTAGGTGGACAATGCTGCTCAGCCTAGATTATTTCATCTGTACACAACTAATACTCTTGTAACTTTAACTGGGAGAAATGGTACACCATAGGGGAACATTTTGCCAAAGGAAGTTACTAAAATGCGTTAATTTACAATATGCTGCAAGCCTTTACTCTTGAGGGAAAGAAATTTGGGGAGGTTGTGGTACTTCAGTGCTACTGCTGCTTCAGCACCACCAATGTGTTGCTGCAGTCATGTGATTCTCATTTTTAACATTACCTGAGAACTTACTGGGAATTCATACATAATCCCTTGCCAACAGCAAGTTGGAAATATAAGTTTTTTTATTTTTTCATTTTTATAACATATAACCATATGTATACTATTACATAACCAACATCGTATTATATTATTAAATGTTTACATCAATTTGCCTTACCATCAACTCCCAAAAACAATTATTGGCTCTTCTGCTCTCCATGCACCATATTTGTCACTTTCTTCTCCCTCTCTCCTCTTTCTCCCTCCCTCCTTTCTTCCCTCTGTCGTCTTTCTCTTCTCTACTTCCTCTTCCTCTCTCCTTCTCCTCTCTCTCCTTTCCACTCCTTCTTTCTCTCTCTCCTCTTCCTCCCCACCTTCTCTCCTCTCCCTCTCTTCTTCCCTTACCTCTCTCCTCTACTTCACACTCTTCATCTCATTTATTTGGTGTATTTCAGCCTCTGAGCAAGCTCCATTTTATGTTGATGTTATTTATATTTCCTTTTCAATATACATATTTAATTTTAACATATATCTTCCTGCTTTTTTTCCAAACAGAAAAAGTATACATATATACCGTATTTTGGAGTATAAGACACACCAGAATATAAGACGCACCAAGGTTTTGGAGAGGCAATTTTTTTTAAAGTTTTTGCACTCTGCAAGCCTCCCAAAAACAGGCCCATTTTTTCCAAGAAAAGGGCATGAACAGCCCTTAGGAAGCTTGCAGAATGTTCCTAGGGGGACAAAAATGGCCCATTTTTGCAAAAAACAAGCCTGTTTTTTGTCAAAAAAGAGCATTAGGAAGCTTATAGAGTGCTCCTGGTGGCTGGGGGGGGCAAAATTAAGCAAAAAGGCCCAGGTTTTGCTCATTTCTGCCCCCAAGCCCCCCCCCCCCGAGTTCTCTGAAAGCCTCCTACAAGCTATGCCTGGCCATTTTAGTGAAGGAGTGGAGTTTCAGGAGGAAAAAAATATTCAGTGTATAAGACGCACCCAGATTTTCAGCCTCTTTTTTGAGGGAAGAAGGTGTGTCTTATACTCTGAAAAATACCGTAGTAATCGTATTTTTATCCCCCCTCCCAGCCTATTTTTGGCTGAGATGTAAACCTGGTTACAATTCTCAGCTATTCTCATCATTATATTTATGTAATTATGCATGCTTACATGCCCCAAATTTGTGATTCTGTCTTTATAATCTCAATAATTTCCCATCGTAAGTATATTTCATGTTCCCTCTCCATTTTTCCTTAGGTTACTCTTAATTGTCTATAAATAACAATCCTTACTGTTCAATGATCATTACAATTCCCTTAATCTACTATATAGAATAACAAGCAGTTATCCCTCCCCTCTCATTTTGTTCATCATTTTAGGAGTTCTATATGTATCCATGTTTCATATATTTTAACCCATACTTAATTGTCCTTCCATTGTCATACTCAATCAATTAGCAACTCAGTTTAATTATCATGCATAAAAGTGAATCACATACATCTGCTTTACATTCTCCCCATAACAGTTTCATATTTGTCCATATTCCATATATTTTAACCTTTATTTAATTATCTTTCCATTATCATATTCAATCAGTTAGCAACTCAATTTTATTATCATGTATAGGAGTAAACCACATATCTCAGCTTTATATTTCCTCATATAATGGCTTCTAATTGTCTGATTTTTTCCTAGTAAGTCTTTTGTCGCACTTCTCTAATCCTGCCTTCTCTCTTTTTTTTTTGACATGTCCACCATCTTCAATTTTCTCCAAGCCACTGTCAACCCCAATGAAATCTTTTGTATTTCCTTTTGTTGGGGTGTAACCCCTCTCTTCAATTTTCCCTATGCCACTGTCAACCTCAGTAAGATATTTTGTCTGCTTTTTATTTCCTTTTGTTGGGACACATCCCCCTTTTCAATTTTTGCTATACCAAACTCAATGAAGTATTTGTCTGATTTTTATTTTCCACCATTTCTATCCCTTCATTATCCCTCCCCTCTTTTTCCTTCACTTCTTCCTTCAGTTCCTGCTTCTCTGAGTTCAAAATTCTATTTAGACTTGATTTTAATGATTTATGAATATTTTTTATAATTTCACATAGTTCTTCAAATTCCCACTTTTCCATAATGTCCAAAGTTACAGTTACTTATACAGTTCTTATTTCAGAGTTCTGGTCCACCTTAAATTTAGCTGGTTCATCTGATGTAGAGAAGAAAAGAGGTGGGAGCCATCTTGATCCTTTGTTCTTCCTTAATATCCAGTTCCAAAGTTGCAGTTAGTTATATAGTTCTTATTTCAAAGTTCTGGTCCACCTTAAATTTAGCTAATTCAACTAATGTGAAGCGGAAGAGAAGTGGGAGCCATCTTGATCTTTTGCAAAGAAAAAAATCTGGATCTGTCCATTAATATCATTTATACTCTCAAGGTTCTTTGCCTTTTCCAAGTTCTGATTTATGACTGTGGGTTAATTAGATCTTCTTACCAGGCTTTCATATTGTCCTGGACATTCCTGCTCAGTTGCTTTGTCTGGAAGCCAGCTTCTTATGCAGCCATGTTGCCATGCTGCCACCCCGACTCCAATTCAGAGAGAAAATATCTGACCTACAAAGGACCTGTTGCACTCCCTCTGGGTCTGATGAGACGCTGCCCATTCTTCACCCCCCCCCATGGGGATTCTGATCCAAAAATGATCTCGGAATTGGTGTCAGGCCTGCAGTCAAATTCCTTTCAGAATCTTTGGCTTTCCACACTTTTTCTCTCTTTCTTTACAATGCTTTTTCAATAGTGGGCAAATGGGAGGGGGGAAGAGTAAGGAGTAGAATGTGTTTGTTTTCAAAATAAAAAAAAGTCTTTTCTAGAAGCCCAAAGTCATCTTTTGTCTCCACACCTCTGCATCTGACCGGAACCAGGTGGATGGAAATGCCAGTGCGGCAGAAGAAGCTTGGACCATGTGAACTTTCAACTGGGTGGGAATCCCAGGAAGCTTTCAGATTCAGGATTCCCACAGATGTGCCAACATGTCTGTCTTATTAAATTGGAACTTTTAAGGATAGCTCTGTCTTGGACTCTGATTTATTTCTGGATGATATTTGGAACGCTGACATTTGGTTTGTCAGACAGAGTTCACGTGAGACTCTTCAGAGCTCACACACCCCTCTTCTGTCCAGGTGGAGAACTTCCGGTTGACTCACTCATTCTGTTTCTCTGTCTAGGAAAGGAAATGTCTGTGAAACAATGATCCAATGGGGTGTACCCAATAGGGTGTAGTTGCTTAGAAGGAGATTTGAGGGTCTATTATAATCATTTATAATCATTTTCTAAGATTAAGCCTTTAACTTTGGAATATAATATTCTCTCTCCCTCCCTCCCTCCCTCCCCCCTCTCTCTCTCTCACACACACACACACACACTTGATTCATTACCTCTGCAGTGTCTTCCATTCTGCTGCTTTCAAGGTCTCCGTAGACAATTATAGTAAAAGGCACCCCTACACATAGCAATTTTTCTCTCACAGCATGGGGACTGTGTGGTTTGAAATAAGGAAGTTATATTCATAGGCATTAAGGTTACAGGTGAAGGAGGGAGGATAAAATGCCCCATAGTGTCTGTTTCATCAACCTTTTTCTTTTGCTCATGTCCTTTTGATATAGATCTAAAGGGAGGCATCTTTCTCATTTGAAAATAATTCCTATCTCAAAGAAAGAAAAGCACCAGACATACAAACATGTATGTCAGCATTAAAAAGAAACATTTCAATGAGACGAAATTGTGCAAATTTTTAAAGAGATTATTATTTTCTGGGCCAGTCTGCTCAATTTCATTCCTGTCCCCTTTCGGAAGAAAAGAACTTGCTACGTATGTCACATCCAACAAGCTTTTATGGCTCAAATCCAAGAACCCCTGAATGTAGTTGTATTCTATGCCAAGCAATTGTCAGAGATTATGGTCATGTTGCTGCCGGCATTACTGCTGGTTTGCCATGGCACACGCTGTGTGCGCATGCACACTTGTGTATAAATTGTTTTGTGCATGCGCAGGACTTAAAAAAACATTTAAAAAGGACTAAAACACATGCTGGCAATGACATGGGTGATCGGGGAACCATTCAGGGGCTTGGTCAGCCTGCCGTCCCTACCGGTTTGGCAACCAAGTCACAATTTCCACTACCGGTTCGCCCAAACTGATGCGAACTGGTAGCAACCCACCTCTGATGTATGGCTATTCTGTGAAACTGTCATCTTTCCGACCATCACCATTAAAATATTATAAATTCTGTAACACAAAGTGGTAGGCTCTCAATAAACACAAATTTCATTCCATTTCTTTCTTTTCTTGTTGTATAGGTTAATAATTTGGGGAAAAAAATAGAAGAACATCAACTGTCAGAAATGTCAGATCCATAACCATTTTCTCCCCATTCAGGGAAGTCATTCCCCTTTTTTTTCTCCTTCTCCCTGGTCTTTTGCAAGTTTTACCAACTGTTGTTCATCATCCTGTGATTTCTTAGCGTTGTTAGCCCTCATTAGGGTCTTCTGTGAGTGGTGATAGGTAGGTGGGGGAAATGTTGCTTTTGAACATCAAAGAGTTCTTGCCGATATTGCTGGCATGTTTCCCCCTTTTGTTTTTGTGTCCCATTTTTGCTTAAATTGCCACTCACATTCACCATCTAAGTTTGCTGCTTATTATCTTGGAATCCCCTTTGATAGCGATTCTCTCCAACTGATACTCAACCCAGGCCTTCTTTTATGTATTCATAAATATCTTGAAATAGTATTCAAGATTGCTATACAGAAGGTCTTGGGTGGGTTACAATTCATGCCCACAACAAATTGTAAATGTAAAACCAAGTAAAATGATTAATAAAATCAGTAATAAAAAGATATAAGTTCAATATACTCAGGGGTGGGCTTTAAAAACTTTAGCAACAGGATCTCTGCCCAGTTGATGGGTCTAATGAGCATCCTGAACCATGGCAGGGAGGCATTTTTGTCCTCCCCAGGCTCTGGAGGCTTTCCTAGAACCTCCGGCAGGGCGAAAACAGCCTCCCCCCAGGATCCGGATTCCCTCCAGAACTTGTGGAAGTAGTGTTTGCTAAGTGAGGACCATCTGTAATGCAGGCTGTAAAGATAAAAGCCTTAGTAAGCAATGGCTTACACCCATGCCTACCATGGCCATGCCCACCCAGCAACGTGGCACCGAACCCGTTGCTGCAATTTTTTGAAGCCCACCCCTGCTCAAAACCCATCATTGGGCATACACAGCAGTAATGAGGACAGACGAGAAACTTTTCTTCTTTATCTCCATTGCATCTTCTTAGTGTCACTTAACAGAGGATGGGATTTTTTTCTGAGATGAGGAAACACTTGCAATCTGGTTCAAAGAAAACTGGCTTCTATAATCTTGGCACCACACTGTGAGAAATTTGCAAAACCTTTTGAATATAAAGTTGCTTTGCACAACTTGGATTCAATAGTTAATGCAACTCCAGAATGCAAAGGTCCAGAGCAACATTTTGACGTGCTTTATTGGGTTTTTAAGTTCTTGAGACCTGAGGAAGTAGACAAGACATTGGATGCCTGAACCTTGACCTTCTTGACTTATGAAATTTAATAGAGAGGGTTTCATATTGACATCATTTTTGTGCCAAGTGAAGGTATTTCTATTTTCCCAAGCATTTTAATTGTATTTTTAATTGCATTTTTATTAATATTACTTTTGATTTTTATGGCCCCCTTAGTAGTGCCTAACTTGTATGGTGCTTTCAATTAGCATTATAATTGATTATATAAATCTTGATTCAAATTACATCTTTTAGAGTGTTTTATGGTAAACCATCCAGAGGGCTGCCACCATTGGGTGGTTTAAAAATTTAAATCAATCAATAAAATCTGAAACTTCTGAATCATCTTCAAGGACAGATTCACTTAAAGTACATTTCAGGACTTGAGCCAGGAAGTTACCAGGACATGAGCTACTGCAGCTAGTCTAGTAAAGATTCCAGGCATGAGACCAAGCAAAGTTGATTGAAGGTAGTTCAAATCAACAAGGTCTGGGCTCAGGTAAGTGGAGTCAGGTAAATTCAGGACTACAGCAAGACTTATATATCTGCTCCTTCAGAAAAAATGAAGGAGGGAGATGGGTGGGCTAGAAGCATGACATTAATTAATTAATTAATGAGCACCCCAATTGATATGTGGGATGGGCAAGGGGGGAATTATAAATGGAATCATGATATTGGGATATAATGTTCATGCCTTCTTTACTTGCATCATAATATCATATGCAAGAATGGAATGATGAGCTCATAATTTTGACAAAATTCCAGTGGCTGCAGATATTCATTACCCCTATCCAGGGTTGTTAAGGAATACAATTCCCATAATGGCTGGCTTTGAGTATGTGTGTTTTTTTAATTGCAGACACAAACAAAGCAACTCCATCTTGAAAGATTTAGATTACATATTAATTATCCATCTCTGTCATCAAACCATTAAATCTTGTGAAATATGAAATACACTTGAATGTACACTTGATGATTGCAACGCGCTGTACATGGGACTACCCTTAAAAAGCGTTCGGAGACTGCAGTTAGTTCAGAATGCGGCTGCACGAGTGATATTGGGTGTGCTGAGGTACACCCACGTTACACCTGTCCTTCGTGAGCTGCACTGGCTACCACTTGGTCTCCGGACTCAATTCAAGGTGTTGGTTATCACCTTTAAAGCCCTACATGGCTTAGGGCCAGGGTACCTTCGAGACCGCCTACTGCCACATACCTCCCAGCAGCCAGTAAGATCCCACAGACTGGGCTTCCTTCAGATGCCATCAGCCAAACAGTGTCAGTTGGCGGGCCCTCAGAGGAGAGCCTTCTCTGTGGCTGCTCTGACTCTCTGGAACCAGCTACCCCCGGAGATCCGGACCATACCCACTCTCATGGCCTTCAGGAAAGCTATAAAAACTTGGCTGTTCCGGCAGGCCTGGGGCTGTTGACCTCACTGTTGAGGTCCAGCCCCGATTAGAATGAATGTATGAGGGTGTTGCTGTTTTTAAACTGTTTTCTTTTATCATGTGTTTTTTTTCTTATACTTTTTGTAAGCCGCCCGGAGTCCTTCGGGATTGGATGGCATATAAATATATTTAATAAATAAATAAATAAATAAATAAATAAATAAATAAATAAAATATTATAAGCACCTAATTAGATAATGGAACAGTCCTTAAAAAGCAGCACCTCTAAAGCACCAATACCTAATATTCAAAAGCAAAAAAAAAAAAAATTCTCAAGGGGATTGAAATCATGTAATGGTTATAGTGTCAGTATTTTATTCTTATCAGTCCTTGAATATTGCAAAGCAAACTAAAGCTATTGTATAAATTATTCTGTTTATTTTATTTGTCTTATCATACGGCAAGAGAACTATAAAAGAAGTTTCTTTAAATACATTGATATTTGCTTTCTGAGCTTTCATATCCCTAGATGGCATAAATCTGGGGCAAAACGTTCCCAAATATCATAGTGTAGAAAATCACAAAAGAGAAATGAATGATCACAGCTTTTCGAGCCTTGTGTCATTGAAAATATATGCTTAGCCTTCTGTCAATTAAAATTCTCTTCAAAGCAATCAAATGAGTGGTGATTTGAAAAGCCAGTAGTGAAGTTGTTGCTTTGGGATGAGTCCCAATGAGGGCAACATTGTGATTTAGTTGTGAATGAGTTATTTCAGGATTATAATTTGCAATCACGAAGAACAATTTCAGGCTGCAGTTCTATGCATATTTTGCCAAGATACATGGCTTACAGAATGGAACTGCTTAAACCTGGGCTACATTAGAATCAGCAAAGCAAAAGACTAAGGCTTTTCAGAAGGATATAATATTATTTGCAACAAGGCTTTTCTACATAAACTGATTTAAGACATCCCTTTCTGGATTTCAAGCTTTTCCCTTTCCTTCGCTTTGGTCATGGCGATAACTTGATGATTTTTCTGTACAGAATTTATCACACCCCTTGATTGGTGGATGGTTTTTCTTTTCTAGTCCTTCTACGGAGGGAGGGAGGGAGGGAGAGAGAGAGAGGGAGAGAGGGAGAAAGGAAGGATGATTGAGCTTCATCAAGGTATCACTGGATCTAATATTGCCGCAATCCTGCAGAGAATATTATATCTCATCACAGTCTATAACAGCAGTGACTTTTTCATTAATCCCATCTGATGTGACCAGTGGTGGGGTTCAAAAAAGTTTACTACTGGTTCTGTGGGCATGGCTTGGTGGCGTGGCTTGGTGGGTGTGGCAGGGAAAGGATATTGTAAAATCTCCATTTCCTCCCCATTCCAGGGGAAGGTTACTGCAAAATCCCCATTCCCTCCCAATCAGCTGGGACTCAGTAAGCAGATAATAGATGGGGGCAGGGCCAGTCAGAGGTGGTATTTACCAGTTCCCGAACTACTCAAAATTTCCGCTATCTGTTCTCCAGAACTGGTCAAAACCTGCTGAATACCAGCTCTGGGTGTGACTATAAAATAAAGATAAAATAGTTAAAGATTTTAAAATGTTTCAGTTCTGTGTGTGTATACAGTATTTTAATATACTCACACCTTATCCGTTGGTGCACTGAATATCTTAACCAATTCTACAGTTTACAGTGATTTATGTCAAGAACAGGTAGTCCTTGACTTACAACCCTTTGTTTAGTGACTGTTTCAAGTTACAACATTACTGAAAAAAGTGAGTTATGACCATTTTTCATGCGACTATAACAGCACCCCCATGGTTGTGTGATCAAAATTTGGATGCCTAGCAACTGTTTCATATTTATGATGGTTGCAGTGTCCCGGGGTCATGTGCAAAGTCAGTGGGGAAGCCATATTCACTTAATAGCCATGCTACTAACTTAACAACTGCAGTAAATCACTTAACAACTGTGCCCAGGAAAGGTTATGCAAAACTCATTTAACAACTGTCTTGAGTTTGGGCTCAATTATGGTGGTAAGTCGAGGACTATCTGTATGCTGGTTATATGTGAAATTTTGCTCCGTTTTGTTAAATACAATGAGCAGATTCATAGATAGTACTCTATTTGTTCATTATGGGATTTCTTTATTTTTGTTTTCAGAGTTATGTGTCAACATGGAAAGGTTCTGTTTTTAAACATATTAACAGGCATGGATTTTGTCATTGTTTCATTTTTCTTGGGTGGTGGTGGTGGTGGTTATAGTAGCATTTAGTCTACTATTCGGTTTGATCATAGCAGCACTGTGTACGTAATCCTCAAATATCCTAAACCTTAGGAAATAATTCTTAATCTACATTTGTACCTAAACCTTGTATCGTCCTATTCAAAGCAGCTAGAACTTGTCAGCTGCATATTCCTTTAGTAAATTATCGTTATGATTTATTAAACAGCACCTTAAAAGTCAGGTTGTTATAATCCTTTCTTTATATTTGTCACCTTTTAAAATAATGGGCAATGCTTTCTTCAAACGAGGACGAATAAGCAAATGGAATGTTCTCCAGTCTATTGCTCATAGTACACAGAAAATGTCATTATTTGCATTACTCAGCCTATAATTGGTTTCACCTCAATTCTTTTGAAATGCTATCAGAATGGCAATAATCCAAGTTGAATGTAGTACGTAAATTAATTAAGGGACCTTTGTTATTATATTTTGTAACTGACTCTATCAGAGCTCTTACCTCCCTCAGGCATAGCAGTAGAGAAACAGCTGGTCATCTTTTCACCTTAAGAAGGAAAGTGGTGTTTGATAATGAAATCTTGATCACCTACCATCTGCCTCCTAATGTTCAGCAGACCTGGCATAATTTGTCAATCTGCTGTACTCTAACAGGAAAAAGGAAAGTTAGGCATCTAGTTTTATTAATGTTTACTCAAAAAAACTATCCATGACGTTCAATGGATTTCTATCCTAGTTAGCACACAAGCAAAGCGCGGAGAAAGAAGGGCGCTTTAAATAGTGCATCGAAAGAAAGCCGATTTAACTTAAGGTAAGGGTTAGGTTTAGGTTTAGGTTTAGGGTTAGGGTTAGGGTTAGGGTTAGGGTTAGGGTTAGGGTTAGGGTTAGGGTTAGGGTTAGGTTAAAGGTTAGGTTTAGGGTTAGGTTAAGGGTTAGGTTTAGGGTTAGGTTTAGGGTTAGGTTAAGGGTTAGGTTTAGGGTTAGATTAAGGGTTAGGGTTAGGGTTAGGTTTAGGGTTAGGTTTAGTGTTGATGACGTCCTGTTGATCACGTCAGTGACGCGGTTTAGTCGGGCGCGGTTTTGTCGTTTGCCCTTTTGTCGGTGAACCAAGCCATCAATAGCAATCCTAGAGATGTTTACAGAAGTAAAGAAGTACAGAAGTAAAGCCCCTTGAGTTATTGAGACATACATCTAAAAGTGTTTCATCCCATCCGAGTTAACTTTATTGAAATTAAATGTTTTAAGGCATAAAAATACAGTGAAACTTCATTCTGACTTGACTCTTTGTAAGAAGGGGGCCCTTGTTATTTAAAAAATTTGGTTCAATCAGAAAGTACATAAATTTGCATTGTCTGCATGATATAACTGCACAAATCACACCGATTACATCAACTTACTTAATGAGCATCCATGAGTGGAAGCCTTATGCAAATACAAATTCTGCAATTTACCTTTACTTGTTTAATTATAAAATTTGTCTGGCTGTCCATATTAAATACATAATTCTGGTGGATAACAAACCAGGTCACAAGACAAATAATACACAACTACCAAAAACCAAACACAGTTAAAATAATTAAACAACAAGAACCAAGGCACCACATAGCCTACTTACAATACAAACACACATATGTTGGATTCCTCTAACATGTTGGTCATATTGTATGGGAGAAAGGTCTTTGTAGCCTTCTGGAATGACAAGAGGGTCTGGACCAGTGATGGAATTCAAATTTTTTTACTATTGGTTCTGTGGGCGTGGCTTGTTAGACATGGCTTGGTGGGCGTAACAGAGGAAGGATACTGTAAAATCTCCATTCTCTCCCCACTCCAGGGGAAGGTTACTGCAAAATCCCCATTTCCTCCCAATCAGCTGGGACTCACAAAGCAAAGAATAGATGGGGGTGGGGCCAGTCAGAGGTGGTTTTTACCAGTTCTCATAACTACTCAAAATATCCGCTATCGGTTCTCCAGAACTTGTCAGTACCTGCTGAATACCACTTCTGGTCTGGATCCTTCGGATCTCAGTAAAGGAAGTTTTAAAGGGCAGGTGCCCCAACAGAGAAGGCATGCCTCCTCAGTCCCGTAAGATGATTACTGTTTGAAAGAGGGACCTGGAGCATGCTCACATTGTTGGATGTGATAAGAAAGGTAGAGACTCTCAAGATAAGTAACCTGGCTGTGTGCCATGCAAGGCTTTAATGGGGATGCCCAGCTCCTTGAATTGTTCCTGGAATCATAATGGAAGCCGGTGCAGCTCATGGAGAAGTGGCCTCATGCAGGCAAATTTTGATTCCTTAAAAACTTCACACAATACTGAATCCTGGATCAATGGAAGCTTCTGAGTATTCTTCAAAGGCAATCCCAAATATAGTACATGGCAATAATGCAGTCAGGAAGTGACTAAAGTGTAATTCATGTCATTTCAACAATGATATTACACTATAAAAATTCTGCAAATTCCAACTTTTATGGAATTATGGCACGTTTGTAATAAACTGGCACCTCTATGTCATCTCATGTGAATATATGCAGTTCCTCTAAACAGCTGAAATCTTATCCAGAAGATTTTATCCAGAAGCAAGGGTTTTATCATGCCTGAAATAACAAAAGATCCCCCACAACAACTCTAAACCTTGCAAAAATGTGTAACAGATTCTAAGATTTCAGCCAATTTTTTGATATAGAGAATAATACTTACTTTTCTGATATGTAGGGCCTGTAGATACCATCTAGAACAACCGTCTATATTTCTGAGTCTTAATATACAATCTTGGTCTAATTTTACCATTATTGTAAACGCTACTGATAAGTTATTGTTTCCAGACAACATATCTGGGTTTCTAGTGTGAAAGAATGTTTTAAAAATAGTTTAGTTCAATGGTGGGCTGTTGCCACTTTGTACTAGTTTGGGTGAATGAGGGGTGGGTTTCAACTGGTTCGCGGCGGTCCCCACGAACTGGTTGGTCGGCGAACCCGGAAGTAAGTAACTTACGGGAATGGTGAAGGGCCCACCCGCGCGCCCGCACTCCTTACCCGGTTTTGACGAGTTCTGCTCTTCCACGCATGCGCAGGATGCATACAGCGCCTGCGCGATCCTCCAGAAGCAGCTGGAGCATCGCACAGATGCTAGTACGTATGCGTGCACTGCGCACGTGCACGAGGACGCCGCCGGCCCCGTTCCAACCGAACTGGTTGGAACGGGGCGAGAAACCCAACCCTGGGGTGAACCAATAGTTGTGGCCTGTGGGTGGGCTCGGCCTGCCCCCCACCCCCACTGGGGCACGATCCTATATCGCTGTGTTTCTTGATGCCACATGCACACAAATGCTCATACTTTGAGTGCTGGACGAACCAGTTGTTACAGTATGTGACGCCTACCTGTAGTTTAGTTGTATTCATATTACAGAATGATTGCAGAGAAAATGGAGTCATATTTTCTTTTTTTGCTGAACTTTAGCCTTGACAGTAGAATAGTATATTGTGTATACTATATATAATACAGTAGTAGACATTTAGAGTTATTTGTTGAAATTGATCTGTGAAACAGTTATACTGCATGAAGGAAGAATTGATCTCTATTCTAATTGTTATAGTTCTTTTTGCTGCAGATTGTAGGTGTAGAACATATATATATATATATATATATATATATATATATATATATATATATATATATATATATATATATATATATATATATATATATATATATAAATAAATAAATGCTTTATGGGATCTTGCTTTGCTGTGACTCTATTACTACAATGGAACCTCCATCTTTCAGTTTAGCAGGCAGTTTATTCATTATATTTATGGAAATGATACAAACTACACCAAACCATCTAACATGACCAAGAGACAAACAAATGGATGCTATGTTTGGGCTGTTGATTAGTAAAAGTACATTCAATAAAACTATCCTCTAACAACCAGAACTCTTGACAATCACTTGTGGGCAAAGCTTACACATAATGTAGCAAAATTCTGCCACCTTTATAGAAATATATTTATCTTGATTGTTTAACAGAAAGTGAAAATAAGAATTACCAGAGTGTCCTGGAAATTTCACCTAACCTGTTCATTAGGGATGGCAATCTTTTTGCACTGAGGAAGAAGTACACTTTTCTTATAAAAGATCACTTTTAGGGGGAAGAGCACTGGGGGATAATAACAAAATAGAGCTACTTGAGCTTTAAGTAGTAGTTATGAGGATGAACTTTACCTTAAAGAACTTTATTAAAAGGTGCTTCCCATCCTTATCTTAGGCCTTAGTTTTTTCTTCTTCTAGTTGAAAAAATTACCTCAGTGGAAAAGGTCAAGTGGCCATCAAATGTCAACCGTTTGTTCCTCAGAACCTTCAGGGGTTCCAAAAACCCAACTCAGCTGTGCCCTTCATCTTCAGAGTAGCTTTTTCTCCATTCTGAGGACCAAATGCATTACAACTGTGGATGTTCGTGTGGGGTTTTTTTTTTTCTTCCTCTTCCCACATTTCTAGGTCAGAAAACAAAATGACAGCTCTTGAGTCACAAAGCAAATTCTTCCACTAGAGCTAATTCCTGTCAGTTGAAGGAGGAAAAAATGGAGAGTGACTAGGATAGCCAATACACTCAGCCCCATCTAAAGTTGTTTCCTCTTGTAATGGATAAAGTAAAAGAACACTTGAAAAAATATTCATTTAAAAAAAGAATAAAGAATGGTTGCTTGGAGTCTATCATTCACCCCTACAGGGCAATAGAGAGAGAAGCATTTCCCCCAAGGATTGCAGTGTCACAAATATCTCAACTCCCCTGTCACTGAGAATGGAAAACCTCAGTCTTTAACTAGATGAGCTTTCAACACGTTTGCGGAAAGGTCTGGTCTCAGGCGGGATCAGACCAAAGAGAATCTTTTCCTATGTCAAAGGTAACAAATCTGCCCCTGGCACAATTTTTCTCTTTGAAGATTGCAGTAGTGTTTCAGAATTCCTTCTACTTTCTTTTTCCCCCTCAAGGCTAGGAGGACTGTTAAAACACCTGATCAAGTTTTCCACTGCCCATAATAGAGCTCAAACTTCTACACTTTGGCAGGGCTCAATTAATCCATTCCATAACGGTATAAACAATGGGCCTTGAGTTAAGTGGATGACACATACGTTTTTCACCGTACTGGTATGAGTATTAATGCATCATTAATACCTTGGGAGATCAGACAGCAGCCATTTAGCTGATGAGTTAATGTAGCTCCAAACATGATACCACATAAAAATGCTGTCTATGACATTCCTGTCAAGATGGTTGTAACATGTAAAGGAAAGAAGGAAGGGAGGAAGGAAGGAAGGGAGGGAGGGAGGGAGGGAGGGAGGGAGGGAAGAAGGAAGGAAGGAAGGACACGTTATTTCCTGGTGTTCACTCTATTTCTTTCTGCTCTCCATTCAGTATCTCCATTATTTGCAGACCTCAGCACAGATCTAAAAGAGGGATTTGTATGTGCAGAGTGAAACAGCTCAAAAGATTTGAGGAAGGGCTGTTGAGAATACATAACACAGCAGTTGTAGGAAAAGGCACCTATCCATTTCACCCCTTCTTCATGAACCATCTATGCTTTTGGAAAGGAAGAAACATTTAACCCTTAAATGGCCATCACATTTATCCATTTTCCTGAATAATATGATAGTGGCAGAACAAAAGAAGGGCCAGCATTGGTTTGAATGAACATTTTTAAAAAGCTTCAATAATGTGCAACTCACCAGCTATAATATTTGATACTGACTTCGTACTACTAGTTTTTGTCATAAAATTCAACCTTAGGAGATTCATCATGTATCTGTGGAAATTGAAATGTTTCACTTGCAGTGCGGGGGGGGGGGGACTTACTATCAAACTTAAGGAATGCAAAGATTAATGGAATGATATTCCTGGAGATATACAAGGAGGCTATGGTAGGGCAAGATGTGGAAAAAAAGACAAGAGTCGTCAGTTCAACGATCTATCATCACCCAGTCATTTGTCTATCTTGATAGCATGTTTATGTCTCATGTACATGTTGCTTAAAGCATCACTGCTGGGGAAGCCTCAACTGCTTCATTGAGAAGAAAGGAATGGACTGCTTAATTAAATAATTAAATAGCACAAAAAGCTTATGAATAGAACATAAACATTTTTTAAAAATCAAGAATATTCAATAATCAAAGCAGCATAATGACAGAAAATCGTTGAGGTGCTACCAAAGCATAAAAAAATAGTTCTATCTAAGATTATTTCTCCTGATACCTGAATGACGACTGAATTCCAATGAAATTCACCTTTGTAAGGTATAAATTAATACTAGATGTTAGAGCAAGCTAAGGGAGATGACAGCTGCTCTTTTATGCCTTACCTGAGCTCTCCACAAAAATATCTGGCAAATCAGTAAGGTTGGATTATTGGGACAACTGAGCCTGACCTAGCTAGTCTCTTCCTGTATTTTCATGACACCGATCATACTTAGCAGAATGTGACAGCTTCTGCAAGATTATAGGCTATACTGGTAGTTCACTGTATTTTTTAAAAAAAATATAGCCAGTAGCTATGCTATTCCCATACTTTATTGTGAAGTAATAAATATCTCAAAATCATCTACAGACTTGGAATTAAGGAGTAACTTCCTAACAGTGGCAATTAAGGAGAAGCTTCCTAACAAGGAGAACAATCAACCATTGGAACAGTTTGTCTTCAGAAGTTGTGTGTACTTTATCACTGGAGGTTTTTTAAGAAGACACTGATAGTCACTTGTCAAAAATGGTATAGGGCAGGGGTGCCAACCTGGCAGCCTGCAGGCTGGATATGTCACGTGCTGGCCACGACTACCCCCAGTTTAGCGAAGGGGGAAAAGTCATGATATGTCACGTGATGAAAATCTGACTCCATGAGTTTGACACCCCTGGTATAGGGCCTCCTGCTTGAGCAGGGGATTGGAATTAGAAGACCTCCAAGGTCCATTCCAGCTCTATTCTGATTGAAGTACTTAACTTTATAGAAAAAATGAGATTTGGAATGCAGGTCTTAAATATGGATAAGTAGACCCTATCTGTCTGCACCAAATCTGTAAATATATTTGAATCTGGCATATTTTCTGACACAAACAGCTTTTAGAATAAGCAGAGAGGATCCTGATATGCCCTCAGGTGTTGTCAGCACTTTGAGGTAGTCCAGATAAGAAGTACAAACCATAAATACTAACACTACCTTTATTGTAAGGTTACAGTAACAGAATCTTAGATCTCACAGGTTAGGCCTCCTCCGGATTCCATCTGCCAGCCAATGTCGGCTGGCGACTCCCCAGGGGAGAGCCTTCTCTGTTGCAGCTCCGGCCCTCTGGAACTAGAGATCGTTCTGTCGAGATCCGGACTCTTACTACTCTCCCAGCCTTCTGCAAAGCCACCAAGTCCTGGCTGTTCCAGCAGGCCGGGGGGGGGGGAGGGGTCTGAGAAACATCTACCTCCATGGAAATTGTGAATGTTGTCCCCCTTTCCCTTGTCTTTTGTGAGCCGCCCGGAGTCCTCCGGGAGTGGGCGGCATACAAGACAAATAAAATAAAATAAATAAATAAATAAATAAATAAATAAATAAATAAATAAATAAATAAATAAATAAATAAATCTTGCATGTCTGAAAGTATTTCTCCCTCCTTTCCATTTACACATGAGAAAACTAGGGAGGTCCCCTCTAAAATACTTCCCACATCTCTTCTGCATTATTTATACCAAAGAATTTTCTCTTTTTTTTGTCACTTCTTCCTGGACTGCCACTGTGACATGATCTCATGGTCATTTCAGAAAGCACAAGAAAGTATTTCTTACGATGAACTCTTGGGAATCTTGAATACAGTATATATTTTTTAAAAGAAACAGTCCAGTCTTCCAATTATTTTAAAAACATGTAATCTTTGATGGAATAATAAGTGGTTGTGGCTAGCATTCAGTTTGTTATAGATTATTCTGAGGCATCCGTACTACTCACATTAATCTGGTTTTAGATTTAGGGAGATGGGGAGATGGAGTAATCACAAATTGAGTTTTTGACTATACAACAGCATGGCTGGGAAACTTTTACAGTTGGGAGGGGTTCATTTTATTTACTTTAATATCTCAGGAACAGGTGTGGATGGGAACATGAAAGGAAATAGATATTTTAATATCTGGGGTGAGGGGGGTTATTATACATTTCTTCTCAATGTCTTTTCATTAAAAATCCCCAGGAGTTTTACAACGTTAATGCTTTATTATGAAAATTCAATGCTACAATCAGAGATACGGGAGTGTGGGGGATGACAAAGTATTGCAAAATGGGGTTGATGAATTGCATAGTAAGATGCTCACCCTTATGCCACATTAAACTAGATCCTGCTCTAAAATAAATGATGAAGGCAGAATGCTGTTCCTGGAAAACACTATATTGATCTATGTAGACAGGCAGACAACTGCATTGCACATTTTATTGACCACACAGCTTTACCATTCTATTAAAGACTAGACAACATCATACTTTAAGAATACTAGTATAGGACCAATATGATTCTTATACATTCATACGCTGCATTCATGATCTTCTTATGGGCTTTTCAGATTGACCACAGAATGAAATATGAAGTTGGACTAAACCTACTCCTGATCTCATCCAGCATTGTTTTAATGGGTATACTTTGATGGACAGAGAGGGAACCCTCTCTTCATCAAAGTATACCCATAAAAACAACGCTGGATGAGATCAGGAATAGGTCTACCCAGGGGTGTCAAACTCAATTTCATTGAGGGCTGGATTAGGGTTATGTTTGACCTTGTGGGGCTGGGGTGAGTGTGGCCACGGTGGGCATGGCCAGCTCAATGTCATCATGTCAGGAGTGTCTGTGGTGGCCTGAACACTCTGCCAGCAAAAATAGGCTCCTGAGTTCCATGTTTGGCTGCCATTGCCTCCCGCAACCCTCTGCTAGTGAAAATACAGCTCACGGGCAGAGGGTTTCAGGAGGCCATGGCAGCTGAAAACCAAACTCAGGAGCCTGTTTTCACTGCCAGAAGCACCATGGGCCAGTTCTTCACTGTTTCCAGGGTGGTACATCTAAGTACCCAGTGGGCCAGATCTGGCCCCTGGGTCTTGGGTTTGATACCCCTGGTCTAGTTCAACTTCATATTTCAGCACTGGTTGAGCAAGGGAAAATATTTCTGCTAATGATGATTCCAGGGGGAAAAAATCTTTCCCATATCCCGATTATATTAGAGACAGGCTTTTTGGATAGCAGCCTCCCTGTTCTGTAATTTCCTCCTTGCAGAGATTTGGTCAGCTCCATCCCTCTGGGTTTTAGGAAAGCTGTCAAAATCTGACATAGAAGAGTATGCTGTAAATGAAAATTGGGTTTGCAAATACATGACTTTGGTATTTTCTCATTAGCTGCCTAGATTCTTCATGTTTGGGTGGAATGCAAATGAAGTAAATAAAACAGAACTGTTTTCCTAATTCTACTGTGTGGGCCCAAACTCTCAGGTAATTTATGTGAGCTGTGCAGCTGGCATTTATATATTCCCTCTTCTTGATTTAGAGGTATTTCCTTCAAAAATAGCAATCCAGTGGGTTGAAGTTGAATGAAAATGGCAACAAAGGCTATTCCTTTATCATTTTGTTCTGCCAAAAGAAGCCTATCCCACAAAGAATATTTTGAAGGAATAGATATGGGTGCAAGTAGGACTCCCTTGTCCAGAAAGCTTGTTAGAAAGTCATTCTGAGCCTTCCCCCTTGGCCCTCTCATTTTTCTCTCTGAAAAAGCACAGGCTAACTTAAAGTGAGGCTACAATAGCAATAGCAGTAGACTTATATACCGCTTCATAGGCCTTTCAGGCCTCTCTAAGCGGTTTACAGAGAGTCAGCATATTGCCCCCAACAATCTGGGTCCTCATTTTACCCACCTCAGAAGGATGGAAGGCTGAGTCAACCCTGAGCCGGTGAGATTTGAACCGCTGACCTGCTGATCTAGCAGTAGCCTGCAGTGCTGCATTTAACCACTGCGCCACCTTGGCTCTACAGAGTTAAGTAGATGGCTAAACTCAGATAGAAGTTCTTATCAGTATGAGCCATTTTTTTCCTTTTCCCCAAAAGCTTAGATAGAACAGGTAGTGAATGGAATGGTCCATTAAATAAATAACTAAAACATGACTGCAACATACAGTAGACAGCCTGTCTTCTGCTGTTGACATCTGTCATTTGTGTGCATGTGTGTGTGTGTGTAGGTTGAGAAAGCAGCATAATTTATTCCCACAGCTACGTCAACCTTATGAAGTAGAAACAGTCTAAAAAGGTAAAGGTTCCCCTTGAACATAGGTACTAGTTGTTCATGAATCTAGTGGGCGGTGCTCATCTCCGTTTCAAAGCCGAAGAACCAGCGCTGTCTGAAGATGTCTCTGTGGTCATGTGACCAGCATGATTAAATGCCAAAGATGCACGGAACGCTGTTACCTTCCCACCAAAGGTGTTTCCTATTTTTTCTACTTGCATTTTTACATGCTTTCTAACTGTTAGGTTGGCAGAAGCTGGGGCAAGTAATGGGAGCTCTAGGGATTCGAACCACTGAACTACCAACCTTTCTGATCAACAAACTCAGCATCTTAGCCATTGAGCCACCGCAACTCACTACAGTTGAGATGGGAATAAATCCTCCATTCTATTACATACACATACACAGGAATAAGAATATAGAGATCCAAACTCTTCACTTTCCTTTATTTTTTGGTCAAGTTTCTCAATCAAAACTGTTAGGCTGCATTTTCACTATCATTAAGCTGTTTCTTCAGGCACATCAAATGGACTTCAAAGAAATCTGTCTCTCCCACACTAATGTAAGCAGGCAGGACTGCCTTAGTTATAAGCAGACAGAAAGAGACAAGAAACAGTTTAATATTTAGAGTATTTTTTTAAAAAAAAACTGGTTCATATTAAAGGAAAATATAAATTCGGCATTTTAGAAATAATTCATGGCCAATTTACTCCAAATGGATGGGGAGGAATAGAAATGCCTATTGGAAATCAGCCAGTCATCTCTAGTTGTGCTTTTCCTTTGACACTTAAGTACTGAGTAGCATTGAGAACCAAATCATTTCTGTGTAAAGTCGCAGGAAGTTAATATGGGACTTTGATTTTTATAAAAAAAATAGTGTTAATTTTAAGGTTCCTAGGCATGGAACTGTTTTCTATGATAAATAACAATTGTGATATTTAGTAGTAAAGCTAATAACATAGCATGGTCATTTGTTGTTGTTTTGCAATGTTTGCTTTGCTGTTTATTCGGGGTGGATACATGCCATTGAACTGTACTATTTGGCATCAGAAAGCATGGAGTCAGTTTGTACAGAAATACTTCCAGGTATTATAGCTGCTCACACAGTCGGCCAGGTGTTCAGACTGAATTTGGCATTTTTCTCCACTTATCGAGTCCTTCTTAAGGACCTGGGACAGGTAAACGTTCTTGCTTGATGGTATTATAAAGGTATCATCACAGGAGTTAAGCCATTCCAAGTAAAACGGCCTTTTACAATTGACTGCTGCTATTACTATTTTTAATACCAGCAGTCAATTGTAGAAAGCAGCTTTACTTGCAACAGCTTATCTCTCAATGGGATGAGCTCCCGTTTCTTGCCCCAGGTCCTGCCCACCTTGCAATTTGAAAGCACACAAATGAAAGTACATTAATAGGTACCACTTCAGTAGAAAGGTCAGCATTTACCTTTGCTGTGTAGCCACATGAGTACAGAAATTGTCTTCAGACAACGTTGGCTCCCTCAGCCAAGAAGCAGAGGTGATCATCATGCCCTAGAACCAGATACAACTGACGGGAAAGGGAACCCTTTATGTTTATTATTATTACATACACATTATTTGAATATTATTATACTGAGCAGTGGCACAGTGGTTAGAATGCATTACTGCAGGCTACTTCTGGTGCCTGCCGGCTGCCTGCAATTTGGCAGATTGATTCTCACCAAGCTCAAGGTTGACTCAACCTTCCATCATTCCATGGCCAGTAAACTGAGGACCCAGAAGTTGACTCAGCCTTCCGTCCTTCCATGGCCAGTAAACTGAGGACCCAGATTGTTGGGGCAATATATTGACTCTGTAAACCACTTAGAGAGGGCTGCAAAAGCACTCTGAAGTGATATATAAGTCTAAGTGCTATTGCTATTGCTATTATTTGTCTTTCTGCTTATGCAAAGCCAATAACAATATGTAAAACTGCAGTTTGGACACAGGAACATTTTCCTAATCAGAGAGCTTAGCATTATGAGCCTGATGCCTGGCTTGCCAATAGCTATGACAATTAATTAGTTCTGCTGCTGGGCAAAGGTTGTAGAACACAAGTGAAGCCATCGCTGCTTCCAGAAGTATTTGATCCAAAGCAATGGGCAAATTGGGAAATCAATTTCTCCTACTGCTGACCAGAATGACTTACAGGAGATTCAGCTAAAAGGCTGAATATACCAACATAAATAAATGCTATCTCCCGGCCATTGAGTTTTATGACTTGCAGTTTTGCTATTTTAATGACAAATGGGAGGATTTGATCTGGACTAAGGTGGACTTTTTCCTCCCCACAAACTAAAAGATTCCCATGCTGGCCCAGTTGGAGTCCCAACTTGGTTAATATTTTTTCTGAAACCGGCTGCTTAGATCAGGAAGTACAAAGGTAACGGTTAGGAACGGGTGAGAAATTTATGCAGTTGGCAGCCAGACAATATCGGGGCAAGTAGTTGGTCAGAATAAAGCAGAATGGGAAACAGAACAAAAGAAACAGTGACTAGATTCACACATCACACTTGGGGTTGCTGTTGAATAAGTCACAATTGGTTGGGTTTGCTTATCATATAAACCTAAAGCTTTGATGGCATATTGGGTTAGGCCAAAACTAAATAAAGTTTATCATAGTTTAGTGCAGAATTTCTCAACGTTTTCTCACCTAAGCCCCCCTTCTGTGCCCACTATGTCTAGATCCCATTACTGGATATGGACATGGAACAGTAACTGACACATTTTCTGATGTCAATAAGACAGTATTTGCAGTATAATAATTTTGCTTTTCTATCACCTCCTTGGTACATGCTGTAGACTCCTATGACATGTTTTTTATCTGTGGCCCTTGTGTTTTAATGCAGGGGTTCCCAACCCCTGGTCCAGATATCGGTACTAGTCCACCACCCATTGGGAACAAACTGTAGGCAAGCACACACAGCTCCTTTGCACAGCAGTTGGTAGATGTGTGAATCCATCAATCTCCCCTCCCCACCTCCACCCCTGGAAAGACTGCTGTTTTAGTGCCCTGTGGGACCCTACCTGGAATGCATCGGGAATACTTTTGTCTACCAAGAAAGGCTATGCCATCTTATAATATTCAGATGGTTCAAGTTTTGTTAGAAAAGAAAGACTCACCACAAAGGTCAATATTGCTTTTGAGAAGCGCAGGGTAGCTATCACTCAGAGCCAGCTTTGAAACTGTGCTGAAAACCACTTTTCTTGTATTGAACTCCAAATGGTGCTCTGGGAATTCTTCCTCTTTCTACCTTCTCCTTTCTTCTGGGGTGTTCCTCACCGACCCACCCCTTTCTAAATAGCCGACTTGTTCCAAGGCTTCTTGATTCAAATTCTCTCAATTCTTCAGAGGCCTAGGTTCGGGATAACCTGTAGCTAATATTATGGCCAGTTCAAAGAACCTCCAAATCCCACCTCTGGCTGGCCCCTCCCACCATGCCCCTCCTAGGAGTCCCCATGCAGTCCATTTGGATGTGAAGTAGGGCCCACACAGAGGCTCAGGGAGGGGGGAAATGGGCCTCCCAGAAGTTCTGGAAGGCCAGAAATGGGTCCGTTTCCAGCCTCTGGAGGGTCTCCGGAGGCTGGGGGAGGCAGTTTTTGCCTTCTCAGAAGCTTTAGGAAAGTCTCCGGAGCCTGGGGAAGGTAAAAATGTCCACCCACCCCCTGCCATCATGTTGCAGAAGGCTGATTAGGTCATGCCCACCATGGCCATACCCACCAAGCAACCAGGCAGAGAACCCATTGTTAAAATTTTTGAAGCCCATCCCTGTCAGAGATATCAACTCTTTGCAGATGCTCATGGGCCACAACTCTCTATTGCTCTTGCTCGACTTGAGCTACCTAGCAACATCCTCCTCTCACCTGATAAGGCTGCAAACATTTCAAAACTCAACAAAGCCCATCTATTGTATTTAACAGGCAGTATGTTGGATCTCTGAGTAGAAAAAGGCCCCTACCTTTTCCCTCCCAGTCAGCGGGAACCAACGTTTCAACCTGCCCATGTCCCTCATGCAGAGCTGTTTGTTTCCATGACAGCATTTCAGTGTTCAGAAGAACTGCAGGGCTCTAGCCCAACACAAGTTCTCTCTCGGCGGTCCATGTTTCCATTATGATTGAGTGCAGAGAAAATAGGAATTTGCCCTTGGTAAAAATGTGAAGACTAAAAGCTTTGGAATCTAAGGCCTCTGGTTTGCCCTCTAACTGTATTCAGCAGTCTGTTTGTTCATTAAGACAGTGGACTATGTCCTTCAGTGGAGAAAATAACCCCATTCAAATCTAGGCTGGAAATTGGGGATAGGAGGGTCATAGAGTTTGAGTCACTGGGGCAAAGCTTTGGGGTTTGTTTATTGTTCTAATTTAAGGTGTCTATGTGTAGCCTCCAAAACAGATACCTTTTCTACCCAAAACTTGCAGAAGAATGGCTAGAATCTTAATAGAAATATATATGGAAAGGAAAACTGTGAACCAATCATACTCCCACCTCCATTTACTGCCTACCTGATGATGCTCAGCTTGTTTCCTCTTTTTATGATTCTTTACTTTTAAACTGGACTTGGAGTTAAAATTACACACACACACACACACACACACACACACACACACACACACAGACATATGGAAGAAAGGCAATTTGTACAGGTTTTCCTGAATGGTGCGGTGGCCTAGAGGTGGAGCTCTCCCCTCACAATCAGGAGGCTGTGTGTTTGATCCTAGGTAGAGACAGATATTTATCTCTCTGGGCACACTGAGAATATATCTCCTGAATAAAACTCCGCATCAGCATCAGGAAGGGCATCTGGCCATTAAACACTCAGCTCTTTTCGGTTGCCCAGACTCCACCCCGCAAGGGATTATGGGGGTCATTAAAGGGAGAGGAGGATTATTCCTAGACTTACAACTGTAATAGAGCCGAGAATTACAGTCGTAAGCCGTGGTGGACAATAAACAATTCATACATAACTACGTTGATTTTATGACTTGTTATGTGCCAATTGTTAAGTGGATAATGGAATCATTGACTGAATCTGTTTTCACTTAGGGCATTTCTTTTTTGGCAAGAAACCAGAAGTAAACACTTCAAGCCAGCAAAAAAAAAGAGGAAAAAAAGCCAAAAATTGCAGTCGGGGGGTTGACAACTGTTATAACCTTGATAGTGGACCATAGGTAGCTCTGGGTAGGTCCTGTCAGGGCTGTTTCCCTCAATAACCAAGAAAGAAACCACTCCACTCCCCTTTTCAGAATTAAGAGTACTTTTACTGGTTATGAGTAGATAGTAGCTAAGCAAAGCAAGATCTGAGGCAAAAGCGCGCGTAATCATAGATATCAATATGTGACCCAACCCCGTCCCCTTGGTAACCCCATCCCATAGTCCAATCCAAACACCCCACCGGTGTCATGTGGGAGACATCTTCAAAAATCAGCATCAGGTTGGTATGCCGGACAGTTGGCCTTGGCGGCAACTCCTCTCTCTGCAATATGCGCAGTTGATGGTGAGAACAACTCCCTTATTACAGTCACTCCTGCACAGAATAATTCCCTCACCCAAATACCATGCCCCCACTCCCCGCTTCAATGGCAGCCGAAAAGCAAGCAGCAAAACAGAGGCTGACAGGTCCCTCATAACCTTGAATGGTCACTAAGTGATCAATTATTAACGGGATAGGATGGAAAACTAATCTGTATAAGACACTGGGAAGTTCTGGAGAAGGCTCAGGTAGGCATGAGGGAAGGCATAGCAATGGATGGCAATACAGTCAGGGATCTATATGGTCTGATTCTAGAATGCCATTTTTTTTTTCAAAATTCCGTAGGATTTCACCATATAGTTATATACAGGTAGTCCTCGACTTACAGCAGTTCATTTAGTGATGGTTCAAAGCAGTGGTGGGTTTCAAAAATTGTTCGAACCTCTGTGGGTGTGGCCTCCTTTGTGGGAGTGGCTTGCCACCCATGTGACCGGATGGGAGTGGCTTGCCGCCCATGTGACCGGATATGAAAATGCCGACGACACTTGTCAGAACCACCTTAAATTACCTCACACACAGCACTGGCATGCATAAGAATATGATGTAAACTTGTTTTTTAAAAGGCAACTTTGGTTTGTGTTAAAACAACTTCAACACACACAATGTTCTGATTGCACCACAAACGCAGTAGTCATCCTTACCTTTCACAGAGGCCCTGAGTTTTATAAATATGAGCATGATAGTGTAGAATAATCATATCCAAGGACCAGTGGTGGGTTTCAAAAATTTTTGGAACCTCTTATGTAGGTGTGGCCTGCTTTCCAGGTCCACTGGTGGAACCTCGGTAGATTTGACGAACCGGTTCTACCGAATAAGTGCGAACTGGTAGGAACCCACTTCTGGTTCAAAGTTACAACATCATTGAAAAAGTGACTTGTGACCATTTCTCACACTTATGACCATTGCAGCACATCCCTGTGCTCACGTGCTCAAAATTCAAATGCTTGGCCATTGACTCATACTTCTGATGGTTGCAGTGATCTCCTTTTGCAACCTTCTAACAAGCAAAGTCTATGGGGACATAACAACCAAGTCACTAATTTAACAGCTGCAGCGATTCACTTAACAACCATGGCAAGAAAGGTCATAAATGGGGCAAAATTCACTTAACAAATGTCTCACTTAGCAACATAAATTTTGGACTCAATTGTGGTCATAAGTCGAGGACTACCTGTACTACATTTAGGCATCCTGAATTACATGCATGAGTCATTGTGACAAGGAGTGGAGCATCCATCACCCTCTATTTGTTCTCATCTTATTCTGATCTAATGTTAAACAATGATTTTGTTGTTGTTGTTAATTTCTAGAACTCTGTTCATAGGATTTGTATATTATACTTAATATACATCCGAATATACAGTATAAATCTGTATATTATATTTAATATACATCTGTATACACACGCCTGTATAATAAAGAAATATATTATCTGTAATACCTGGAGGGCTATGAATAATGTATTCAAAATTCAGATCTAAAAAGGATTTCTTTAAACTATGATTTCAAAGAGGGGGATTAACTTTTTTGCATACCCACCCAACCCACACATATTTTTTTCTCTCAAATCCATGAAGCTGTTACATACTCACAGCAGGTAGTTTAAGGATATTAGCTTTCACTTCTATAGGGGCAGTGGAAGAATTCAGATTAGAAAATCAGAATGAAGCAGACATATCTTCACTCATAACCCCAGTGAACCTACTGTATATACTCGAGTATAAGCCTAGTTTTTCAGCCCACTTTTTGGGCTGAAAAAAGCCGCCTCGGCTTATACTCGAGTCAGTGAAAAATTTGCCCGAAATGGAGGAGAAAAAGGGGCGGGGCCATGCCGCTGGGTGACACTCGTGAATGGCCCAGTGCCCCTGTGAGTTTCCCCTCCCTCTGTGTCAGTTTGCCGCGCAGCGCGCACCGCACCATCCCCCCTCCTCACGTTCTAATGTAATGCAGGGCTGTCTTACGATTCCCCTTCCTCCCCCTCCTGCCGCTCTGCAACGATGTCCCACCTCCTCCTTGTTATGGCAAGCAGCCACATAGCGATGTCCCACCTCCTCTGGTACAGTGATCCAATGATAGGAATCACTGTGCCGTGTGTCATAGGAGGCGGGACATCGCTCCCGCGGCTGCACGGGACATCATCATCACAGCGGGACATCAGCATCATGAGGTGAGTGAAGTATTTCATTGAATACACCGCTAGTTTACTGTTTTTCTTTGAAATAAATATTCAAAAACATTATTGGTATCTATTTTTATTTTTGAAATTTACCGGTAGCTGCTGCATTTCCCACCCTAGGCTTATACTCGAGTCAATAACTTTTCCAGTTTTTTGTGGTAAAATTAGGTGCCTCGGCTTATATTCGGGTCGGCCTATACTCGAGTATATACGGTACCTCTATTTTCTTTCTGCCCTCCCTTTTTTTTGAACCTCTAGAGAATCTGTTCGTGCATTTCCAGTATCACACTTAGCTTAGCCCAATAATTCCTAGAGAGCCCTGATAATGTGTACATCTACACACACACACACACACACCAACAGCTGTCAACCACATTTGCACATGAATCACACATCTTCAGACTTGGCAGGTGTTTTTTTTTTTCTTGTTTAGAATTTTCCCCATTGGAAGAACTAAAGTATATGAAACGCCTTCATGGCTGCCTTCCCTCACCCCTCCTAAATAGATTTATAATCATGTGACTTGTCAACATGTATATTTATACTCTCCGGCTGAGGTCAAAACCATAGAGCCAATTGTAAAATTAATGATGGATAATAGAGAAGGGGGAAACAGTTTTAAATGGGTCCCTGGCACCTTGTAACTGGCTACACTTTGGAGCTGCTTGGCACAGAGTGCAGTTCAAAGTATTTCATTGTGAAAATTGAAGGTGTTGGAGCATATATTAAATGTTAATGTGTGCTTAGACTTCACACTGAAATTTACATTCTCAGCAGGTAATTCCACACAAGCGCTATAAAAACCCATGCTTTGGGGCAAAAAGCTATCATAAATTTACATTCCAACCTTGGCTTCGTTTCCCTTTTAAATTTAAAAGTAATTAAAGGGAGAAATATGGATAATTTGTTTCAGTGCCTTTGTCGACATGCTTGGTAGTTAATAAAAATGATGCATGCAATCTATAGCTGCGTCTCGGTCCATGAGGATAGCTTGATCTTTAGTGAAGGCTGTAGTCTAGATTTCCCCAGGTGACAACTCAAATATATACAACAGGATTGCAATTCCACAGTATGCTTTGGACCGGATTGCTTTTTCCACAGTGTTACTCTGATCGCCTCTTAATAATATGTTGGTGACCTTTAACACTGAAGCAAAGCAAATCAGAAGCTCATAATAGAAGAGCTGGATAAACTTGACTCTGCATCAGTTTAAACTTTTAGAGAACGAGTCAATTATAAGTTGCCCACGGTTGCTTTCTTGTTCTAAATGTGGTAGAGAAAAGTTATATGACTACAGTTGTATTTCACATTAATATTGGAGAATGTGAAAATCTGTTGAATAGGATAGGATAGGATAGGATAGGGTAGGGTAGGGTAGGGTAGGGTAGGGTAGGGTAGGGTAGAGTAGAGTAGAATAGAACAGAACAGAACAGAACAGAACAGAACAGAATGCTTTAATGTCCAAGTGTGATTGGACACACAAGGAATTTGTCTTGGTGCATGTGCTGTCAGTGTACATAAAAGATGCATTTGTCAAGGTAGAACACTTAATGATAGTCATAGGATAGAAATAAGCAAATCAATCAAAGCTGGAGAGTGGGGTGAAGAGTACAGTCATCTCATCCCCTGGTGCATTTGACATATGATAAAGTCTCTACTTAAGAATGTCTGCAGCATTTGGGACCAAAGAAGGAAAGGTGCTTCAGAATATTCATATGGCAAGTCTTCTCCAGAGCAGGCCTGCAATCAATTCATACTCTGCTGATGAAAGCCCAGATATGCTGGGCAGTCTATGTTGGAAGGATGCCAGACCATCGCATCCCCAAACAGCTCCTCTATGGTGAGCTGTCTCAAGGAAAGTGATCGCATGGGAGACAAAGGAAACAATACAAAGACACGTTGAAAGCCTCCTTCAAGTCCCTGGATATTGACACCACCTCCTGGGAAACCCTGGCACAAGATTGATTGATATGGCACATGGTCCACCAGGGTTTCTAGGTCTAAGAGAGGGACTGGCCCAAAGTCACCTAGCTGTTTTCATGCTTAAGGCAGGACTAGAACTCCAACTCCCAGTTTCTTATCTAGTGCTTTAACCATTTTAGCAAACTGGTTCTCCTAATTTGCTAGCTGAAAATTCTGGGATCAAAATCCACATATCTTAAAGTTCTTAAGATTAAGCCACACTGTCCTAAACCAGTTTAAATCTGGTACATCTTTGTTCTCCCAGAAGATAACTGTAAACCCTAGAGTGTTCCTCCAGGTGATCAATTGGACAATGCATAAATGGCAGCCAGTGAGTTCTCCTCCCATCACTGTTTAAATAAAAGGGTCTCTGTGGATTTTACTCCATTAAAATTACCAACTCATTGAATAACACTGTCTGAAAACATTTCTCTGGCCATATCATGTGTCCAGCATGACATCACAAAGCGCTGTTATGGTTCCAACAAGCTGGTATTTATTTATCTACTTGTGTTTGTATGCTGTCAAACTGCTAGGTTGGCAGAAGCTAGGACAAGGTCGGGAGCTCAACCCATTGCATGAGCTTGGTCTTGAACCTGGGCTGCCAGTTTTCCAGCTGACAAGCCCAGCATCTTAACTGCTGAGCCATCATGCCACCCCCCCATTGTTTGAATGTTTTGTAAAAAAAATATCACCATAGTTATCATTGGGAAGGCTATCATGCCACCATTCTGTCCAACTAAATGCAAACCATCAATCAAAAGTCCACAACAGTTCTCAAAAATTTGGTTGGAGGGGAAAGAGACTAAAAGTGGGACAAAGAGGGTCCCCATAAATAGAGGGAACTATCCTGTTCTTAAGCTCCAATTGGAGCTGAGCTCAGTTAGAACACTGAATAATTCATGTTGCAGCACACCGATAAACGTGCGTTCGGAGAGTACAACTCTAATCTAGAAGCAGCATCAAATTCCTCCCGTGTGAAAGTGCTCAAACTCTCCCACCAGTCGCTTTTGTTTGTTATGGACATTTTAGGCAAAGGAAAAAGTATTACAGGTAGAGCCAAGTATATAAGGGGGGAAAAAATATTACAACAGATGAAGCCAATAGTAAGTGAAGCCAATTGTCAGTGGAATCGCATCGTGTGAAGCTGACAGTCTTCAGGAGGCCATTTGTTTCAAGTTTATAAATGCAGAACAGATTGTCCTGGCTTGTACTAAAATATAAAAGCATTTCTGTCTGGACCAATTTTTCTTTTAAATTTTATTAGAATTTTAAAACAGAATGAAAACTACCAAAAGATAATATTTAGAATAGCGAAAGAGAAAAAAAGAAAGAAGAGAACAAAAAGACAAAAATTAATGAAAAGGCTATGAAGAAGTGAGTTCCAATTATATTTCTATTTTTATTCTAATCTTCAAAACTATATATCATTTCATTTTTTCCCCTGTTTTCCACAAAAAGCCAATAAGTAACTTCCTCCCCTTTTTCCATTTTTACTTTCTTACTTCACTCTTGTTAAACTTTGCCAAGTAATTTTTAAAATATAAATCTTTACATCTTATTTTATTTTTAATATTTCATCCCCACCAAGAAAATGACACTTATCAAGAGAACCTGCCTGCTGTAAATATCAATCGCTCTCAGGTTGTTAAGTAATTATTTCAAAATGTGGTTAAGAAATGGGTTGGCAGGTCAGAGTGCCTTAAAAAGCTGCATACTCTAAACTGCAAAAAGATAAAGGTTCCCCTCGCACATATGTGCTAGTCATGTCCGACTCTAGGTGGCGATGCTCATCTCCATTTCAAAGCCGAACAGTCTGTGCTGTCCGAAGACGTCTCCATGGTCATGTAGCCAGGATGACTAAACGCTACTAATTCTAGTTGCATTTTTACATGCTTTTGAACCGCTAGGTAGGCAGAAGCTGGAACAAGTAATGGGAGCTCACTCAGTTATGTGGCACCAGGATTCAAACCGCCAAACTGCCAACCTTTCTGATCGATAACCTCAGCGTCTTAGCCACTGAACTACCGCACCCCAACTGCATAACAGAATATTATTACTTGTACAGAATCGTTTGAGTGGTGGCTTGATCTTGACCTCTTCTGATAATCAGGATGTTTCTTTTTCCTCATTATCATGATGATTATCCCAAGATTATTTTTTACAACCCAATATGATACATATAATGCTCTCACCTTACATTCTAATCCAGGGGTGTCAAACTCAAAGCCCTTGGGATGATCTGGCCTGGCATGGTGCTTAGATCTGGCCCACGGGGCCACCCTGGAAACAGTGAAGGACAGTGACGTGCAGTCAGGGGAGGCAGGGCCTCACCACTGTCCTCATGAAAAGAAAAAAATTAAAAGGAAAAAGGCTGAGGAAGTTGCTGCCAGAGTCACAGTGGATGACTCTGCTTAGTGCTTAACTGTTTAAAAAAGCCTTTTAAAAAAAGTGCCCTCTGCAGGAGGAGGCGAGAGAACCACATGCCTCATTTTGTCTATCTTTATGATCACTTGAGCAGAGTTAAGCAAGGGTTAAAAGGCGAAAAATTCCTTATGTAGATGAGGCACTTGGTTCTCTCACCTCCTCCTGTAGAGGGCACTTTTTAGAGGCTTTTTTTTAAACAGTTAAACAGCTAATCCAGCCTGACTTCAGCAGCTCTTGCCTTTTCCTTTTTACATTTTTTACGTTTTCATCATGGCAGACAAGAGGAGAGTTGAAATCCTATGTGAAACAGCTGGAAAAGGTATGTGGGTTGGAGGGAGGGGGGGGGAATTCAAAATTATTGTAATTTATAATTGTAATTTGTATTATTATAAGTAATTTGTGTGTGAGTGTATGTGTGTGTGTGTTTTACCCACCTCTGCTGGCACACGGGCTGGCACTGAGTGGGACTCGTCCAGCTCTATGGTGGGTGTGGCGCCAGGACTTTAAAGCCATATGGTGGGTGCGGTGCCAGGACTTTAAAGCCATGCCGCCGCACACGCCATAGAGCGGGACACATCGTGGCTTCAGGGGCGGCTTTCAGAAAGCCGTGCCGGGGCTTTGGCGCAGCTTTCCGAAAGCCCCGCCAAAGCCCCAGCGCTGGCAGACATAGGGCGGCAGATATAGGGCGGCTTTTGCTCACTTGCCTCACCAGACATAAACCTCACTGCACCTCACTCGTGAAGGACCAGCCTGTGATGCCTCTGCCAGCAAAAATGGAGCTTGTGAGGGCCTCCCACGGCCTTCCCAAGCTCTGTTTTCACTGGCAGAGAATTGCAGGAGGCCTTTGCAACCGAAAACAAAACTCGGGAGCCCATTTTTGCTGTCAGAGCAATTGAACCATCACAGGTACCCCCGACACCAGTGATATTGATCTGGCCATGCCCACCCCTGAGGTTAAACACAACCCTGATGCGGTCCTCAATGAAATCAAATTTGACACCCCTCTTCTAATCTCTTTATTGACTGTGTGTAAGACTCTCCTTGAAATAGTCCTAGAAACTGTAGTTACTGCAAACTATTCTAAGATACTGCATACACATTTGCTCATGAGTGTATTTCAAGTACTAATCACATAAATACGAAAGGTTTTGTTTTCCACCAGCAACCTTATATTCCTCAGGAGGAAACATTAGTGGGGTATCCTTTTGAAGAAACCAATTGTCGTGAGAAATCACTATGCAACTCTTTGAAAAGTGGCACAATATATACCTAGTTCCCCATTGTAGAATGCCATCTTCACTTGGTTATATTCTATCTTTCTAAAGAAAAAGACCACTTCAACTTTCACTTAAATGGATGCAGTTGTGATTTTTCTTTTCTAATTTGATACTACTGACATTTTTGAAAGTCTTGGTTTTTTCTTTTAGTTTTTGTTCAACTTATACTGGGTTTATTATTCTTGCTTTTTTAAACAGTATTTTAACTTGTCTTTTTTTATGAGGAACTGCATTTTCTTTTGAAGTTGTTTTTTTAACTAGGAGAAAGGAGGCCCCCCAAATTATAAATAAATAAAAACAACATTACATTTCACACTCAGACTTCGGTACGAGCCAAACTTCAGTTGCTTGTTGAAAAACTTGTGCTTCAGTTAAATGTAAACTTAATGTTTTATCTTCTATGAAGCACATCCCAGGAGTCCAGGACATGACAGGAGATGCATCTCATATTCTTTTTTTTTCTGCTTGAAAGAGCATTTGTTTTTGCTCTTTCTTTTTACAACTATGAAATAAACATGATAAAATAGTTCTAATCCATTTGTTTCATAGAAAAAAAAATTACAGGAGTCTGTAGTAGGTTAAAAGAAAACGAAGCCATTTATCGTTACCCCTTAAACAACATCCTTATTTATAGGCTCATCTTGTTGTTTATATATGCATAAAAATACTTCTTGTTTATTTAAAGTTAAGGTAAAGGTTGCCCTCGCACATATGTGCTAGTTGTTTCCAACTCAAGGGGGTGGTGCTCATCTCCGTTTCAAATCCTAAGAGCCAGCACTGTCCAAAGATATCTCCATGGTCAAGTGGCCGGCAAGACTAAACACTGAAGGCGCATGGAACACTCTTACCTTCCCACCAAAGGTGGTTCCTATTTTTCTACTTGCACTTTTACATGCTTTCGAACTGCTAGGTTGGCAGAAGCTGAAACAGGTTACGCAGCACTAGGGATTCAAACTGCCAAACTGCCGACCTTTCTGATCGACAAGCTCAGCATCTTAGCCACTGAGCCACCCCTTCCCTTTTTATACATAAAAATATGTCTTGTTTATTTAGCATCATGCTAATTTCACCCTGTTGCAAGACAAAAGAAATGCAAAAGTAGAAATGTTTTTAAAACTATTGTTTTTTTAAAAAATGGGGAGGATAATACTTTTCTTTTAAAAATGCTACACTATGGAAATACTACCATAGTTATATTTTCGCTCTATTGTTGTTTTACATAACTTGGAAAGTTTTCATTCATTTTCTTTCCAGCACAAATGTATTCTGCCAGTTTTCCTCCCTAGCCAGGAGAATATTTGAAGGATGAACCTTGTTATCACAGTACTTGTACAAGTTATGAATTAAATATAAACCTGCCTTGTATGAAGAAGGAAGAGAATCTGAGAAAGGTTTTACAAGAAATATTAAGAAAGAGAATTCTCTGTATTGTTACTTGAGCTGTAGTAAGTTGTACTGCATCTGTGATGCTGCAGTCACTAAGGTTATTTCACATTTATATTTCATAGCTAAGAGAGAGCAAGAATCAGTCAAGTACCATAAAGACCAAAAGTCATTCTAGCTCTTCTGCATCATTTTCTGTCATTAATTTGTTATGAAAGCATGGTAACTGAGCATGCTGCCTCATGAGATTGTCAGTCCCAGAAGAA
Source organism: Thamnophis elegans (assembly GCF_009769535.1). Taxonomy (NCBI): domain Eukaryota; kingdom Metazoa; phylum Chordata; class Lepidosauria; order Squamata; family Natricidae; genus Thamnophis; species Thamnophis elegans. The sequence continues at coordinate 17,215,506 of NC_045541.1, read as the reverse complement.
TACATTGATATGTATTGATTGATTTAATATTGATTTAATATCACTAAGACCCTAATGGCACAGAGATTAGAATGCAGTGTTGTTTACTAACTCTTCCCACAATCTGGAGTTCGATCTTGATGGAGCTCAAGCTTGACTTAACCTTCAGAGATGGCTCAAATATCAGCATACCTCTAGGACCATTCAGACTAGGATTAGGATTTAGGATTTATTTCATTTATATGCCGCCCTTTTCCCCGAGGGGGACTCAGGGCGGCTCACAACTCAGTCAAGGGAAAGGAGGTACAAACAGGGGATAAAAAGACAAGCAAACAATACACAATTTAAAACACACAACAACCATACCATTCAAGAAGGGGGGGCAGAAGCTCTTTAGCCCCAGGCCTGCCAGAAAAGCCAGGTTTTAAGGGCTTTGCGGAAGGCCAGGAGGGTGGTGAGAGTTCGAATCTCTACGGGGAGTTCGTTCCAGAGGGTCGGAGCAGCCACAGAGAAGGCTCTCCTCCGGGTAGTCGCCAGTCGGCATTGGCCGGCAGATGGAATTCGGAGGAGGCTTAATCTGTGGGATCTAATCGGTCTATTGGAGGTAATTGGCAGCAGGCGGTCTCTCAAGTACCCAGGTCCAATCCCATGAAGGGCTTTATAAGTGACGACTAGCGCCTTGAAGCGTATCCGAAGACCAATAGGCAGCCAGTGCAGCTCGCGGAGGATAGGTGTTACGTGGGTGAACCGAGGTGCACCCATGATCACTCGCGCGGCTGCATTCTGGACAAGCTGAAGTCTCCGAATGCTCTTCAAGGGCTGCCCCATGTAGAGCACGTTGCAGTAGTCCAGTCTAGAGGTCACAAGGGCACGAGATGAGAAGTACAAGTTGGAATGGAGAAGATGGATTGATTATATTCAGAATAAATATGGGACTAAGAAACTTCAGTTAGCTTATGAATGAATGAACAAGGAATGTTACAATGTATCTAAAGTTAGCTTTACGAAAGGGGAGTTAAAGTACAAGCGAAGGTACGATGCTAAAGTTAGTTAGTTTATTTTAGTGTGTGATTGTTAAGTGTTTATACCCTTTATTTGCTCTGGGAGGGTGGGGGGGAGGAGGGGGAGGGGATGTGGGATTAGGGGGGGAGGAAAGGGGAAAGGTATACAATTGTAAAACTTATTAAAACTTTCTAATAAGAAAAAGGTTGACTTAACCTTCCATCCTTTCAAAGTCAATAAAATGAGGACCCAGACTGTTAGGGGCAATAGGCTGACATTGTAAACTGCTCAGAGAATGCTATGAAGCACTATGGAGCGGTATATAAGTTTAAATGCTAATGCCATTGTTATTATTTCCTTGTTGTTAGTTGTGAAGTTGTATCCGACACATCGCGACCCCATGGACAAGGTTCCTCCAGGCCTTCCTGTCCTCTACCACACTCTGGAATCCATTATTTCCTTACCTTGAAACTATTTGAAGATCACCTTTCTAAAATACAACCGTAAAACCTTCATTATTAAATTAAAGCTAAATTTAAAATTATTGTCTAACAGTGTGCTGATGATGATGTTAAAATGCACCCCAAACTTTCTGGATTGAGCTATATTTACGATTACACTTGGTCTTGGAATATTCTAACTTCTGGACAGTTCAATATGATAATTGAAGTTAGAGATTTATTTATTTTTTGCATTAGAGGAGTCTGCTTTCACATTAATGATGTCAGTCTGCCATTGAGTTATCTATTGATAATATTTCTGTCTGTAATTCTTGTCAGATTAAACACATTCATTAACCCATTCATTCATCCTTAAATCAAACTTTTCCCTGTGGGGTGTTTTTTTACATCACTCAAAATATTTTCACATAGGTTGGCCACAGTGGTGGGTTTCAAAAAATTTTAGAACCTCTTCTGAAGGTGTGGCCTGCTTTGTGGGAGTGGCTTGCCAGCCATGTGACTGGATGGGAGTGGCTTGCCAGCCATGTGACTGAGTGGGAGAGGCTTGGCAATCATGTGACTGGGTGGGCATGACCCACTTGTAAAATGTGGTGAAACTCACTTAACAACTCTCTTGCTTAAGCAACCAAAATGTTGGCTCAGAAACTCTGGCATTTGAAGCACACAAGTCTTAAAGCTGTCAAGTTACAAGACCCTTGCACCCTTAACCCTTTAGAAAAAAAAAACCAGGGATGTTCAAACTTGACAGCTTTAAGATTTTAAGGTTTAGATAGGACTCTTAGAGGTGGGCGGGTGATTGGTGAGCCAGCCAATCAGTGAGTGGCAGGCGGGGCAAGCGTGGTGCGGATGGGCAGGGGGAGGGAGCTGGAACCGGTTCTAAACGGCATGGTAGATTTGTGGCATGGTAGATTTGTGGAACCTCTTCTATAGAAGAGGTTAGAACTGGCAGGAACCCACAACTGGTTGGCCAATTGCAAAACAGCATGAGTGACAGTCAAGCATATTGTCAATGAGTGCTGGAAAACAGGGAAACATTGGAGAATTAAACGGTGTATACTGCATATCCCAGCTTAGGTCCCCTCAAGTAGTTAAAAAGCCTGAAGATCAATGTGAGAACTATATGAAATTAATGAATTGGGAGGGGCAAAAAGAAGTGAGAGATAGTGTTTTGACAAGGGACTGAGGAAATGACAATAACCAAAAAAAGTTGACCCTTGGCCCTGCAATAGAAGTGATATAATAAAGAACTGCACCCACTTATAGCTGTTAATATGAGTGAAAGTAGAAAATCAGGATATATGGGGAAACAAATTAGTATTTTATAAAGTATTTGGCTTCTTTTATTATTTTAAAGATTCTAAGCAGCTATTAAGCTGACTTACACTTTAGTCACATTTGCTGTCCTTCCTTGGAAAATTGCTGTCATTTTTTAAAGGACACTTACTCACCCATTGATGCTGTATTTACTACTCATCTCACCTGCACCTTACTGTAGTGTAGCTTCTGCAAATACACTTTCAAGCTACCATGGTGCAGAAAGGAAGAGATCTGTTGTGATTTTGGTACAATGAAAAGTGCACTCTTTGATGGTAATGTGGTATAGAGTTTACCAGCATACATATGTGTTGTTTTAGATTAAAAATTGGGTTGTTGCCAGAAAACAAGCACACCACTCTTTCCCTCGGCCATAACACTGGACATTAGTTTGAGGGGAGGGGGATATTAGTTGTTCTCCTTGCATACCAAAGCATCCATCCGACTTAACAAATTAGCCCTGCCAAACAATTCCCACCATCTCTAAGGCTAGATACAATCATTACATTCATTTAGCTATAAAAATCAAAGAACTCATATTAAGGTTTTTCTACCCTGGAGGGGGGGAAAAGGCTGACAGTGATTGTTTTAAAAATACAAGGCTGAAATGAATTATTTCACTTGTGAAAACAAAGTATCATCACCAAAACAATAAGGTGGAAATATTGCCTAAGCAACCCCGTCTGAAGATGAGAGCATTGGAAAAAAATAACTTTAAAATGAAATAATGTAAACTACAAAAAGTTGTTCTGCCAGCATTTTAGCCTAAGGAGAGGAGGTTTTTCTATTGCAGTTAATGGGCCAAATACAAAAAGAAAATTAATTTGACGAGCATTAAGTTGCTGAATTCACAAAAGCAAGATCTATGTTTAGAGGATGCTTAGAACATAATTCTTCATGGATCTACTTCCAAAAGAAAAATGTTTTTTTAAGCACAGGTTATTTCCACAAAGATATACAACTGACCTAATACAGAATTAGGAGAGAGAGAGAGAGAGAGAGGGAGGGAGGGAGGGAGGGAGGGAGGGAGGGAGGGAGGGGGAGGGAGGGAGAGAGAGAGAGAGAGAATGAGTGACGGCTATATTGGAAATAAATCTTCCCAGGATCGATTCTGAGTCAAGAAAACAGGCAGTGGCTTGCAGTTCCCTCTAAGGAAATTTCAGTGTAGGCCTCAAAGGGCTGGTATGATTATATTGTTGTAGAAGCTCAACGGTAAGTGATTTTCCATCAAATCCTGGAAATCCACCCATCTATTCATTCATTCATTCCACTTGCATACTTTTAAAACTGCAGGGACTCTCAGCAGTTTGCAATAATAAACCAGTAAAACATTAACAATGCTACTAAATAAACAAATGGTCATGAATATAATTTATTAAATGAACAATAACAATACCAAGTGAAGTCATTCCTAACCAAAGTAATGTTTTGTTTACCACAGAATACTGTTTTTCACGGAGCAGTCCTAGCTTTGGAGGAAAGGCTATCCATGAAGGGTGAGGCTGTAACAGAAAAGCAGAACCATTAGCAGATTTCTCTTTAGTATATGATATATTTGTGTGTGCATGTGTGTGTATATACATACATATATACATATACATACACATAGAGGGACGTGGTGGCTCAGGGACTAAGACCAAAAACTAATGTACATCAATTGATTGGAGAAATGTTGCCCACCTCACTGATTCTGCTAAAATATTGCTAGTTTGGTTCTCTATGAGGATTGTATTTGTATATGCTATACATAATACTCAGAATAACTTACTGTTGAATACTGAAACCTTTATAGGGTTGACAGCTGAGCAGTTAACATTTGCAGATCCAAAACCTTGAATTTGTTTTTATCTCTGTTGTTAGCAGTAACAATAGCAATAGTACTAGTATTAGCTGATCATATAAAAGCATGAGAAGAAATATTGGAGAACAGAGAGGTGAATCAATATATTAATTAAAATACTACCAGCTAAAAATATAGAATACTTATTGCTGCGTCTCAGCATGTTTACAGATTTGATATTCGATTGTGTTTATTTTTTCAGCTGATGAGATGCTTAGTTCTAATGTTAAACTAGTAGTCTTAATTAGTGCTATACAGTATTTACCTACAGATGAAATGCTTCCAATTCAAAGTACCTTTAAAGTCTTAATAGCAATAGCAATAACACTTAGACTAATATGCAGGGGTGAGATTGAAATATTTTAGCAACCAGGTCTCTGCCCAGTTGCATGAGGGTGTGGCCTACTTGGCCTCCTGCACCATGGCGGAGGGGAGGTGTTTTCACCGTCCCAAGGTTCCAGAGGCTCCTGCCAGGGGGAGGCTGGGTGAAAACAGCTTCCCCCTGGCTCCGGAGGCCCTCTGGAGACCAGAAATGTGCCTCCCAGAGCCTCTGCACGGGCCCTGCACTTATCTGGCATGATTAACGGGCCACGTGGAGACTCCTGGGAGGGGAGGGGCCATCCAGTCCTTCCAACTATCAGTTCGGCGAACCAGATGTAAAATTAGCATCCACTTTGTCCCAACCATTCCGAACCGGCTGAGTCCCACCCCTGCTTATATACCCCTTCACAGTGCTTTACAGCCTTTTCTAAGTAGTTTACAGAGAGTCAGCATATTGTCCCCAACAATCTCAGTCCTCATTTTACAGACCTCAAAAGGATGGAAGGCTGAGTGAATTTCAAGATGGAAGGAATCCAACTCCTGACAATGTGAGCATAGTTAGCCTGCAATACTGTACTACAGGCTCCAATATTGCAGGCAAACGACTGCACCACCATGACTTAAACAGCTTGGGAGCAGATTACCCAAAAGAGTTCCTTCTCCTGTATATACTTAATGAAGGCTTCAGAACAGAACAGAAAAAAAAAAGAAAAAAGAAAAGAAAAGGACAGGAGTTGCAAGGAATTTTGGAAACCTTCTGGTCCAAACTGGACTAGAAGCTCAAGGCTTTTTGCTTCCCCCATTTTCTTCACTGTCTTTTAATTGTACTTTAATCCATATCATTTCAATTGTTGAATGGCCATTCTGCAGCTGCCTAAGCATGTCTGGTTTTTTTTTTATTATTATTCCAATTCTTTTTTAGGCATCCTTCATTATAAATAGAAAGCTTCAGCTATTGGGTGGTTTCATTTTTTTTAAATAAATATGAAGGCAAAAATGATGGAAATACCAAGATGAACATTTTTAGCGTAATGTCTATTTCATGGCAAAGTCAGGTCTTCAGCAGTTCTCTCAAACATGCTACAAATATTTCTGAATGCAATGACCATAAATGGTAATGAGTGGGGGTATGAAAGGGGAGGGGAGGGATTAAGTTCCAATATTAAATGCAGATTCATACTCATTGTGCAAACTTTCAAGCAAGCAAGAAGACACAGTGAGAGGGAAAACACCCAACTGCTCTGATACTGGAGTTCCATTATTCATCCATCAGCAGACTGGGTGCAGCGTGAACTACTTCATAACAAAATTGCTAATATCGCTTCGAACAATGAGCCTTCAGTAATCATGTCACTGTTCCAGGGGTGGGTTCTAACCTCTTCTATAGAAGAGGTTCCACAAATCTACAGTGCCGTTTAGAACTGGTTCCAGCTGCCTCCCCCCCCTCACCCATCCTCACATCATCAGATGAAGAAAGAGAGGAGGAATTCTGGGAGTTGAAGTCCACAAGTCTTAAAGCTGTCAAATTTGAACACCCCTGTGGGTTTTATCCTAAAGGGTTATGGGTGCAAGGGTCTTGTAACTTGACAGCTTTAAGACTTGCACACTTCAATGCCAGAGTTCCTGAGCCAACATGACTGGAGGAGGAATTCTGGGAGTTGAAGTCCACAAGTCTTAAAACTGCCAAGTTTGAACACCCCTGGGGTTTTTTCCCCTAAAGGGTTAGGGGTGTAAGGGTCTTGTAACTTGACAGCTTTAAGACTTACACACTTCAATGCCAGAGTTCCTGAGCCAACATTTTGGTTGCTAAGCAAGAGCGTTGTTAAGTAAGTTTCACCACATTTTACAAGTTGGCCATGCTCACCAAGTTACATGGCTGTCAAGCCATTCCCACCCAGTCACATGGCTGGCAAGCCACTCCCACAAAGCAAGCCACACCTACAGAATAGGTTCTAAAATATTTTGAAACTTACCACTGCACTGTTCATAAACATAATAATGTGAAGAAAGAGCAGAGGATAGAATTGGAAATTCTCACAAGGTTCTCAAAGTCATTAAAAAGAGCCATTTCCGCAGCAGCAGGAGTTCCCTACCCAGCCCTTTTTTGCTAAAAGAAACTGTTATTTTCACCAACAGCCTGATAAAGCCTGGAGAAACAGAATGGCGCACCATGCAGCCCCACTTAGCAAAAGCAGAGCAAATGGCGCAGCTGTCTCCGTGGCTATTCAGCAGCCTGGATAAGCAGTGATCCAAACACCCCTAAATGGCAAGACTGCTGGTGGCAGAGTGTTTCTCCATTACCCAGCAGGGTTTTTAGCTGCACAGCTCATGTTGATATTCACAGGTGAACGACTCCCTGGGCTTTACTTTGAGAGACGCTTCTACTCACCGCATAACGAGATTAGCCACGAATTACACAAATCTGATCGCAACCTCTATAACAAAGTCAACTTTTCCCGCAATGATTCAGCTATTGGGGTTCTAGGTCAGAGCTTTCTCTCTCTTGTTGGCATCCCGCCTCTGGCTAGGTGAAGGAGTGTAAAGGAACGCTCAACTCCCTGCTTCTCAATTAACCTCCCATTTGAAAATCAGCAAGCAGTTTCTCTCGGAAGTTGTTCCTTCCCGTGTGGGACACCCGCTTAGTGGCCTGCAACTCATCAGTCTCACTAAATCTGCACCCACTGAAGCAAAGCTTTTCTTTGTCAGCGTCTCGGCTGCAGAACGGATGCTTTATGCACTAATGACAGTTAGCAGCAGGGCACAACGAACCAGCAGATGCTTTAATAAAAGCATTTAGATAGTCACGGGGGAGAAAATGACTAATATTCGGTTGCATGTTTTATCTTCTCGCATCAGAATCCAGCCTCATAGCAAATGCTACCCTTCTTCCCATCGTCTCTCATTCCGTCTTTGCCATCTCGGAGAAATTGCTTTCCTATGCAAAATGCAACCAATTATTTTTGCTTGACAGCAGCAACTTCCTCCAGAAGTAGCAGAATCAACCCAGTCCATTGTGAGCATATGCAGCAAACAAGTGAAGAAATTTCAGCACGGGCAGAATGATGCAAGTGATCACACAGATGGAGTTGCCAACACCTGTATCCAAACCCCAGAAATCTGTTTGATCAAAGATTTGGAAGGGGTGAACAGTAGGAGTGAATGAATAATTCTCCATTATAATCAAAACTAAGTTGAGCTCACCTCCTGGTGACTATCATCCACACAGTTATCTTGGCAACCATGCAGAAGTAGGTCTACAATTCCCATCTCTGTCTCATCTTCTGAAATTCTCAAGTAGCTTCACATCCACTGATTAATCCCACTTTGCTTCTGAGACCAGCCAAGGTTGGCCAAGAACTCAGTGAAATTGACTGGTAGAGGTTTCTAAACAGACATAAAGGGGAGTTTTACCTGCATAGAAGCAAATATAGATGCAAATTTGAAATGTTTCAGTACCATACATTTAGCCTAGTGGGAAGAATGTTTATCTTAATATGGATGCTTTTAAATAGTCTGCCCTGTAAAATAATATACATGTCCACATTTCAGTCTTTTCAATAATTCCTGGGATAGAATTAAGAGCCGAGGTGGCGCAGTGGTTAGAGTGCTGTACTGCAGCCACTTCAGCTGACTGTTATCTGCAGTTCAGCAGTTCAAATCTCACCGGCTCAGGGTTGACTCAGCCTTCCATCCTTCCGAGGTGGGTAAAATGAGGACCCAGATTGTTGTTGGGGGCAATATGCTGACTCTGTAAACTGCTTAGAGAGGGCTGAAAGCCCTATGAAGCGGTATATAAGTCTAACTGCTATTGCTAATTGGCAAGAATGCAAAAATGTGCCAGAAGTCAATTCTTAAAATAAGCAAGCAAAAGAAAAAATATTCACATAATATGTTAAAGGACAGTTGTTGTTCTTAGGTGATAATGAAAGTGAAAGGGTTATCTCTTGTTGCTTCAGTGTAATTTTATCTACAATTAGGGTACTTTCTTAAAGTGATTTTGGCCAGCAAAAGGTTGGAGTCCTTACACTTATTCATTTAAAATAAAAATACCTTCATGAATCAGATCAGGAACAAATTAGAACAGAATGCTCATATTTCCTTAACACAGTGAAGTTAGGGGAAACTTTTCTTGCAGAGGGTAATTTTTGACTTTTATGGAGGATAAAATGTGAAAAAGAAATAAAATATAACAGAGCATGAAACTCCATGAGAAAAATTATAGCAATGGAAACGGAGAAGTCATCTGTGTTACGTACCACCTATCCTCAATTTTAGCAGCAAGCAATTTCCATGCTTCACTATAAAAAATGCACAAATAATGCTGGCCAGTGGTTGCTAGTACAGTCTAAATCTTGTATTTTCATGAGAAATAACTGCAAAAGATTATAGGTGTGTACCCAGGTATGTATGTGTGAATCTCGCTTAAGAATATGTGGAGTTCTTCTACATCAGGTCAGACAATTTAATTTAAAGGAAACACCTCTGTTTCCAGCAGCCCTTATGCAATCCTGAGAGCTCCACCAATATTTACTCATCAGCTGGTTTGCGAGGAGATTCTGTCATTCTCCTGAAGACTCAAAATTAGCACCAAGGCAAGACAAAACTACGGGAGCAGGGAAAGGCCACAAAAGTTCAGAAAACAAGCTTGTCTGGCACTAGGAGTCTTGTATACATTAGAAAAAATATATGAAGTGGAAGAACAAAATACAGCTGGAGCTAAGATTAATCAGTGGCCAAAACACCAAATATTTATCCTGAATCTTAGGAGAAAAAAAGTCAGTTATTAAATTTATGAAAGCCTTACATCTTTAAAAGCTCCAATACCAGAGATGCCATGTTATTCAACTCCATGTTCCCTCCCCTGTGTGTGTGTGTGTAGCAGTGGTGGGTTTCAAAAATTGTTCGAACCTACTCTATGGGTGTGGCCTCCTTTGTGAGAGTGGTTTGCTGCCCATGTGACCGGATGGGAGTGGCTTGCCACCCATGTGACCAGATATGAAGATGCCGACAAGCATCTTGTCAGAACCACCTTAAATTACCTCACACACAGCACTGGCATGCATAAGAATATGATGTAAACTTGTTTTTTAAAAAGCATCTTTGGTTTGCGTTAAAACAACTTCAACACACGCAATGTTCTGATTACACCACAAACGCAGTAGTCATCCTTACCTTTCACAGAGGCACTGAGGTTTATAAATATGAGCATGATAGTGTAGAATAATCATATCCAAGGACCAGTGGTGGGTTTCAAAAAACTTTGGAAGTTCTTCTGTAGGTGTGGCCTGCTTTCCGGGTCCACTGGTGGAACCTCTTCTAACCGGTTCGGTAGATTTGATGACCCGGTTCTACCGAATAGGTGCAAACTGGTAGGAACCCGCCTCTGGTGGGTAGGTAGGTAGGTAGGTAGGTAGGTAGGTAGGTAGGTAGGTAGGTAGATAGATAGATAGATAGATAGATAGATAGATAGATAGATAGATAGATAGATAGAGACAGACAGACAGACAGACAGACAGACAGACAGACAGAGACAGAGACAGACAGACAGACAGACAGACAGACAGACAGACAGACAGACAGACAGACAGACAGAGGGAGGAGGATGGGAGGGAGGGAAACATGGAGTTGAATAACATGGCATAGATATAGATATAGATATAGATATAGATATAGATATAGATATAGATATAGATAGAGATAGAGATAGAGATAGAGATAGAGATAGATAGATATAGATATAGATATAGATATAGATATAGATATAGATAGAGATAGAGATAGAGATAGAGATAGAGATAGAGATAGAGATAGAGATAGAGATAGAGATAGAGATAGAGATAGAGATAGATATAGATATAGATATAGATATAGATATAGATATAGATATAGATATAGATATAGATAGATATAGATATAGATATAGATATAGATATAGATAGATATAGATATAGATATAGATATAGATATAGATATAGATATAGATATAGATATAGATATAGATATAGATATAGATATAGATATAGATATAGATATATATATATATATATATATATATATATATATATATATATATATATATATATAGAGAGAGAGAGAGAGAGAGAGAGAGAGAGAGAGAGAGATGAAAAGAAATTAGAGTACAACAAATTGCCTTGTTTGTCCTTCTGCTCTTCCTATCCTATTTGCTGGCCCATGACAAGGCTATTCTATAGTCAGGGTCCTGGTTGCCTTTTATGGGGGCAGTAGGTATCAATAAAGAAGAATATTTGTAGCTTAGGGCTGAAATGAGGGGTTCTCAGTGCCCTCTGAGCTTGGTTGTTTTGCAGATATTTTATTATCAAAATTACCGAGTTTGGGTAATGAAACAAGTGTAGTTTGGGTATGGGAAAGATTACACCAGTACCCAAACAAACAATTTCATTACCCAAATGACCACTGATAATGCTACTAGTTTGGGTAATGAAACATCTGCAACCAAGAACACAACCAAGCTCAGAGAGCACCAAGGATCTCTCAGCAGTAGGTATTTCTGACATCCCATTGAGATGTGAAAGATTACCCCAAGTGAAACATGATGAACCCTGCCATACTAGTAAGATCACAGAAATGTGATTTGAAAGCCTGCCACTTAGGGACGGAAAGACAATGAACTGCTGGAGCTACCGGCATTTGAAATAGTGGTGAATATCTGTAGCTCAGGTGTAGGATGAGGGTGAAGGTTTATTCTCCGAGCTTGTGGGTTGGTTTCCAAACATTTCGTTACCATGCTAGGTAACATCTTCAGCAGAAATTTAGGGGAGGTCAGGGTCAGCGTTCTTCTGTTTATAAGGGTTTCGTGTGGTCAGTAGGTCTTGGGATGGGTCAGATATGGGATCATGGTGCTTGACTGCCATCAAGTGAGGGTCTTGGGATGAGTCTTGGGATGGGTCACGTGAGATTCATCAGTGGGAGTCTTGTGATGGGGCTTGTAAAGGGAAGTTACATCAAGTGAGGGTCATTAGGAGGTGAAATGCTGGGGGGGGGGCTTTCATGGATTGATTGAGGTCAGTTCTGTCTCTGGTTAGCTATGTAGTTGATTTGGATTCTCTAAGGGTTTGTAGGCTGGTTGTGGGTCAATGTGTCTGCCGATGGAATTGCTTGTGGAGTGCCAGACTTTGGTGAATTCACAAGCATGGCGGGTGGTAGCATGGCCGATGATTTTTGGGTTGCTCCAATTGAACTGGTGCTGTTTGGTGTCAATGTGGGCCAGTGGTGGATTTCAAAAAATTTTCAAACCTACTCTGTGGGTGTGGCCTCCTTTGTGGGAGTGGCTTGCCAGCCATGTGACCTGGTGGGAGTGGCTTGCCGGCCATGTGTTGTCTCTCTCTCTCTCCTTCCTTTTGTCTCTCTGTCCCTTTTTTCTTTTTTTCTTTCATTTCTCTCTCTCTTTTTCTTTCTTTTTTTCTTTCTTTCTTCCTTTCTTTCTCTTTCTCGTTCTCTCTCTGTGTGAGTCTGTGTGTGTGTGTAGCTCTTTGCCTCTCTCTCCCTCCCTCCCTCCCTCCCTCTGTGTCTCTGTATGTCAGTAGTGGGTTTCAAAAATTTTTGGAACCTCTTCTGTAGGTGTGGCCTGCTTTCCGGGTCCATTGGTGGAACCTCTTCTAACCGGTTTGGTAGATTTGACGAACCGGTTCTACCAAATAGGTGCGAACTGGTAGGAACCCACCTCTGATGTGGGCAGAGATTCAGGATTTGGGATCATGGTGCTTGACTGCCATCTGGTGTTTGTTGATCCTGGTTTTTAATTGACCCGGTGTTTGTCCCAGGTAGAATTGGTTGCAATTGTTACAGCTGATTTTTTTTTTTTTTAGATTACATTGTTTCTTTCACCCTGCTGAATCTTGTCTTTGGTTCTAGCAAGTGTGGCTGTGGGTTTGTGGGCTATTGCTATTACTGTATGTTGGGGAATTCTGGCTGTCATTTCTAAATCTCTGCTGAAGATATTACAGAGGTGGGTTCCTACATGTTCGGAGCAGTTCGGCTGAACCAGTAGTAACTTGGCGGCCTGGATCGCTGGAACTGGCAGTGACCCATGCCTGCCATGCCCCAAAACGGTTCTCCTACAGGGCCGCCATCTTGTTTTTTAGTTCTGCACATGCACAGAACAATTTTCAGTGGAAAAAAGGTATTTTTTAAGGTTTTGCGCATGCACAGACCTTTTTATTTGCAAATGCGCATATCTGGCATGTGCGTGAGCAAAGCGAGCATGCCCGCACAAACTTTTTTAGCCTGGTAACAAAACATTCAGAAACCAACCCACAAGCTCAGAGAACAAACCTTTACCCTCTAATGGTGTTTATTAGGATTGCCATGAAGTCCCAGGGTTAAAGCCACCCTTTCTTCACATTGTGGTCACAACATTATTTTTTCCCTTACCGTCAGAGGTCTTGAAAATTCCTCATTTGGGATGACATTGACAGTAATATTCACAGCCATTTGTACATTGGTCCTCCTGCTAATTCTCTAAGTCAAGAATATACCCACTGATGTCCATGAAAGGTAAAAGTTGGTCTCCCCCTCATTGTGAGAATAATAATTATGTTTTGAGTCTTAGTGCATTATTAACAAAATTGTTATGTGGTGCAGAGGGCAAGCAGCTCCGTGAAGTTGCACAAGCTATCTTGCTCAGCAAGCCTTTAATATTCCAGAGTTTTAACATGGAGCATAAATTGTCAACAGAGAAAAATAGTATTAAAATCTTCTGGATCTGTTAAATGTCACATATCAGTAGGTACATTATTGATTCTTGGTTATTTGGAACTGCCATTTTCATAATTTTACTCACATTCAATAGGTTTCAAATGAATTCTGGGGCCCCACAACAACTAATTGGTATCTTCCACACAAACGAGTAGTACTGTCTTTTTGGGGAGGGGGGTGGGAAGCCACAACTAGAACTACCCGATTACTTTGACACACAACCTGATTTCATGCTGCTCCATTCTTCCCAGCTGCATTTCTACAGATTTTGACAGTGTATGGCATAGCACACAGTTTGTGAAAAATGGCCTTGGCGTCAGGGTATGTTTTAATACTAGCTTTCAGCTCTTTTCTAGTAGCATAGCATTCTTTGAAAAAGAGAAATAAGTTTATCAGGAATCTGTTCCAAAATAGCTTGCTTGAATGTAAATATCCCAGGCCAATTTAACTTGATTCAATGAAGGCAATATTTGGAGACAGCTCATCTCTCTCACAGAGTGATTCAAATTAGTGATACTAGTCCTCAACTTAAAACGGTTCACTTGTTGTGATCATATGTCACTGAAAAAAGTGACTTAAAACCATTTTTCACACTTATGCCCATGGCAACTTCCCCATGGTCATGCGATTCAGATGCTTGTTAACTGACTCACATTTATGATGGTTGCAGTCTGCTGAAGTCATGTGGTCCCCTTTTGCAACCTACTGACAAGCAAAGTTGATGGGGAAGCCAGATTCACTTAACAACCATGTTACTAATTTGACAACTGCAGTGATTCGCTTAACTAAGGTGGCAAGAAAAGTAAAATGGGGCAAAACTCACTTAACAAATAACAAATGTTAAATCTTGGGTTCAATTGTGGTTGTACATTGAGGACTAACTGTACACATTCATCTGCAACCAAAACACATTTCCTGAATGCCCATCCATATCCAGATTAATGCAGATACCATTATTTTCAGCATGGGTAATATTTAAACATTTGACTCCCCATTCTCTGAAATAGCTTCATGTGGTATGCTGCTGAACTCATGTTGTTTCCTCAGTGGTTGTGACTTACATCAACTTATTTAAATAATGTGGTCCTGTTTCCCACACCAATGGCAACAAGTCTCCAATTTAAACCTCCAGGGGACCCCAATAGTAACACGGATTGTATTGCTGTTGGGTGAGATTTCCTATTTATCTGTTGGGGACAGTGAACACTCAGAATACAATCTTTCTATACTAGGAAGACACTGTTAACATATGTATATCTGCCTGTTTATTACTATTCTGAGCCATGGTGGTGGCCCAGTGGTTAGAATGCTATACTCTACTCACTGCCAGCAATTCGATTCTGACTGGCTCAATGTTGATGCAGCCTTCCATCCTTCTGAAGTCAGTAAAATGAGGACCCAGATTATTAGGGGAAACATGCTGACTCTGTAAATTGCTTAGAAAAAGCTGTAAATCACTGTGAAGCGGTATATAAGTCTAAGTGCTATTGCTATTCTGTTTTTGAATGCTTAAAAAATATCCGCTGTCACCTTCATAGCCACAATAATGTTACAAATAAATGTAAAAGTTGGATCTTTTGCATCCAATAACTTATGGAGCTAAAATTCTTCATGGAGATCACAAACATCTCTACCTGTTTCATTACAACTGTGCATTTAATACATGGAAGAGATTGGAGGAATGTTGCAGACCTCACTGATTCTCCTAAAATATTTCTAGTTTTGTTGTCTGTGATTATTTTATTTGTATACTCTATGAATATATAATAATCAGAAAAACATACTGTTGAATACTGAAACCTTTACGAGGATTACAGCTAAGAGACTGACATTGTAGGTCTGAAGTCTTTAATTTGCCTTTATCTCTGTGGTTAGCAGTAATAATATATAGTAATAGTACTAGCTAGTCATATAAAAACATGGAGAAAGGGCATTGGAGAACAAAGAGGTGAATCAATATTTTAATTAAAATACCATCAGTTTAAAAAAATGGATACTAGTCTTAGCATGTTTACAGGGTGAGATTTGATTATGTTTATTTTTTCAGCTGATGAGATGTTAATTCTAATATAAAACCAATAGTCTTAATTACTGCTATACAGTCTTTTCCTTCAGATGAAATGCTTCCAATTCAAAATGCCTTTAAAGTCCTAAAACCTTGGGACCAGATTACCTAAAAGAGTGCCTTCTCCTATATGTACTTGCCTAGACCAAAGGTGCTACTCAGCAGGTTCTGACCAGTTCTGGAGAACCGGTAGCGGAAATTTTGAGTAGTTCGGAGAACCAGCAAATACCACCTCTGACTGGCCCTGCTCCCGTCTATTTTCTACCTCCTGAGTCCCAGCTGATTGGGAGGGAAGGAGGATTTTGCAGTAACCTTCTTCTGGAGTGGGGAGGGAATGGAGATTTTACAGTAACCTTCTCTTGGCATGCCCACTAAGGCATGCCCATCAAGCCACGGCACACCCACCAAGCCATGGCAACAGAACCAGTAATAAAAAAAATTGAATCCCACCACTGATCCAGCTCTTGCAATGATTAATGAAGGCTTCCTTTAGGTCCGCCACCAAAATAGGTGAGATGAACTTCTACAAGGGAAGAGCTTTTTCCCATGATGGCATTCCATTTATGGAATTATCTCTCCAGGCAAGTTCAAATGACGCCCACATCATTTTGGTGCCAGCTGAAGACCTTTCTATTTTCCCAGGTTTTTTAGCTGTCTTTTAACTACTTTATATTTTAATCAATGTCATTTCAGTCATTGAATGTCCACTTTGAAACTATCTCATATGTCTGGTGTTTTGTTTTGGTTTTACCTTTTTATTTTGTGAGGTTTTTTTATTTCAATTCTGCTTTAGGCACCTTTCATTATAAATAGAAAGCTTCAGCTATTGGATGGTTTAAAATATTTTAAATAAATATGAAGGTAAAGAAGAAGGCCATTTTCAATTTAATTTTTACTTAATGGCAAAGAGAAAGTTGATTTCATGTTATGTCTTCAGCAGGGCACTCAAACATGCTACCAATATTTCTGAATCCAATGACCAGAAAAGATAATGAACACGGAAGGAAAAGGGGAAAGGGGGAGTAATTTCTATTAAATGCAGACTCAATACTCATTGTATAAGCTTACAAGCAAGCAAGAAGGCACAATGAGAGATAAAACACCCAATTTCTGCAATACTGGCATTCCCTCATTCACCTGTCAACTTATGAAGATAAAATTCTTCATGGAGTTCGCAAACATCTCTATCTGCCAAAGCGTGACCTAAAAAAGAGCCCAAATGCACCAGATACAGAAAACCTTGTAAAGGTTAATAACATAGTCTGTAAGACTTTCTCCCCACTTTTGAGATTTCTGACACCAAGTGTAAAGCGTTCAAGTGTTAATGACAGGCTAGAGTTTGGGGAGCTCTGACAGAGTCACTCAAAGTCTTGGAATGTGAGCATCGCGGGATCACAAGTGCAGTGGGAGTTTTCAGAAAGCTGTATGACATTGCTGGAAATGGTGACTAGGAATGTGCCTGCCCACTTTTCAGGGAGAATGTCATTTGTCGCAAGTCATCATTCAGGCCTCCCTAAATAAGAATCAGACTCCTTAATTATGTCAGAGAATTCTGACGGACTCAGCCATAGCCATTGTGGTCTTTATTCACTGCTGTGCTGAGAATATCTTTTTGAACAAATGTCCTGCAGCTTTCCACTCTTCTGCTGTGAACTGTACCAAGCTGGTGGACAAAAATCCCCTGCTTAGTCAGTGCTGTAAAAGTTTTTGATTCCTTCTAGAAGTCATCCTAAGGTTGGCACTCTGTGTGAGGCGTGGTGTTTCAAAATCACCAGTAAGACTGCTCAATGGGAATAGCTTTGTTGAAAATTGCAGTAACAACAGATTCTGCTAAGAGTCACACTGCTAAATTTGGGTCTGCATCTAAAATGATAGTGGGGAAACCCTGCAGATCTCATGACCTCTACCAATACATGAAGAGCTGCTGTCGAGGTTCCAAATAGCATTCAAAAGTACATTGGAGTCCAAGGCAAAGTATTGCTCAAAGTTCCAATTTATTAAGAGAGCCATGTTGGCACATTTGGGAAAACCCGAATCTGAAGGCTTCCTGGTTTTCCCCACCCAGTTGAAAGTTCAAGATCTTGCCCCCACACCCACAAGTCAATCATATGATTCAATCTTCCACTGCCAGGCTGGCTGTTCCACCCATCCAGTTCCGGTCAGGTGCAGAGGTGCAAACACAAAGGATGACCTTGACTTTCTAGAAATAATTTTCTTATGGCTACATAACATCTAACTCCGTACAATCTCCCCTCCGATTTTCCCACAATAGAAAATGTATAGTAGAATAATAGAAAGTGTGGCAGGCCAAAGACCCCCCCCACAAAAAAAAAGATGGCTGCAGGACTGACAGCTGCTCCTTACCAAACTGACTTCTCAAACCAGAATGTGCTATAATAGGCAGTTCTCATTTAATGACCACAATTAAGACCCACAGTTCTGCCGTTAATAAGTGAAGCAATGTGGGAAATCATGTGATTGTGCTTTCCTTTTCCCCATTCCTCCCTCCTTTGGAAAGTTCACCCTGGTTGGATGCTGACATAATTACCAAGAAAGGAATTAATGTCTCTATTTACATTAATTGAAGAGAATATAAGAATAATAGTATAACATAACATAACATAACATAACATAACATAACATAACATAACATAACATAATGGAGTCCCCCCCCCCCAGCACTGTTGTAGTTCTGAACTTCAACATTGCTGAATGAGGCAATTCATAAGTAAAGTCTATCTGTAGACTTTATAGCCGTAAGAGGAAATTGTTACAATAGCAAAAAAAAAAAAATGGCCATAGTTCTCTTATTGATCACCAAATTCCCCACCTCAATTTCTCATTTAATCCAATTGATTTCATAACCATCGTTATTCAAATCATTTAGTTCAAGACTGAAAGAGCTAAATGATATGTTGAAGGAAAAGTAGCGGGTGAAGAGAGGAATTCAATGATTATGCAAAGTATCAATTTTTAAAATATGTTTCATTACAACTGTAAATTTAATAAATATAAGAAATGAAAAATGCAGAAATAAAAATGAGAATGGACCCCCAAAAGGTTCTACAATCTAAGTTTTTTTTTTGTACATTGTTTTTTTAAGCATATACTGTATATACTCGAGTATAAGCCTAGTTTTTCAGCCCACTTTTTGGGCTGAAAAAAGCCGCCTCGGCTTATACTCGAGTCAGTGAAAAATTTGCCCGAAATGGAGGAGAAAAAGGGGCGGGGCCATGCCGCTGGGTGACACTTGTGAATGGCCCGGCGCCCCTGTGAGTTTCCCCTCCCTCTGTGTCAGTTTGCCGCGCAGCGCGCACCGCACCATCCCCCCTCCTCACGTTCTAATGTAATGCAGGGCTGTCTTACGATTCCCCTTCCTCCCCCTCCTGCCGCTCTGCAACGATGTCCCACCTCCTCCTTGTTATGGCAAGCAGCCACATAGCGATGTCCCACCTCCTCTGGTACAGTGATCCAATGATAGGAATCACTGTGCCGTGTGTCATAGGAGGCGGGACATCGCTCCCGCGGCTGCACGGGACATCATCATCACAGCGGGACATCAGCATCATGAGGTGAGTGAAGTATTTCATTGAATACACCGCTAGTTTACTGTTTTTCTTTGAAATAAATATTCAAAAACATTATTGGTATCTATTTTTATTTTTGAAATTTACCGGTAAGCTGCTGCATTTCCCACCCTAGGCTTATACTCGAGTCAATAACTTTTCCAGTTTTTTGTGGTAAAATTTGGTGCCTCGGCTTATATTCGGGTCGGCCTATACTCGAGTATATACGGTACATTTGATTTTATTGTTTTCAGATAAAATTCCAAGCATTCCACAGAAATGAACAAAGCAAGGATTGTCATTCACCTTTAATTCTATTGAAATAATAATAGCCACATAATAATTTCTTAGGCTACCTGAACTACGTTGTCTTGTCATACCTTTTAGGACTTCTGTTTCAAAGTGTTGCCAATGATTTAATCTCTATTGGTCAAAAAACTGAAGAAAGAAATGGCATGTTCTTCCTACAGACCAGTGATGGCTAACCATCACTGAGTGCCCAATGCATGAACCCCCTGAGTGAACCCACTCAATCTGGCACAGACTGAGTGCCCAAAGCATGAACTCCCAAAATGCAATACTGTGCACCTCCTGTGCATGCACCTCACCTCCGTGCATGTGACCCACCTCCCCACACACATGTGCATGTGGTCATCCACACACGCCCTGCACATTCCTCCCACCTTTGCATGTTGTTTGTGCACCCAGCAGGCATGCGCTCCTTCATGTTGCTAATGTACACCACGGCCCCCTGCCCAGGCACGCATGTCTCTCCGCACACACTTCAGCTCCCCATGCATGCGCAGCAGGGACCCAAAGACCAGCTGGATGGTGGGAGGCATACGTGCATGCACGGTGGAGCTGAATTGGGGCGACGGTTTGCCTGCCCACAGAGAGGGTGCTGCGTGCCACCTGTAGCATGTGTGCCATAGGTTCACCATCATGGCTATAGACCTAATGTTACTTTTAATGAAGAATTTAATTCATAAGACATCTCCCTCCACTAGGACATACTAAATCCTTAGAAATCCTTTAAAAATGTCATTCTATCTATAATAGATGTTTGGTGGACCTTACATGACTTTTAATGGAGATTTTTTTTCTAATGAGATCAAGGACCTCCACATAGATAATGGAGACTTTGGATGATCATTTACTTGAAAAACATGCCTCAATTTTATACTAATGAGTGGTATTTTGGGATCATTGACATGCATTCGGGAACTTGTTTTTGTTTGGTTTCAACTCTGCCCTGAGGTAGAGTTTGAGTAAGCAGTTGTAGTACTGCATTTGTCTAAGTTGTAATAATGAATACAAATAACCACTAGGATGTAACCAACAATTGCTCCACATAGTCCTTATGTTTGCTCTGAATGTGGAAGCTGTTTTTAATCTCAAGATCTTTAAGTACATTTTGAAAAAAATTTGTCGCCTAATTGCATTTTTAAGTATGTTGCACCGAAATTCATGTTTTACTGTGTACATTTTTATCGCAGGACAGGAAGCTATAATAAGCCACTGAAGAAGTAAATGAAATCTGTCTGGCTTGGCTGGAGTTGCTTTATTTGTATTTGTATTTGTATTTATTTGTCTTGTATGCCGCCCACTCCCGAAGGACTCCAGGCGGCTCACAATAGACAAGGGAAGGGGGAAAGTGGACAAAGACAACACTTTAAAACAAAAACCGCAACATTCACAATTTCCGTGAGGCTGGATGTTTCACAAGCCCCCCGGCCTGCTGGAGCAGCCAGGACTTGGTGGCTTTGCGGAAGGCCAGGAGGGTCGTAAGGGTCCGGATCTCGATGGGGAGATCATTCCAGAGGGCTGGAGCTGCAACAGAGAAGGCTCTCCCCCGGGGGGTCGCCAGCCGACATTGGCTGGCGGATGGAATCCGGAGGAGACCTAACCTGTGAGATCTAATCGGTCTATGGGAGGTAATCGGCAGGAGGCGGTCTCTCAGGTATATGATTTATGATTTCTACAGTAGTTCTGTCATGCCATTCTGTGAACTCATTTATTGTGAATCAAAAGTTTACAACTTGGGATCCTGTTCGTCTATATGGGCTTAAAGAAACCCTTTTGAAAACGACACAGCAGAAAGCCCAGATAAAATCTTTTATTTACTTTGTTTATTCCATTTTTAATTAAGACTATTAACCTTCCCACATTTACACAGTTGTAAAAACGTCGTTTATTTGCTAGGAATCTGGAGGATGCTTTTAATGGGTAAGATGGCAAAGTCAATCAAATCATAAATAGTTCTGTTTTGTTCCTTTTCAAAAATGAAGAAAGCATAACACACATTCCTCCATTGCTTTTCCTTTTCAAAAAGAAAGTATGCCATAGGGCTTGTGTGTACCTGTGTGGGTGTGGGTGTAGGTGTGTTTGAGTCAGTTTTTCCCTTCTTGTGACTTCCTGAAAAAGTCTCTATAGTTTGCATGGCAAGATTTTGGATGTATTTTGCCATTGCCTACTTCCCAGGGCTGAAAGAGCGTGACTAGTTCAAGTGACTAGTTGATTTTGTGTCCAAGCCAAAAGTTCATGGTCTCCTGGTTTCTAGCTTGCTGCTTTCATCATTATACCACACTGATTTGCATCCAGTTTTGGTCACCATGATGTAAAAAAGATGTTGAGATTCTAAAAAGAGTGCAGAGAAGAGCAACAAGGATGATTAGGGGACTGGATGCTAAAACATATAAGGAATGGTTGCAGGAACTGGGTATGTCTAGTTTGATGAAAATAAGGATTGGGGTGACATAATAGCAGTGTTCCAAATCTTGGGGGCTGCCACAAAGAAGAGGGAGTCAAGCTGTTCTCCAAATCATCTGAGGGTAGGACAAAAAATAATGGATGGAAACTAATCAAGGAGAGAAGCAACGTAGAATTAAGAAGAAATTTCCTGACAGCTAGAACAATTAATCAGTGGAACAACTTGCCTCCAGAAATTGTGAATGCTCCAACACTGGAAGTTTTTAAGAAGAGTTTGGACAACCATTTGTCTGAAGGTGTAGGGTCCTCTGCTTAAGCAGGGGGTTGGACTAGAAGATCTCCAAGGTGCCTTCTAACTCTGTTATTCTATTCTATTCTATTCTATTCTATTCTATTCTATTCTAATATCCTGATCATTTGAAGGACTGACTATTTTTAGTAAGTGCTGCCTGTCCTGTATGAGCCAGCCGATTTGGCATGTTCTGTGTCCAATCAATTGAGCAATGTCCCCTTATGGAGCCAGAAACTTTATTGATTCTATTCTGGCACATGCCCTCTGGAATGAGATTCTCCCCTCTGGAATAAGCTTCCACCCTGAGCTTATTCAGATGAACCTTAAGATGTGGCTAATTTCATCATGTTGTATGTTGTAAATGGCAGGCCCCTCATGAGTTGTCTGGTGTGTGAAATTATTTTCTCAAGGTAGGTCTTTTGTATTTGCATTTGTATGGTATTGTTTGTTTTAGTTTAAATTTGAGATATTGTACACCTCTCAGAGCTGTAACGGAATGGGTAAAATAAATAAAATAAAAATAAGACACCGAGCCAGGCAATAACAATTCCTCTTCTACAACTGTCCCTCAGCTGTATTCTCAAAACTTTGTTCCTGAACTTGAAAATTAGACAAAGCTAAACATAAGAAAAATGAAATGTCCTGTGATAAAGATTAATTTTCTGTGAAAGCTTATTGTTGACTATCGTGTCTACTAAAAATAAAAAATTCCTCCGTAAATATATGCAAAAATGCCTGTGGGGAAGTAAAAGGATGTGTAGCTGAGTGTGTTTCAGGTCAAAAGAAACCTGCATCGCAATACAAAACATGTCATCTGTGTACTGGCATCCATAGTTGAGGCACAAGTTCAAAAGTCCATGTTAGGCTTCCAAGTAATATCCCCTACCAAGTAAGACTCTGAGGCAGGAATTTCATCAAAGTTCCATTTTATTAGAGATGTCATATTGGCACATCTGAGAAAACCCAAATCTGAAGTCTCCCATGTGGGGGTGATTGGGGATGTTACTTGGAATCCTGACATTAACCCGAATCCCAGTCTCCACAGCATGCCCGTCTACCAAGTGTGGTAGCTCTGAGGAGAAAAAGATGGCCCACAGGGCTGACAGTCCAGAGATGTTATTATGATATCCATGTAATTTGTACTGGAGAGCCATGAAAGCATACCGGTTGGAAATGTTTACTTAACTGAATACATTATTCAAAATATTTTCAATTCCCCATTATCCAAATCAGCTTTAAAAAAAAACCCAATGTGATACTGGCAGCAATGATGGAATAACCTTGGAAATAATATAGAACTCCGGCGGTTTTTCCAGAAGAAGGTTGACTTCAAATTCTCAAAATCACCTTATTTTATATGAGAATATCAAAGTTTACTCCCTGAATTTAAGACTGCTTATTTTTCTCCTCAGTTATCCATAATTAGAAAATGCTGGAGGTTTAAGTTCAGCAGCCCTGACTCTGCAGCACCTCATCATCTTCTGATCACAAGATGGCCATAGGGTGGCCCATTTTGCTCTGTCATCATGCCTAATTAAGGTGGCTCCCTTTGGATTCTTTTCCCCCTCAAACACTCCTGCAAGGAGCATGTGTTCTTTTGGCTCATTTCCTGATGGAAAGTGGCCAGTTAGGTGTTAGATTTGCCAACACTTGTAATGGATTTCCTTTAACAAATCTCTCTTTTTTTTGTGTACAATTATAAAACCTGCGTCACTGATCTTTGCCCACATTAGATCAATAAGACAATACAGCAGAAGTGGGTTCCTACCAGTTCGCACCAGTTCGCACCTATTCGGTAGAATCTACCGACAATCGGTAGATTGTCAAATCTACCGAACCAGTTAGAAGAGGTTCCACCAGTGGACCTGGAAAGCAGGCCACACCTACAGAAGAGGTTCCAAAATTTTTTGAAACCCACCACTGATCCTTGGATATGATTATTCTGCATTATCATGCTCATATTTATAAAACTCAATGCCTCTGTGAAAGGTAAGGATGACTACTGCATTTGTGGTGCTATCAGAACATTGCGTGTGTTGAAGTTGTTTTAACGCAAACCAAAGATGCCTTTTAAAAAACAAGTCTACATCATATTCTTATGCATGCCAGTGCTGTGTGTGAGGTAATTTAAGGTGGTTCTGACAAGTGTCGTCGGCATCGTCATATCCGGTCACATGGGTGGCAAGCCACTCCCACAAAGGAGGCCACACCCACAGAGTAGGTTCGAACAATTTTTGAAACCCACTACTGCAATACAGGTAGTCTTTGTTTAACAACTGCCCCATTTAGTAACCATTTAAGAATACGATAAAGACAAAAAAAACCTTTATGACCAATCCTCTCGTTTATAATCTTCACAGGTCTTTAAAGCAAAGGAAAACGGAAGTAAAATCATAAACACAATTGTAGTTTCTCTTAATCACCTCCTCGCTTAATAACCGAGTTGCAATTCACAATTGTGCTCCCTAATGAGAGCTACCTCCTGTAAAAGGCTGTGAAAATGTTGCAAGTTTTCTAAAGATCTTACGGTTCTAATCTGTGAAGTACCACAGGCATTAAGGCCAAGAAGGTAAGTGAGCTTTGCTGGCTGATGCTGTTTTACTGTAAGCGGACATTGCCATTTGCAACCTTAGACATTTATTATTTGGAGTGTTTAATTGAACTTTGTCTGCCTCCCAAATATACTGCCATGGAAACGGGTGGCCATATAAATTGTTTAAATAAACAAAACAGATGATGTGGTGTAAAACAAATTAAACCATTCTCAGAAGAGAAGGCACTTCCTTTAGCAAGCCAATCTATGAGGGCAGAGGACAAGGTGCTATAGGAAAGACAATCAAGAGATCTATTTGCCTTCATTCATGGCAATCAAAGGGGTTAGAAGAGGCTCACAAGGGCCCTTAATCACAAGGGCCAGCTCACTTTGCAAAAGGGGCATCATCGTATCTTCCTTCCACTCTCATGAAGACCAAACATTACCCCAGGCTAAAGATAGACTTTTACAGTATGTTGAGCAGTCAATACTGTACAGCAGGAGTGGGATCCTACTAGTTTAACAACCAGATCTCGCTTTGCATGCACGCACTTGCTTCGCTCGTGCATGCGCCTGACAAGCGCTGGATGCGCGTGCATACTTTAGAGAAGACTTACCTTCCAGATTACTGCTTGGGAAAGAAAAGAGCTGAGGTGTGGCAATCCACTCTGCCACGCGACTCAGCTGAGAAGATAAAGGTAGGCAAAGCTCAGGGATGGGAGGGGAGGGGCCACTTGCTAGCCACTTGGGAGCTTCGGCCACTTCGGAGCTATTAGTTCACCCAAACTCATCTAAACTGGTAGAATCCCACCCCTGCTGTATAGGCAATTTGATGGAGAGGGAGAGGGAGGGAGGGGAAAAATGAGGGAAAGGGGGAGAGGGAGGAGAGGGGAGGAGAGGAGGGGAGTTTGATCTAGTAGTTAAGGCACCATGCTGGAATGCAGGAGACCTTTTCTAGTCTCTTCTTGTACATGAAAGCTGGCTGGGTGACTTTGGGCAAGTCACTCTCTCTCAGCCCTCACAAGATCGTTGCTATGGGAAAAAGAGGAGGAAGAGAAGAATGTGTTGGATATAGCAATAGCAATAGCAGTTAGACTTATATACCGCTTCATAGGGCTTTCAGCCCTCTCTAAGCGGTTTACAGAGTCAGCATATTGCCCCCAACAACAATCCGGGTCCTCATTTTACCCACCTCGGAAGGATGGAAGGCTGAGTCAACCCTGAGCCGGTGAGATTTGAACAGCCGAACTGCAGAACTGCAGTCAGCTGAAGTAGCCTGCAGTGCTGCATTTAACCACTACGCCACCTCGGCTCTTGTTGAACACCTTCAGTTATTTATGAAAAATAATAAAGACAGGATATCAATAAAACAAAAATAAAATAAAATCAATGCTGAGAGAAGTATCTCCAGTCCATTTTCCTTCCAAGCCTTCATGCTGTGGCATCCCCTGACCAGATAAGATTGGCCAGGTGCGTAGTAGTGGTGAATATGATGGTCATATTACCTTGAGGGTTCACCAGGATAGCCATGCTGATTCATTTCTGACTGCTTTATATGAACATGAATGTTCAAAACCCATGAAAGGCAAAAAATGGTGTTTCCCTCCATCTAAATTGTGACAGAGGCCCATGGATTTTTTTAAAAAAAATGTGCTTGTTATATTTAATGTGTTCTTTACAGTATTAGACTTCAGTGACAATCCCGGGGATAAATTTCATTAAACAAATATTATAACCAGAGGTGATATTCTGCCGGTTCGGACCGGTTTGCCCAAACAGGTAGCGGAAATCGCGGGTGGCTCCACCCACCTGTCCCGGCTTTACAGCATCCAATTTAGGGCCCCTTTTTTTGGCAAAGCGCATGTGTGGAAGGCGGAGCACATGCGTAGACATGGCACATTTGCGAACAAGTAGGGAAGGTAAGTGAATACCACCCCGATTGTACAATACAGTGCTTAAGCAAAAGAGTCATGATGGCGCAGTGGTTAGAATGCAGTATTGCAGACTAATTCTGCCAACTGCCAATAGTTCGATCCTGACATGTTCAAGGTTGATTCAGCTTTCCAACATTCCAAGGTCAGTAAAATGAGGACCCAGATTATTGGGGATAATATGCTGACACCGTAAACCGCTTAGAGAGAGAGAGCTGTAAAGCACTATAAAGCAGTATATAAGTCTAAGTGTTATTGCTATTACTTGCATTTTTACATGCTTTCGAACTTCTAGGTTGGCAGAAGCTGGGACAAGCAATGGGAGCTCACTTCATTATGCGGCACTAGGGATTCAAACCACCGAATTGCTGACCTTTCTAATTGACAAGCTCAGCATCTTAGCCACTGAGCCATCCTACCCTACCCTATGATTCAGCTTTCCAACATTCCAAGGTCAGTAAAATGAGGACCCAGATTATTGGGGATAATATGCTGACACCGTAAACCGCTTAGAGAGAGAGAGCTGTAAAGCACTATAAAGCAGTATATAAGTCTAAGTGTTATTGCTATTAAGTGGCATAGAATCCTTGATCTATACCTAAAATGCACTGAAAATGAGGGCTGGGTATTTTCTTGATCCTGTCTTCAATAGGGTGAGAAATTTCTAACAGCACTTCTGTGTATCAGCAACACAATTAATTGAGAATATCCAGTAGGAGAAATCTGCCACCAGAAGTTCTGGGGAAACCTTATTCAACTAGAGTATTGAGTAGGAGATGAGATTGTTCTTTGTTGTTGTTGTTTTCCTTCCATTTGGTGATTTTTCAAATTGCAGGTTAAGCCCCTTCAGACAGGGAGAATTTATTTGCAGGGGATGGGTACATATTGACTTTATTCATCAAATCTTAGGATATCAGCCTCCCAAAGGTTTGGAGATTTATATTTTCCCAGCAAAAGACATAGCCTGTATCAAAGTGGAAAAAATCCCTTTCCAAAAACTAATTTGCGGAATATACTTAGTAAGAAAAGTACTTGAAGATTGCTTGACTAGATATCGGTAAAGATAAAGGTTCTCCCGCACATGCTTTAGGGAGGGAGCTCACCTTCGTTTCAAAGCCGAAGAGCCAGCACTGTCCAAAGACGTCTCCATGGTCCCACCAAAGGTGGTGCCTATTTTTCTACTTGCATTTTTACATGCTTTCGAACTTCTAGGTTGGCAGAAGCTGGGACAAGCAATGGGAGCTCACTTCATTATGCGGCACTCGGGATTCAAACCACCGAATTGCTGACCTTTCTAATTGACAAGCTCAGCACCTTAGCCACTGAGCCATCCTACCCTACCCTATATCTAACTTTTGCACTTGTTATAGTATGTACAGCAACACTCAGGAACTAAAGAGAGGGAAGAAAAGAAGACATTATTGCTCAGGGTTGAAACAGTCTTTTCACACTATAGGATCAGTCTTTCCAAATCAAAACCAAGAAGTACATTTAAATAGTGAGTGAGATGCAGCAGGAAGGTAAGGAAATTATTGACCTTTCTGATCAGCGTCTTAGCCACTGAGCCACCATGTCCCTTGGATACAGTGGTGTGTTTCAAAAAAATTTCGAACCTACTCTGCGGGTGTGGCCTCCTTTGTGGGAGTGGCTTGCTGGCCATGTGACCTGGTGGGAGTGGCATGTGTTTTCTCTCTCTCTCTCTCTCTCTCTCTCCCTCTCTCTCTCTCTCCTTCCTTTTGTCTCTCTGTCCCTTTTTCCTTTTTTTCTTTCATCTCTCTCTCTTTTTCTTTCTTTTTTCTTTTTTTCTTTATTTCTTTCTTCCTTTCTTTCTCTTTCTCTTTCTCTTTCTCTCTCAGTGTGAGTCTGTGTGTGTGTGTGTGTGTGTTTGTGTGTCTGTGTGTCTGTGTGTCTGTGTGTGTGTCAGTGGTAGGTTTCAAAATTTTTTGGAACCTCTTCTGTAGGTGTGGCCTGCTTTCTGGTGGAACCTCTTCTAACCGGTTCGGTAGATTTGAAGAACTGGTTCTACCGAACTGGTGTGAACTGGTAGGAACCCACCTCTGCTTGGATACTGGTAGACTATGCTTTGAATCATCAAGACCCGTGGTTCTTTTAATACAGAGTTCGAGCATTCATATTAGTTGAAGTTGAGATCCCAATAAAGGATTCATACCTTATAAATTAGCAAAAAAAAAAAAAAAAAAAAGCTAAATTCAACCCCACTGCCGTATTATGCAAACAATAATTAGCTATTGTGCCTCTGAAGGATAAAGACAGGCTGCAGTTTTCAAAAGGCAAAATTGGCTTGAGACGGAGATGGCTAGATCAGAGTCAACAGACTCATTATTTTTGTACAACTTTTGTCTCTTGTTGTACAGGTTGACCAGGTTTATGCAAAAAAAAAAAAAAAACCACTACACAGCAATAAGAGTGAGTTGGATACGTACACATTAGGCAAAGTCACTGCATCCTATCACCTTGAACGTTAAAATAAGTACCAGTCTATTTTGGGCTCTTATATAGCTGAGTGCTTTCAGATGCACTTGATTATTTTTACTGTATCGTGTATTGACCTGAAAAATGAGGATTGAGGTACAGCCATCAAATGACTCAAACTGGTAGACTTGCTTAATCTCTTCAGAATTGTACTACTACAGAGAAAGCACTTGATTGCACTTGATTCATGTTTACAGCATTTTATTCCTTGGGCTTCTGTAAAAACCTCATTATTATGTGCCCGGTGTAAATTACAAATGCTTTTAATCAGAGATATGCTAAACTATCCAAACACATTTTCAATATAAAGGACGGCTGCTGAATTATACTAATAAAATGGGTAGACGATTTGGTTGTTTACGTACCTAAGTATGTAAGTGAAAAACATTCAGCTCAATTGATATTTTCCTAGGTCCTTTTACCAAATGACGTTTTCCCTCTGAAATTGGATTTTAATAATTACCAAAAAAAAAAAAAAAAAAAACCCTGCAAAAGGAAATGTATGCGAAAGACATCCTTTTCGACTGTAGGTAGCAAAAAACGAATGAAAATAAATTAGGGCTGGGTTTTGAATTAATGCGAGGAAAAATAATTCCTGCCATCACATAATGGCAAAATTCTTAAATAGAATCACGTACTTCTACACAATTAGGCTTCCTAAAGCTATCAAAGCAAAAAGCTAAAATACTTTCTAAACTGAAATACACTATGCAGCTAAATTTAGGCACTTGGGATAAGGCCAGAAGAAGGAAATGATAAACATTTGTCCTTCTGGATTTAGCAAAGCTTCCAAGACTTAATCCTTTGGCAGAACCTGACAGTTTCAGCTAAGCCTTTTAAGGCCAACCTGTGCACTATAAAACTGCAGATTGACTTCATTTTCAAATGAACAGAAGCCCAAACATTTCACAAAAGCTTTATGTACAGGTCCGTTTGGAGTCTGTTCTTGAAATCCTCTGGTTTTAAGGAATATTAAAAAAAAAAACTATTACAGATCATTCTAGAAGGGCTTTCTTTCATTTTCTGAGGGGCAAAAATTAAAGAATTGAAAGAATGAATGAATAGATGGCTCTGAGCAGTAGTGGGATTCAAATAATTTAACAACTGGTTCTCTGCACTAATGACCAGCTGGATAGGCAAGGCTCGGTGGTCATGTGACTGGGTGGGCATGGCCAACTCAACGTCATTCATGTTGAAGGGTGCTTCACCTTCGCTGTTACAATATAATAAGGGTTAACTGGAGAGGCAGTTTCTGTAAGCAGGGCAATAAAGATTAGGCTAGAAACAATATCTCGGCTAGAATGTTTCCTTCCTGTCTTCCTTACAGGATTAGCCATGTAAAGTGGAAAAAAACAAAATGAGATTTTGTCCAACAACCGGTTCTCTGAACTGCTTAGAAAGTTAACAACCAGTTCTCCTGAATAGGTGGTAGGTTCCAGATCCCGTTGCAACCCATACGGTTGCAACGTGGGGCGGCGTCCTCCACATGAACGTGTGCAGTACACGCATGTGTCTTACCATCCAGTGATCTCTCCGCAAGTCTCCGTGACACTCCAGCTACTCGGCGGAGCGTCACGCAGGCACTGCACACGCCATGTGCATACATGGAAGTGCCAAAGGCTTTAAAGGACAGGTATGGAGCATGGGCAGGCAGGTGGGCCCTCTGGAGCATGGTACTGGAACGGTACCTGGTGCTCCAGGCAGGCTCCGGTACACCTGTACTGGGGCGTACCGCCTGCAACCCACCACTTCACCACTGGCTCTGAGAATGTGGAGCAGCAGCTCACAGAAAAGGATACTGGAAATGATTTTGATGGACCTTTTTATTTAAGAGCAGAGATGGGCTCCCAAACTCTTCTGCCAAATTCTAGTTTTTAATATGACAGAGGAAAAGAAAAGCTATTAAACATGTTCATAATAATCCTCTTGATTGTGTTCATTTTTAACCTAAATAAACAGAAGTAACAGATTAACAGAGTTGGAAGGGACATTTAAATGCAATTTATTTATTTTCCCTGGTTCTGTCCAATTTCTCAAATGCAGCATCTAGTCATGTGCTTAAAAAGCCAAGTACAGCGCTGACTGGGGCCTCAAAGTAATATAGCTATATATTAGAAGAATGTCTAGGAATGGAAGGATAATTGTTCCTTCATGCCAGAGAAGTACTTATTACTGTTGATGTTAGTCCCAAACCCAGATATAAGACAGTGAGATCCAATCAAGTCCAACCCTTTATTTGCATAAAGCTAATGGACAGAATCTTACAAACTAAAGTTATAAACCTTCTAAGCTACTAGATGTATCTTGAGAGATTCTAGTATGTAGTTACCCTGAACTTCAGCATTACTCCCTCATTCATCTCTGTGTGGATCCAGGTCTCTTTCTGGGAAAGATTTGAGTTGGCCAAATCTTCCCCTCTACACATTCCATCCCAATTGCCATAATCTAAGCAAGCCAACTAATTTGCGCAACTGGAAACCACACTTAGGAGTTTGGGCAAACATCATCTTTACTTTGCCCCATTTAGCTGCTTTTTAGACTCCCTTGAGTCTATTAATCCTGCAATCCCTTGAATCTATTAATCCTGAAATCTTTTTTTGTTGTATCTTTCAGACTTTCACACAAGAAGATGCAGTATAATAAATAATAAGATTTCAGTACGATCCAGGTAATGATGAGCACCTCTAAAACTTTGCTGAGCTGAATGAAAGAGTTTTAAGGGCATGCATAACTTTCTTATCAAAATCAAGGGGATCTGAGCCCTTTGAAGTCTGGTTCATTTGGGCAAGATATTTTTCAATTGTGATGAATGGGGACTTCAAAGTACTTGCTGCTCAGTGTCTTGTTGTGAAGATAGGGAATGATAATAATAAATAAATACATACGTACAATAATGTGCTTACCTTTGCTTCATTCCAGGCTAATTATTGCAGGTAGTTAATGAGAAGTGAATTTTAATTTATTTGAGAGTAGCATATTTTTATCTAAACTTTGTAGGATATGTAGTTCAGTCAAACTTACTTTTAAGTAGACTTTTACAACATTTGTGCAAGATTCTGGAGCAGCTGGTCTTGGCAGGTCAGTTTTAATCTTCACTTTGAAAAACATTCTAGCCTTGTTAAATGTCATATGTAGTTCCTTTCATTTACACTTGAAAGCAAAGGTTTTGGCAGGGGTTGGTTGTTGTTTTACTTTAAAAATTTAGCTCATGATGATACGGATCATTAGAAAAGGGCATAGGAAACTACACCAACACCTCATCTAAAAACAGAAGGATAGTGAGTGGCGGCTGTCATTCAGTGTGCCGAGACAGAAAAGATGAAGGTTGTTAATAGAGTAAAACATTCAAAGGCAGGAGATTGGGCCAGATTATCTTCAGCATTTGTCACTTCTGCTGCTGCTTCCTCCTTTTGTTTGAGTGATAGTTTTTGGCTTTAGAACAGTACTGTGAACAGCATCCGGCAGTTTTAAATGCTTCACATCCTTCCACTCTGCCAACTAATAACATCCTCATTAAGAATGTCCATCTTGAATTTATCCCAAATATATCACACTCCACTTTCGAAATTTAGCAACCAGAGAAGAGATTCTATGGAAGTGGAAAGGAAGCCTCACTGAAGGCACTTTAGTGAAGTTACAATTATCTGCTAGCAGTAGAAAAGAAGAAACATAGAAATCAATCTATTTCTGCTGTGCATTTAGTGCTTTCCACATCAGTTCAAATACAAATACAAAAAAAATTAGAAGGAAGTAATATGCATTACTACAGGATTGATCAATTAGGATTAGGGTTGATTAGTTGTTAGACATATGATATGTTAAGAGTTTCAGTGGGGGGGGGGACTGTTTACTACTTGTACCTTTCCAGTTCATGCAAAATTAAATTCGTTGGAAGAAATATCTTTAATATAAGAGCCTTGGTGGCACAGTGGTTAGAGTGCAGTACTGCAGGCTACTTCTGCTGACTGCTGGCTGCTTGCAATTTGGCAGTTCAAATATCACCAGGCTCAAGGTTGACTCAGCCTTCCATCCTTCTGAAGTGGGTAAAATGAGGACCCACATTGTTGGGGGCAATAGGCTGACTCTGTAAACTGCTTAGAGAGGGCTGTAAAGCATTGTGAAGTGGTATATAAGTCTAAGTGCGATTGCTATTGAATTTCAGGTCTGTTTTCACTTTTTAAAGGCACAGACTTTGCATTAATATAGTACTTGCATTTTTCATAAATGATGACTGAAGGCTTGTCTATGTAACAAGATGCATTTTATACAAGTAGTCCTAGACTTACAATCATTTGTTTAGCAACTGTCCAAAGTTACAATGGCATTGAAAAAAGTGGCCTACAACCAGTTCTCATAGTTATGACCATCGCAACATCATCACAATCACATGATCAAAATTTGAGTGCTTGGCAACCGACATGTATTTACGATGGTTGCAATGCTCTAAAGTCATTTGATCACCATCTGTGGCCTTCCCAGCTGGCTGCCAAAAAACAGAGTCAACCCAGATTTGCTTAATGACTACATGATTCACTTAACAACTGCAGTGTTTGCTTAACAACTGTGGCAAAAAGTTCATACAATTGGGTTCAAGTCTTCATAACTGTCTTGCTTAGCAATAGAAATTCTGGTTCCCATCATGGCCATTAGTTGAGGACTACATACATACATACATACATACATTCTCACACACACACACACACACACACACACACACACACACACACACACACACACATATATATATATATATATATATATATATATATATATATATATATATATATATATATATATATCGACATTTCATTCTAGAATCCATTTCTTCACTCATATCACATTCAGAAAGCAACCCAACAGCTTCAACTTTCTTCAGCATGGATGTCTTATTCTAGATCATATTTGTAATCAAGGGAGTTGCTAAAAATTCCCAAAACTGTTTGTTAAAGGATGAACAAAGAATGTTATTTTGATAAATGGATGTTAAAATATTATCCAGCAAAATGTTTGCAAAATAAGCATAACAACCATAAACAGTTGCTTTAAGATCCAGGTGAAATATCTAATGAGTTCAATGAAAGTATGACAAATTGTAATACGGTAATCATAGTTTTCTGAGAAGCTGATAAATTCCTGTTACATTGGGAACCTCACAACATCATAGTTTTGCTATGCCTCTGCTCTGCTGCAGTAGGAATGATTTTGTCATGAAATGCATGTTTATAACTCAGATCTCTTACGGACCAGGATCTGCCCAATAATTGTTTTAAATAGCAGATTGCCATTTCTTTCAGATTAATAATGGTAGCATTCAAACAAGTTTCCAGATTGCAGTGATTTGAATAGCAGGCTCCTTAAATGAAGTCATACATTTTGTTTTTGGAAATGTTTAAAAAAAATTGTTTGCTTGCTTCTTTTACCTGCATGTGAAAAGGAACATAAGCAGGGGATGTCATCCATCCATCCTTTCACTCACTCACTCACTCACTCACTCACTCACTCACCCACCCACCCACCCATCCATCCATCCATCCATCCATCCATCCATTTCACAATATTTATAGCCAATTCTAAATATTCACTGGGATAAAAATAATAACAATCCCTTAAAACAGCATTCCTTAAAGCACGGTTTGAGAACCTCTGAGGCAGTGGTAGGATTCAATTTTTTTTACTACCAGTTCTGTGGGTGTGGCTTGGTGGGCGTGGCTTGGTGGGCATGGCAGGGGAAGGTTACTGCAAAATCCCATCTCCTCCCGATCAGCAGGGACTCTGGAGTCAGAGAATAAATGGGGGCAGAGTCAGTCAGAGGTGGTATTTACCAGTTCTCTGAGCTACTCAAACTTTCCACTACCGGTTCTCTAGAACTGGTCAGAACCTGCTGAATACCACCTCTGCTCTGAGGGTACCCTAATAATCTATAAGGTGACCACAAAATCAAAATTACTTTCCAGATATGAAAGATATTTTCAGTAATTTAAAACTATATATATGTTGGTCTTGTTGTATTCGGGTCTTTTCCCATGTAAGATTGAGATTGTCTTGGCAATGTATTGGCGAGGTCCCACTCGCCATCTTCCGGCTGGTGTTTTCGGCTTCGTGCTAAGCCGAAAACACCAGCCTGAAGATGGCGAGTGAGACATCGCTGAAATGTTGCCAAGACAATACAACAAGACCAGCATACCAGCATACCAGCATACCTACACCCATGAAAATCTATGAAAATGTTTCGGCGAGGTCCCACTCGCCATCTTCAGGCTGGGTTTGGGGCTTAAAGCGTGGTCGGAGCTGCGGTCTCTTGGTGGGGATGTGTGGAGTGCTGGCTTTGTTTCAGTAAGTGGAATGATTGGTTGTCATAATTGGTAGATTGGCTGATTGGTGCTGGCTGTGTGTCCATTGTTGTTTCGTGTTGTAACGGCAACGTCTTTATAGAAAGTCGGCAACTCCGACCACACTTTAAGTCCAAAACCTAGCCTGAAGATGGTGAGTGACACCTCGTCAAAACGTTGCCAAGACAATCTCAATCTTACATGGGAAAAGACCTGAATACAACAAGACCAGCATACCTACACACACACACACACACACACACATATACATACATACATACATACATACATACATACATACATACATACAGTTTTGCAGACTATGAAGTGGTATATAAGTCTATGTGCTATTGTTATAATGCATACATGCTTGTTCCCCCAAAAAAGTGGACCCTGCAGGAAAAGTGCTAGGAAGAGGAGGGAAGAAGAAAATAAGATGAAGAAACTCAGATAATTTTAATTGTCCAGCAGTAGACAAAATCTTTTTTACCTATGAAGGATCCTATTGTAGATATAGGCATATATCATGGGACTTTTTAAATTAATCAAAATTAACTGGATTGCTATTTGAGCAGACTATACATATTATATGTACTAAAGCAATCTGTAGACAATAACAAGCATTACCTTCCAAGTTTGTTTTTTCCATTCTGCCTTTAGTGATAAAAATTTTAAGAAATGTCTTTGTAAAAAAAAACCACACAAGTCAGATTTGGACAGTAACAAGAAGGGAAAGGAAAAGTACATTAAGAATGGATAGGCAGTATTATGCAGATACAAAGAAAAGTAAGAATTATAGATGTAAGCAGCAGTTAAAAGGAGTACATTTCTATACTATAAAGGTAAGGATGAAATTTAAAGAAATTGGCACTATATAGTATAGATAGCAATCCATTTTCTTTGTACTTGAATTTGTGTTGCTATTCAGAATGTTGATATCAAAAGCATTGCCAAGTTGCCCATGCTGTTAAGACTCTAGATTTCCAAGGAACCTCAAATAATAGGAAAATAAAATATTGAAAACCTACATCCCACAGTATGCAGCCTTCATCTTGACCAGCTGGTACCTACCAGACCACTTCACCATTTCTGAATACATTTCAAGCATTTAAGTGCATCCCAGAAGAATTCCGCATTGATCCATCATATTTTTATCACACTTTTCCTCCCAATGGATCAACTCGGTATATCTAATTTCTTTCTTATTCTCATAATAAGCCACTGAGCAAGAAGGCTTTGCTCCAAGTTACTCATAAATCATTATAAGTAACTGGATTTTCATCCCAGGTCTTTTTGATCTATGTCTAATGATCCTCTCTATGAACAGAAGATGAACAAAAGAAACAATTTTTACAAGAACAAAATTTGTTATTCTTAAGTTCGAAAATCAAAGTATAAATTATATGGCATCTATTTTTATTAGGTAACAACTTTTTGATGATATATTGTAAAAGATACATTGTACCTACATTATTCTTACATATTAACCTGCTTATTGAAAGTGAATACTACAATAGGTACATTAAAAGTGCAGGAAGTTTTCAAAGCAGGATTTTGAAGAAATGGTACAGTATAAGCTTGACATCAATACCTGTGAAAATTGTAAAAAAAGAGATAATCAATTAGTGAGTTTGCATGTCCTTAGAAAGTAGGAAGGTACCTATGAGAACCCAGTATGGGTTTATTTTTAAAAAAAAGGTCATGTCAAATAAATCTTATTAATTTTTTTAACAATTGATGAAATTAGTAGTCCAAGAAATGTTATAGATATAGTCTATCTAGTGTTCAGTAGGGCATAACTATAACCTGCTTCTTGATAAAAGGGAATGAATGATGGATTTGCAATTGTTTGAACAACTATATCCAATGTGTGGTCTTAATGAATCAATGTCTACATGGGGAGAGGTACGTAGTGTTGGTACATCAGAGTTTATCTTGGCCACAGTTCTTCTTACAAATGGCTAAGAAGAAGGGACAAAAGGGATGTTTACCAAATTTGATAACATCTCAGAAGACAACTTACAGATTTAAAAGATCTTGAACATTGGACCTTTCCATTGGAATTCAGTGAAATGTGAAGTAGTGCAGGGTTCTCCAATGTACTGTAGATAAGAAAAAGCAGATAAATAGATGTAAGAAAGCTTCTGTGTGGCTCTGCAGTAGTACTGGTGAGAAGGCTCTAGCTACCCAAGAAACTAGAGATTAAGGATGAAGCAACAGTATGTTGTAGCTGACAAAAAAGCCAAGAACCATCTTCAACTGCATCAATAGAAGTATATTGTTGAGATAATGGGAAATGATTGTTCTACTCTACAATGCTCTAGTCAGATTGCAACTGGAATGGTGTGTTCAGCTTTGGTTACCATATAAGAAGAATATTGAGGAATTGAAAAAAATATAGAGAAGAGCAACAAAAATGGTGAGGAGCTTGAAAGCTATATACTTTGAAGCATAATTACAACCCAAACACCTTTACACCAAAGGAAAAAAAGACTAAGGGGAGACATGAGAACAGTTTTCTAACTTTTGAAGGGCAATCACAGGTAAGAAAATGTGGATTTATTCTCTGTAATGCTTGAGAGTGGGATAAGAACCAATGGATAGAAGATATACAGAGAGGAATTCAAAATTAAAATGGGGAATTTCCTGACCATAAGAGGAATGGTCAGGGCGATCTCCAAGATCCCTTCCAATGATTTCATAATAAAATTTGCGTAGTGAATGTTGGAAAACACAGAAGAAATCAAATATGTTTAGATTTAAGTATATCACTTACTTATTTAATGCTTTTGTTTATGAGATTTTTGTCAAGAGAATAGTGAAAAAAGGAAAAATAAAATAATAGGCTGCCTAAGTTCGAAAGCATGCAAATGCAAATAGATTAATAGGTACCAATTCAGTGGGAAGGTAACAGTGTTCTGTGTGCCTCAGCATATAGTCATGCATATACTGTAGACAACATTGACTCCCTTGGCTAAGAAACAGAGATGAGTACCTGCCCAGAGTCGGACACGACTGAACAGGGCAGACCTTTACCTTTACCTATAGGTTGGAGGAGCGTACAAATACAAGTATTAATACTTGATATTAATGCTTAATAGGTCCAATGTTGCATTTTTTGCTTCTATAAAAAGGTTATATATGTTGGAGATTAACATGTTCTGAGTGTATGTGTTAAACATCCTTAAGGTAGAAATCTAATCTGAGCAAAGATTAATGCAACAGACTTTATGACTACAAAAGAACAGACATTTATTTACAGAAAATGCATTATAAGGATAGACAAAGACAATGGTGAAATTCAATTTTTTTTTTACTATTGGTTCTGTGGGCATGGCTTGGTGGGCGTGACTTGGTGGGCGTGTCAGGGGAAGGATATTGCAAAATTTCCAATCCCTCCCCACTCCTGGGGGAAGGATATTGCAAAAATCTCCATTCCCTCCTTACTCTGGGGCCAGCCGGTTCTCCAAACTACTCAAAATTTCTGCTACCGGTTCTCCAGAACCTGTCAGAACCTGCTGAATTTCACCCCTGGACAAAGACTAACATCTATATGGTTATACCCCCTCAGGAGAGACAGACAATGAAGTAAACTTGTAGTTCTATTGCCACTTGTGCTCTACACTATATTTTATGAGGTGCTGAAATATCAGTGCATATGGATTTAAGCTTCCACAGTTTCTTAAAAACCAAGATTTCAAACTGATTGGAATTGTCTCTATGCAGAAAAAGCTATATTTAGGTCTGGCTGTGCTCGATTTTAATTAGAATTTCAACAGTGCCTAAATTTTGAGACACTTTTCAATCTGTATGGGTTCTGTCAATTTGCCTGCGACAAGGAAGTAGGTTACTTTGACTCGGATCTGGATTTCAATCAATCTATTTAGCATCATTGACTCAGTGGGTCTACTCTAAGGGTGATTAAGATTGGATTCAAATTACTGCCTTGTACTAGCAAAGCCTCATGTCGTCATTGGTTGAAACATTTGCAAGAGTCACATTTACTATTAAGGAAGGATTGATTTATGAAAGGATGCTGCTTTGTAGATGGTGTCATTCCATATGCAACAGTAACACTAAATTAAGGATAGAGTTAACTGAAAGAAGAGTAGAGACAAAACCTATTCTGTCCTTAGAGAAATAAACTATGTTCAAGATTGGAGTGACAACAATTTTTTCCAACTGTGCTCCACTGCTTCTCTTCCTGGTTCATCCAACACTATCTTTTCACCTTCCCTTAAGTATTTTTTCCCCGAAGGCTTCTCTTTTCCATTTATTTTCTTGGCTTATCTATTCAATTCTCTTATCCGTCTCACCCTCCAGATCTTCCCTTTCCTCAATGTCTCCATAAAAACATATCCAGAGCAGTATCATTGCTAATTTTCCTTAATTCTCTAATTGGTTAAATATGAGGTGGTAGAATAACCTGTCTCCCACCCTAAATTTGTACGTGTGCCTAGCAAAATGCTGAAAGTGTAACTCGCAGCTCTGGAGCCGCATGTGGCTCTTTCATTCCTCTGCTGTGGTCGCCGGTCAGCTCCACAATTGATGGGGCTTTCAGTTAGGACAGGTAGAGGAAAAAGGATGCTGCACTAGGAGTCTCTATGGTGGGGGAACCGGACTTCTGGTCAGCAGAGGAAAAAGGATGCCACACTAAGAGGAGACTCTATGATGGGGAAACTGGACTTCTGGTCAGTTTCAGAATTGAATGGGAGGCTCCAAAGGTTTAGGACCTTTGTGGCTCTTTGAGTATTTAAGGTTGCCAACTCCTGGTATAGGCAATACTCGACTTACGACTACTACTGAGCCCAACATTTCCATTGCTAAGCAAGACAGTTGCTAGTTTTCTCCCAGTTTACAACCTTTTTTGACCACAGTTGCTAAGTAAATCATTGCAATTGTTAAATGAATCATTCAGGTCAATAGGCAAATCTGGCTTCCTCCATTGACTTTGCTTGCTTGAAGTTGGCTATGAAGGTTACAAATGGTGATCACATGATCCAGGGACAGTGCAACTGTCATAAATACATGCATGTTTCCAAATATCCAAATTTTGATCACATGACCATGGGATGTTGTAATGGTCATAAGTGTGAAAACTGGTCATAAGTCATTTTTTTCCAGTGCCATTGTAACATCAAATGGTCAGTAATGTATGGTTGCAAGTTAAGGACTATCTTAACTTGCACAAGGAGTAGCAAAAATCCCTTCCAGCCACCCCAGTGGGGAGACAAAATCCAGCAGAATAATGCCACTAGGTCCCAAATGCCCCCTAGAAGATCTCTGTTTTGAATTGTTTTTTGAACAAAAGTAGACCTAGTTCAGGGATCAGCAACCGTAAACACTCAAAGAGACACAAAGGTCCTAACCGGAAGCTCCCCATTCAATTCTGAAGCCAAACAGAGGTCTGGTTCCCCATAGAGTCTCCTCATAGAATCTTTTTCCTCTACCTAACTGAAATCCCTATCAATTGTGGAGCTGACAGATGACAGGGAGATGCAACAGAGGGATGAAAGAGCCACATGCAGCTCCAGAGCTGCAGGTTGCTGACCTCTGACCTAGTTAGATGTTCAAAAGGAGGCCATTGCAAAGACTGGCCACTTCTGTCACTTGCCCACCGCAACAAAAGTAACTCCTGAAAATGAGGCACCAGAAGTTACTTTTCCTAGTCAAGTTGAATAAGTCAAAGTAGTTCAAGTAGGTAAACCTATTCCTGAAGGGAGCTTACTAACCCCAGCACTTTTACTCACACCCAGAGATCCTTAGGAATATATCGAGTAAGCCAATCTAATATCAAAAACATAACTGAACACTAAAATGTTACATTAAAAAGATATAATAAACAATAACAGCTGAAGTACATAATAAACTTTGCAATCTTACAAAACTCTTCTAAATTCATTTCTAGTGACAACAGTACCATCTATTGGACAATCGCTAGTTTGTTACTTCTGAAATATTCCTCTCCTTCAGGCAAAACAAAGTCTGAATTTCAAATTTATTGAGTTCAGAATTGTATGCATTCATTGATTATTATATGACAGATTCACACTGATGTAAGCCTTCACATTTTCTTTGCCTATCCTGGAAAAATGTAAATGCCTATGAAAATCTGACCTTCATTAAAACAGTATGACCTTCATAATAGAATACCCTTGATGATTCCAGATTCAGATTCACAACTTACAATAAATAAAAACATTTAGGTTTCTGTTAGGATCATTCTTAACGTCTGTTTAATAATTTTGATATTGGAATGTTAGCAAGAAAATAAGTAGACTACTCCAGAAGAAAGTGAAATATTAATCTCCTCTTCCTCCTCTTCCTCCTCCTCCTCCTCCTCCTCCTCCTCCTCCTCCTCCTCCTCCTCCTCCTCCTCCTCCTCCTCCTCCATGAGAAGAAACCAAGAGACCAAGATTGCACTGAAACAATATTTAGACAGTTTAGTTCACACCTATATTGTGGTGGGGATGTTGTTATTTTTACTTATATCCCCACTTTTACATTTCCTCCCCCCCCCCCCAAAAAAAAAGTCATTTGGACACAAGTATCAGATAGGACTGTCGCCAATTAGAAAAGTTTACAACAGTCCAAGATCTAATGCAGTAATTACTAATTTAAAGAAGTTAGAAAGCTATAATTAGCCTTCAGTTTTTCTTATGGAAGAATTTGAAAACCAAGCCTTATACACAAATCACAACTTAAACTCTCTTGTAGGAGAGTATCTGATCTCCTTCTTTGTGGCAGAGCCCACTGTGTTTTTTGCAGCTGTCAGATTTACTATCAAGTTTCTTTTAAACAAGAACCAATTCTAAGATTTTAATAAAAGTAGAAAAACCAATTTTAAAAAAGTGCCAAGGAATGTACCTCAGTATAAATGTTTTTAAGCAAAATCAGTATAGAGGTAGTAAAAGTATATGGTGACATATATCATGGGATAAAAAGATCCCTTGTGGCCTATTTAAAAGCAGAAAGAATTGCAGGCTTCTCACATTTTTTGGCATTATATAATTTCAAACTAGAAAGGTGCTCTCCTTAGAAATTATTGGTATATGCAGATGCTGGGAGAGAAATGGAAGTAGAACCCATTCTTCTACCATCCTAGGAAGACCACGTATCCCTAGAGAATGTTTTAATTTAGCTAATTTAATTTAATGAGGCATGGTGGCACAATGGTTAGAGTGCAGTACTGCAGGCTATTTCTGCTGACTGCCAGCTGCCTGCAATTTGGCAGTTCAAATCTCACCAGGCTCAAGGTTGACTCAGCCTTCCATCCTTCTGAGATGTGTAAAATGAGGACCCAGATTGTTGGGGCCAATAGGCTGACTCTGTAAACCACTCAGAGAGGGCTGTAAAGCACTGTAAAGCGATATATAAGTGCTATTGCTACATTTTATTAGGATAAATTCTAATTATTCACCTGCACCGTCCCTTATGCTGCAGAGTTTGGGCCTCCTTCAGGTACCGTCGACCGAACAATGCCGGTTGGTGACTACCTGGGGGAGGTCTTTCTCTGTAGCTGCCCCATCCCTGTGGAATGATCTTCCCGCAGAGATCCAGACCCTTCCCACACTCCCGGCCTTCCGTATAGCCATTAAAACCTGGCTGTTCCAGCAGGCCTGGGGCTGTTGACCCCAAAATATGGTCCAGCCCCACTCAGAATGGAGTGCATGATGTGTTTTTTAAATCTAT
This sequence comes from Thamnophis elegans, assembly GCF_009769535.1. Classification (NCBI taxonomy): domain Eukaryota; kingdom Metazoa; phylum Chordata; class Lepidosauria; order Squamata; family Natricidae; genus Thamnophis; species Thamnophis elegans. The sequence continues at coordinate 17,172,243 of NC_045541.1, read as the reverse complement.
CTTTTCTTTCCTCTTCTTTTTTTTCTTATTTACTGTATTGTTAGCCGCCCGGAGTCCCACGGGATTGGGCGGCATACAAATGTTATTAAACTTCAAACTTGAAACTTCAATATAATAAACACCAGGATGGCGAGTGAGATCTCACGGAAACGTTGCCAAGACAATCTCAATCTTACACGGGAAAAGATCCAAATACAACAGACCAGCATACTGCTTAAATTCTAGTATATTAGGAAATGTATGGTATCAAAACAGACTTTCAGAAAGTGTTCATAGATTTGTTTTAATGACTCTCTTTAACAATTGTAATGTTTTAATAATTTTCCCTATGGTGAGACACAGCAAAGGCTCTATTAAAAGTATCTATGTGAAGTTTACATACAATGTATTTTCATATATGTATGTTTGATGTTAATCAAAAATGACATTTTGATTTTGAACATCAATGATAGGAGGGCATAGGAGGACTAGAAGCAAAATATTACACTTTCTAAGATCCAAAACATGTTTATTTTTTAAGTCCTTAATCTGGATTTTACAGTTGCTATTCCCTCTAGGATGGAATAGAATTAATAGAATGGCAAGCATTTATTTTGTGTTTGTCAAATAGAAAGTGTACTAATTTAGTAGTCTCTATCGACATTTCATTAAAAATCCATTCACCAACACTTAGTTACGGAGAAAGAAAATGTCCATGTGCATGAGGGTTCCTGAAAAGAGAACCTAATCTGAAGAATGATTAGTGGAAAAACACTATAACTTTCTGTTATAAACTAAAAGGATTTTTATCCACAGAAAATACTTTATAGAGATAACAAACATCTACGCAGCTATATCCTATTAGGAGATAAAAAGGCATTTCTCTCAAAGCCTTTCCCCAGAGCTGCCATCACATTGTGATCTTTGGTGTGACCCAAAAATAGAAAATATTAAATGTACTCAGCATACTTAATTATATATTTCTCTGACATTTGTTTTTCTCAAGTCTATGGGATAGCCTAGTGCATGCATCACAAACACTAGGCTGCAATATCTGTATGTTGGAAGTGTAATATGTCAGAAGGGATAATGACTCATATGTTTTGTGATTGTTCCATGTTGACACCATTTCATCTTAATATTCATAAAGCTATAAATAGGCCATTAGGAAAAAAATAAAAGCCAGAGATGTGAATGTGATGTTAAAATATGTCCCTCTATACTTACTTATATCAAGGCATGAAAGACTTTGAATTTATCATGTGTGGGTAGATATTAGGAAGATATCAGATATTAGGAAGATCATTTTATTCAAGTAGAAAAAAGTTCTAATTTGAATCCTGGTGTAAGATACTTTTTCTGCATATGTAGTAGCCTGCATTCCCAACACAGTGGAAAATAAAAAGACTCTCATTTTAAAAGCATTAATTCCATTGTGTATATATTTGCTGTAACAGATACCTTTTGTTTGTTTGTTTTTGGTGTCTTCTGTTTTTTGCATTTTCCTTTAAGTTTGTATTCTGGTTATTGTTTTTCTTTTCCTTTTGTTATAAATTAAAAGCAATGAAAAATAATAAAGTGAAGAGAAAGAAAATAAGATGGTAAACTAAGATGGTGATCATGTTTCCCATGGCAACAATACATTTCTGGAAATGTTTTCTTTCAGTCTTTCACAGTCAGAATGTCCTTGAGACCCCAAGTAGGTTGCAGTTGCAACAAAAATATAGCACAGCCAATGGCCATGTCAAGCGACACAATCCTAACTTCTGATTTCTCCTTCTCAAGCACAAATGATTGATTCTGTTATCAGATCCATAATAATGAAAGAATTGTCAGCGTTCAACATTATAACTGCTATAAATCATGAGTGACATATGGTTAGATATTTTTTAAGCAGTTAGCAAATAATCAGAAATAACCTGAGACTATTGTCAAGCCTGGATTTGATTGGGGTGTGGGATTGTTTGTATCCTTGAGCATTCTGACATGAATTCAGTTTGACACAGGTTGGGACTGAAGAGAGATGGAGCCTTCAGTCACAACATCATTCCTAACTAATGAGTCAGGCACATCCCAATGTCTGGCTGGCCAGAGGTGGAGGAGGAGGATAGATGCCACAGAGCAACCGCATCCCATCTTGGTTGGACAATGTGACAGTTATTTTGGAAACTTTAGAAAACTGAAACTTATATTGGGGTGAAAAGCGCAGGAAACTGGTTTTTCACCAGTTAGTGCCAATATGGCGTATCTAAACAGATTCGTACTTTGAGAACAGCAATGCCTCAGAGTTCAATTTGTCATGGATGCATTACCTGGAACCTGACAACTATTGAAATAATCGCATTGTTATGATTCGGAAATAAATGTCTATGCCCATATTGGGGGGAAAATTCACCTAGTCTATGAAGCAGAATATAATCAAATTACATATCAAGTGTTTTTACCAATGGTGTGACAGGTTTGAAATAACAAAACAATTTGCTACAAAATATAACATTTATAGGAGTAGAATTCATTTAAAATTTGAAACATGTTCTCATGTTCAATAGCATGAACACATTAAGCAGTAAGGAGAAACTGCTGTTCTCTGATAAAATCCCAGGAAAAAAACAGAAAGGTACCCGTTTATAGCTCTTGAATTGCTTGAGAATTGGAACTTGAGTAATTCTGATAGAATCAAAGAACAACAACAGAAAAAGGTTTCCTATGGAAACCTTTAAAAATATTTTTCACCAGCATTTGCAGAGCCAAATAACTACACCATAAATGAATTCATCATTATGACATTTGACCTGATTATAGAGACCTATAGACTGGTTTATGCAACTGTAACATTTGCAAAAAAAATTGCGCTGTAAAACAGATTGTTTTTTTTTTTAAATGTATTAAATACAAACAAAATCCAAACGTTAATTATGTACATTGCAAATCATTGGAAATTTTCCATTTTGGCAAATGTACATTTGTTTCAGATCACGCTACTAGTCAGCCTCAAAAGTCATCCTCATACCCTTTAACCTTGGAGTGTTTTTAGCAGCTATCCCCACACAGCATGTGGGATAACAGCATTCTTCTTGCAAAGAAACCTTTTCCAGATTTAATGCCAGGCCGTAATCACTGCTCAACCTGCTTAGCACTTTTCCTAGCCTGAAGTTCTTGCGCTTTTTCTCACTTCTAATATGCAACCAGTTGTTTCAAGTCTGCTTATTGAATATCTCTTTGGTTAGATCTCTGCTTGAAGCCTTTGGCTGCTCTGCTGTGCTGCCTGTTTGAAGCAAGCTTTATTACTTTCTGCTTTCCTGACCCAACGGCTCAGGTTCCTGGACTTCTCTCATACTCTAAGACTTCCTTCCTCCTGGGCTGTGAGCCGTTCCCAACTCAAACTTTCTATTTTTATGTTGTCAGCTTAAAATTCCTTTCCTTAGTGACTGTAATTAAAGCAGGGATAAATTTGAACACTTGGGGTTTTCACTGGGAATTGGAACAGAATAAGGTTTCTGCAAGAAAGTGGCCTGCCCATTTTCTTCATGTTTGTGTTTAGGGGTATATCTTTAAGTGGGTGAAGCACAAAAGTCAAAATGGCAGCCATGACCACACATTTGAAGCCCCACCTCTTTTTATATGTCACACATGCAATGCCACATAAGAAAAGGGCAGAACTTTATGTAGGTACATGTACACCTGTTGTGTTGACTCTTTTGACACTACCACCCACATCCGTGATCACTCTGGGTGTGTTTGCTAGTCTTTGAAACTCAGTGTTTAGTATCTTTATCAGAGAGGCTTACAAATGCATGGCTTTATCCAAGAGCTGTGAGTTCTATTCCCGCACATTTGTTCAATCTTATTTCGTAAACTCTGGCAAGGACAGAAAGCAAAATAGGCAGGTCAAAACTAAACCCATATTAAGGGCTCATCTTCTTCCACATGTTCTTGTTTCGTTATCTCATTTGGTATGTGTCACATTTACCAAATAAAGATCAACACTGCCAAATGTTTATCCACCATAGAAAAGTCATCTATTATTTAGATGGTATTATTTTATGCGTCTTGTTGAAGCATCTATGGCAGTGTTTCTCAACCTTGGCCACTTGAAGATGTCCGGACTTCAACTCCCAGAATTCCCCAGCCAGCATTCGCATTCACTGGCTGGGGAATTCTGGGAGTTGAAGTCCGGACATCTTCAAGTGGCCAAGGTTGAGAAATACTGATCTATGGTAATATACTGGAAACCTCTTAAAGGAACCACACAAATAAAAACTGATCAATCTATGGAGAAAATCTAAATAAGTTTTATATTAAGATTATTAAATAACAGTCACGGACCATATCACTCCAGCCTTATTATATACCTCAGCATTTATCAGACATAAAACCTTAAATGCAATTGAACTAAGGTTACTCAGATTGTTGTCCTTTAAAATGTGTAAAGATCAAATACTATTACAAACAGCTGAAAACTGGTTTCACAGAGTTTGGCAAAAAGCTTAAATAGCATTTGAAGTCAATAAAGAAAAACCAAACTTGTATTATGTTTCTGAGTTGTTCATGACAAAAAAATTAAAATTAAAAGGGACATTTTTCTGCTTTTTTATGAACTTCAGATGCTCTGGTAAAGGATTAGACCAGGGGTGGGTTCCTGCCAGTTCTAACCTCTTCTATAGAAGAGGTTCCACAAATCTACAGTGCCGTTTAGAACCGATTCCAGCTCCCTCTCCCACCTGTCCACACATCATTAAGATGAAGAGTAAGAGGAAGAATTCTGGGAGTTGAAGTCCACAAGTCTTAAAGCTGTTAGATTTTAACACCCCTGGGGTTTTTTTTCTAAAGGATTAGGGGTACAAGGGTCTTGTAACTTGACAGATTTAAATGCCAGAGTTTCTGAGCCAACATTTTGGTTGCTAAGCAAGAGCATTGTTGAGTGAGTTTCACCACATTTTACAAGTTGGCCATGCCCACCCAGTCACATGGCCAGCAAGCCACTCCCACAAAACAGGCCACACCTACAGAAGAGGTTCTAAAAAATTTTGAAACCCACCACTGGATTAGACACAAATAAAAAAGCAGAAAAAGATTCTTTTAATGTTTTTGTATTTTTTATTTTTCTCTATTTATTTAATGAAACATTTCCAGTTGTTTTATAAATTTATTTGCTACAAAGTTGATAATAAAATTATACTGAATATTGAGCTATTGAAAAGGTGTAATATTTTAACTCTGGTGTTTTATAAAAAATAAAGAGGATGAGTGAAGCAGAAACGCTTTTGAGGGCACAAACTATTTTTTTCCTGATTGTATATGATCCCATTTCAACAGCTGGCAAAAAATTTCAATGATTATCTTTATCAGAATTTATTCTGTATTTGCTGGAAAATAAAAATATGTAAATTGTCATCACCTTTGCCAACTGCAGTAGTTATAATCAGCTGTAGAAAAGTGAATACAGGAAGAAAAGTTATATCTTTTTTTAAGCAGTGCCTCAGTCATCATCATTCTTCTAGTCCTCACTTTCATTATTATGAACGTTAAAATGAGATTATTATAACATTCTTTTCTTTTAATCTGTTCATCTTCAAGAACAATGTTTAGCAATGTCTCCTTGTCACTTCCCTTCCTGTCACCCCATGATTGTGATGATGTTCAATTTATCCGATAAATGCTTTTCCCACTAAAAGCCAATCAGGCTCACCTGACAGCAGAAGGCCTCTGCTAATAGCATCCTGGCAGCCAGCTATGAAAGAGCATCTTTAGGTTAATAATCACTTATATAAGAGCATCAGGACTTCATAGAGAACACCTGGGAAGATTTTCCTCTATCCAAAAAGAAGGACTGGAACAGAAATTAAGGGAGATCACCGGCACATCTTGTTCTTCAAGAAATGAAAGCATCCTGAAATTTGGAGATTTTTTTTTTTTTTTTTTTTTTTTTTTTGTAAAATATTTTATTCAATTTTCAATTTTCACATTCCATTTGCAATCATTTATACACAGGGTATTTACTATAAGAAAAGAAGAAAGAAAAAAAAAAGGAAAAAAGGAATAAAACGAACAAATAAAAAGGAAACACAACTCATCATTCCCAAGCCCACCTAACCCTTGCATCCTCCATACACCCCATCTACCCCCTCCAACTTTCCTTTCTCCCTCTAACACTCCCCTCCTACTTCCCTTTCCCCTCAAACCTTCCTTCTCCCCTTACTCCCCAGACACCCTCCTTACATACTCCTTACATTCCCCTTACTCCTTCCTTACTCCTCCCTCTTCCTTCCCTCTACCTCCCTCCTTGGTGTATGCCTTTATTCGAGTGTTGTTTGATCTAATAAATGTAAAATGAACCAAGGAAAAAAAAAAAAAATAATAATAATAATAAAAAAAAAAAAGGAACCACCGTATATAAATACATTCTTGTTCTTATTAAGATTATGTTAACCCCCCCCCACCCCACCCCCCACAATCCCCATCCCTAATCCTCCCGGCTTCCCAGGGCCCACACCTGGCACTACCTTCTATCTAAAATATCTTGTATACATATGGATTAAAAAATAAAAGTAATATATAAAAAAGAAAAAAAAAAAGAAACCATTCTTTGTGTTGATCTCAGCCCCCCATCTTTATCTATGCTTAAATAGTATAAATCATTCTATCTATATTTTATTCTCGTCTCTTACTTCTTTGCTATTTACCCCGATCTTCTGTAGACTCTCCCGTTCCCTTCCTAAACCTCATGATCTCTTCCAATAAGATTTAAGCAGCATAGTTCCTGCCATATATTCAAATATAACTTTACAGACAAGTAATCAAACTTTCCCTTCTAGTAAAATTTAAACAACGTGAATGATCTTTCTTTACCCCTTTTTCAAACCGTAATTCAAAATAATCTAACCAGATTTCCCCTTCTTAGTAAAGTTAAGCAACATAGATCAGATATTACTTTACACAGGAATCAATTTCTATCTTAAGATAATTCCAACCGACTTCCCCTTCTAGTAGAATTTAAATAACTTAGTTCATTCCACATGCATTTTACTCTCATCCCCCACTTGTCTGATATTTACCACTATCAAATTTATACTAACATTTGTTTAAAATATAGCTCAGAGCGATTTGTAGCATGAATCATTCCACATATTCCAGTAATACTTTCAACAAGAGTCAGTTAACCTTCTATTTTAAGGTAGTCGCTTCTAACAAAGTTTAAACAACATAAATCATTCCGCATTCTTTTTACAGTTATCTTAAGATAATCCCAAGCGGCTTCCTGTTCTAATAAGCTTTAAACAACGTAAATTTTGCCCTCTTCCCTTGCTTGTCTGGTATTTACCACAAATAACATAATTCATTCCACATACATTTTACCCTCATCTCTTGCTTGTCTAATGTTTACCACTATCAAATTTATACTAGCGTTTATTTAAAAAGTAACTATAACAACCAACTTTCCCTTCAAATAAAAGTTAAATAGCATGGATCATTTTCAAATAATACTTTCAGCAAGAGTCAGTTAACCTTCTATTTTAAAATAGTCCCATCTAACAAAGTTTAAACAACATAAATCATTCCGCATTCTTTTAACCACTATCAAATTTGTGCTAACGTTACTTTAGAATCTAGCTCAAAGTAGTTTCGTCCAGCTTTCCCTTCTGATAAAAATTAGTCCACTTTTTCTACCGGAGAGAGGTCTCAAACCCCCATTCAGTCCTCAACTTTAGGAAGTCTTTTGAAGTATCTAAATTCTCGATCTGCGTTCTTCTGCTTCTCCGAGGGAGGAGGGGCTACCCCCTCCATCTTGCAGCCGCATGGCCAGCCGTTTGCTTTCTCCTTCCGCTTGTCTCTCCTCTCTTCCGAGCGCGTCAGGAAGTCCCGCCTTCAGAATCCTACAATAGAAATCTTGAGCCTCTGAAATAGAGTTAAGACGAAATCTTTGATTCTCAAATGTAACCGTGATGCCGGCAGGGGCCTCCCATCTGTATCGAATCTGTTGACTCCTAAGCTCTTTAGTTAAAAAGGCGTAGTCCCTTCTTGCTCTCAATATCTGGAAAGGAATCTCTTTGAAGACAATCAGGTCCTGGTCATCAATTCGGAGCCTGTTATTATAAAAATTTTGCACAATCGCGTTTCTAGATTCTTTTGTAGAGAAATATATAATTATGTCCCTCGGGAGCTGTCGCTGTTCCGCTATCAATGAGTTCTGGCGATAGATTTTCCGAATCTGCCAATCAAAGTTAAGTCCCGGGCTTCCCAGCGCGTGGCTGGAGGCTTCAGCAAAGGTCTGTTTTAAATTCTCTTGCTTCTTTTCACGGAATCCTCTGACTCTAATTGCAAATGCCTTCCTATTAAAATTTAGTATCATAAGCTGTTCTTCGTTATTTCTAATTTTTTCTTGTAAAATTTGAATATTGGTAGTCAAATTAAAATTAGCCTTCTCCAGACTTTCCAATTTGTTTTCTATTTCAGCAGAGTAATCTGACAGGGCAGACACAGCTGCAAAAGTATTCGCCTTCATTTGATTAACTTTAGATTGTAAATCATCAAATAATTCCAATACAAATTCCCTGATTTCTTTCTTAAAAGCGTTAAGCATTTTAAGGAGATATTCCTGTGTTAAAAGTTCCTCAACAGAAGACATAGGAGACAAAGGCTGTGTTTCCAATGAAAATTCTTTAAATTCTTTTGTAGCAAGACGCTTCTTTGATTTGGATGGCATAATAAATAAGCAAGTAAGCAGAGCTTCGCTCCCCTCTATTTCCAAAAAAGAAAAATTTATTTTCTTAAGGAGCAGTCTGCAGGAAGATAACACCGGCTAAGTATATCAATCATCCACGGAGAGAAATCGCCATTTTGAGGTCTAATTAGACAAAGAAGTCTCTAAGACGAATGGTGCTGGTATTTACGATAGTACTGAAAACATAAATCTCACAGGGGTGGGACCCGCCCGTATCAATTCTAGCTTGAAAAAAAAACTTTGTCTTGTCCTGGGGGGGGGCTAGCCTGTCTGGGGCTGCCAAAAAAAAAGGCAGCTGAGAAGAAATGGCTGGAGATAAGAGCTCCGCTTCGGCCGGAACTAATCTCTTTCCACAGCCAAAAAAGAAAAAAGGCTGTGGTTTACGATTAGATCCTAACCTACGGGGCTATTCTCCCTGCCCCTTTCTTAGCCAGAAAGGGGTGCTATCTATGATCTTATTTAGATATACAGACCAGATCTCTGAGGAGCTCGGTGGAGCCCTCCTCGGCAACAGGCCACGCCCCCCGGACCGGAGATTTTTTTTTAAATGCCTTGCTGTTTATTGTTGCAAAGCCTTTGAAATAAAATTCAGGGAAAGCCTACTTAAAATTCATGGCCCGATGGTAAAGCAATTTGAAAGCATTTTTCATGGTTCAATAAAAGAGTCCTGCAGGTCTGTTTCCTAATTGTTGCCTCACCAGGAAAAGCAGATGAGTCTTCTCTGGTGGAATTCTGATAATTGGATAAGAACAAACGACAGCTGGTTGAACTTGTCTATCTCCATGCTATGGAAAAAAATCAGGAGGCGTAATTACTCCACCGGACTTCACTGGAGGTTAGCATGCATCATTTTACTATGAATTTGATAACATCAAGCCCACCTTTGAAAAAAAGAACAATGGTATTTTTTTTCCACCATGAGCATACTGCAAGATCACTTTGTAGTAGACACAATTAGCAGAAGAGAAATCTGTGGTTTTGTTTTTGTTTTTCCCCCTATGGAATAAGATGGGAACTTCTGACAAATTCATCTCATCACAACATTTGGTGCCTGACAATTTAGTTTTATGAACTGTAGGAGCTTGAAACAAACAAGTGAATGTTAAGATATCTGTGGCAGAATTAAAGACAATATCATCAGAAAGAAATGCTACACTCTTGAGCAGGGGTAGGTTTCTTGCCCCGTTCCAACCGGTTCGGTTGGAACGGGGCTGGCGGCGTCCTTGTGCATGCGCGCAGCGCACACATGCGTACTAGCGTCTGTGCGATGCTCCAGCTGCTCCTGGAGGATCGCGCAGGCGCTGTATGCGTCCTGTGCATGCGTGAAAGCGCAGAACTCGTCAAAACTGGGTAAGGAGCGCGGGCGGGCGGGTTGGCCCGTCGCCGTTCCTGGAAGTTACTTACTTCCGGGTTCGCCGACCAACCGGTTCGCAGGGACCGCCGCGAACCGATTGAAACCCACCCCTGCTCTTGAGGCTATTCTCCATCCCACCTTTTTTGCAAGCTTTTGAAATAGGGGGGGAGACAAATTCCAACAACACAGTTACTCTTGGTATAGAAACTATTTGGTTCCATGGATCTGTGGCTTGCAATTTCCCGGAGTCAGGATGGTCTCCTGAATTCACAACTTCAGTTGGAACAACAGGCAAAAGCTGAGGTCATGAAAGACTTTGTGGTTTGTGTTTTTGCATCCCTTCCTGGACCAGGAAGCACTGGAAATTCATACACTTCTCACATTTCAAATAAACTATGTCATTCACTTTTTACATGGGGCTGCCCTTGAAGACTGAATTAGTAGAATAACATCTCTTTAATGGCAGCTAGTCAGACTTCCTAATTCAAGGATAGCTACTTATTAAACTTATGTTTTGAGTCTCTGTTTGGTCCAGCAAAGAAAGAGTACTATGGGTGCTCTCCCTGCGAGAAACTGAAAGGCCAGGACCAGAAAATGACAGGAAAAGAATGTATACAAAGTCATTTAATGTCAGGTTTTAAGAAATTTAGTTGTGTGTATGTACTTAAGTATCAGTATAGAGCACGGGTGTCAAACTCAATTTCATTGAGGGCCAAACTTCATTGAGGGTTGTGATTCACCTCGTGGGGCCAGAGTGGGCATAGCCAGGATGGGTGTGGCCAGCTCAATGCCACTCGTTTTGAGGGTACCTGTGGTGGTCCAAGTGTTCTGTCAGACAAAACAGGCTCCCAAGCTCCATTTTGGCTGCAAAGGCCTCCTGCAACCTCAGCCAGTGAAAATGGACTTCCGCAGGGCTGTCCACAGCCCTTGCAAGCTCCATTTTTTGGTTGTGACAGCCTCCTGCAACCCTCTGCCAACAAAATCGGAGCTCAGGAGAGCTGCCCACAGCCCTTGCAAGCTCCGTTTTCAGTGGTGACAGCCTCCTGCAACCCTCTGCCAGTGAATATGGAGCTTGGGCAGCCCTCCCAAGTTCTTTTTTCACTGGCAGAGGCGGGCTGGTCCTTTGTTGTTTCCAGGGTGGACCCACAGGCTGGATCTAAGCACGCCACAGGCCAGATCCAGCCCCCAGACCTTGAGTTTGACACCCCTGGTATAGAAGAACAAAGTTGAAACCATCCTTTACAAAAACTCAGATCAGGCATTCGTATTTTAGAACCACATGTATGAAGTCTGAGCTTCCAGGAATTATAAGAACTAAGACCATCTGTGCACACAAGAGACAAACAAATAGATGAGGGTGACCCTGATATGTCAAGAACAAGAAAATTGCCAAATTAAGTATAAAATGAATTCTCAAATTTTGCCAAACCATGACCCCTTTTCTCCAAGTACTAATGTCATCAGGACAAGACATAAGTAAACCATTTACATTTAATAATGAATTGTTATGGGCATACGAAATCAACAAAATGACAAAATTGTATACAATTTAAAACATTGAACTTTGCTAAGGTGTATATTTCTACAGACAATCCAAAGAGTACAAATTTACTATTATATTCCACATTGATGGAGAAACAAAAGTGTTTCCAGAAGCTGAAGTCAAAAAATGGTGATCAAGCTTAATGGTTGGCACTATCTGATAATAGTGTACCATGTGAACTGAGTTGTTTCTTGCTTCAAAAGTGAATTTGTCACCCATACAGAACCAAAAGAGCCGCGGTGGTGCAGTGGTTAGAGTGCAGTACTGCAGGCTACTTCAGCTGACTGCTAGTTCAGCAGTTCGGCTGTTCAAATCTCATCGGCTCAGGGTTGACTCAGCCTTCCATCCTTGCGAGGTGGGTAAAATGAGGACCCGGATCGTTGGGGGCAATATGCTGACTCTGTAAACCGCTTAGAGAGGGCTGAAAGCCCTATGAAGCGGTATATAAGTCTAACTGCTATTGCTATTGCTAGTTTTATGCAGTGGTTAAATGGATGGTTAAAGTATGAGACTATTAAGCTGAAGGCCATGAGTTCAAATTCCACCTTAGTCATGAAAACCAGCTGGATGACCTTTGGCCAGTCACTCACTCTTTCTCTCAGCCCAGCCCACCTCACAGAATTGCTGTTGTGCGAAAAATAAAAGGAGGAAGTTCACCACTTTGAGTTATTTGTAAAAAATAAATACATGTCTGTTGTGTTAAAAATCTCAATCCACCAAATATATCACACTGTCATCTAAGCAAATTACAAATACTTTATCAACATTTTTAAATACTGGTAGATTTTGAACTGTAATCATTCATCATTAAGCTGTAATAAAGAGATATCAAACAATTTTTTAAAAGTTCATTTCAAGATAAGATTCTGTAACATAAAAATAATTTTAAAAGATGCAGAATGGTTGGTGGTTCATAAGAGAGAGAAAAAGCAGGAGGGAACCAATTTACAAACTTAGTAATATTCAAAGTTCTGAGCAAAATTATCATGCCTGGAGCAATTAAAAAAATTCAACCTCCTTCAAAGTTGCTAATGATACTTGTGGAGGTGACAATCCACAGCTTAAAAATCCCTGCTATAGAGGATGGAACTCATGTTGCCTTTGACAATCACTTTTTAATACTGATATCTCAGGATGTTGAGTCTTTTTGGATCAGTTGCATTTCCATAATTTGCTTACCCTTGTATTCAATTGGCACTTTATGACTAATGCTAATAAAATACTTGCTATTTGCTTTTGAGGTTTTTTTACCATTTTTTAAAAAAATCTAATGTATAAAATACAAAAGAAATGAAAAGAAAATAGGAAATTAAGGGAAGGAAAGGGAACAGAAAAAGGGAGTGTGAGATACAAGGTGAGAGAGAAAAAGAAAGAAAGGGGACACTGACTTTCAACTCTTCCTAGCACAGTACAAGATAAATACACTCCAATCTCAACTTTTTGCTTGTATGTATTAATATATAATAGCCATTTCTATAACAACAAATCTTTCTAATCAACAAAACCAAAATTTCATTTTTTTTTCTTCACAAGCATAAATTCCAGAAGCGATATTTCAATAAGAACATATTTCCTCTTTAAATAAAGTATTCAATTTAACAATTCCTGCTTTATCTTCCTTGCTATGGAAATAGTATGTATTTCTATTTGCACTTAGTAATCTTTGTGAACTGTCACCATTTTTATTTATAAAATTTACTGTGTTCTTTCAAATTCTTTGGCCTTACTTTCCCCCTTTCACCCTTCCCTTTCCCTCAAAATACTAAACTTTTTAAAAAGCACTTTTATAAATAAAAACTTTCTAATATTTTATTCTTTGACTTTAACATGCAAGCTTTAGACTTCAATATTGCGTTTAGCTCCCTCCCTCCAAACTACTCTTATAGAATATTTTTTTTCTTTTATAAACATCCTTTTTAATTATAGAGTTTTTCTTTAAAATGGTACATTTTTCTTTAACTTTCTCTTAATACAGGTACTCCAAATACATTTTCAATAGCTTTGTTTACTTTAAGAGTTACTTAAGCATTATATATCTGTTAAAAAAATATTTTCAAATGTTGAGTTAAACCTTTATTTCAGTTGCACATATCAGGTAGAGAAAAATGCATCCTGATTCCAGTTAACTCATTAAGTTTAGTCATTCCTTCCAGCTTATCTTCATGGAATAAATCTTTTTCTTTTCTGGAATTTCAAAAACTTGTAGTCCTTTTTTTGTATCATGAAATCCTCAACCTTGTTAATGTCCTTGGCTTTCTTCTCGTCACTCTTCTTTCAATTGTGTTGAGAGGTTTACATTTCAACCATAATAGTGAGGGTGAAAATGAAAGTTAATATCTGGTTCTTCTAAGGCTGCAATATACTCCTCTGCATGTTCAGCTACTTGTGAAGTTGCCTCAGCAGTTTGGTAACATTCTCCACATGTCCGCATCTCACAAGTACTTTGAGAGGATTTTTTATCATCAGAGAGCAACTGGCCCACAAATTGGCATATTTTTAGAGACCTTTCAAGTATTCTTGTCCTACCCGCACCTGAGGGCAGGACAAGAAGCAGTGGGTGGAGATCAAGGAGAGAAGCAACTTAGAACTGAGGAGAAATTTCCTGACAGTCAGAACAATTAATCAGTGGAACAACTTGCCTCCAGAAATTGTGAATGCTCCAACACTGGAAGTTTTCGAAAGATGTTGGATAACCTGAAGTGGTGTAGGGTTTCCTGCCTACACTGGGGGTTGGACTAGAAGACCTCCAAGGTCCCTTTCAACTCTGTTATTCTATTATGACCTTTAAAATACATCTCTAATACTTTGCTTCACCATCTTGGCCTCCTCTTTTAGTCAGAATTAGAAAATTTTAGCCACCCACAGTTAAGAAGTGCAAGCTGCCAATTACTACAACAGTAAATTAAAATCACGACTTTCAATCTTTATCTTTCTGCATCAACTTTCCTTTTTTCTCTCTCTCTCAACATGCTTCCCTATTTGGTTTGCTTTAGCAGCCTTCTTCCTTGTTCTTTAAGACAAAAGAAATCCCTAAAATGGTGCAGGTCTTCAAAAAGATGTAGTGGGCTGTTGCTAGAAAGAGCCTCCATTAAGTTGACTTAAGATAGAATAATAATCATTGAAGGTGATTAAAAAAGGAAGGCATAATCTGTTTGAAAAATGAATTTCAAAATGACACCATCATTCTTTTTCGACCCTGGAACAGATTGCAGCTTCTTCCTTCCCTCTTCTGGGAAATATGGCTAATTGAACACAGGGACAAGGAGAGATCTCTGAAGGATTTCTCCCTGGAGTGTTGCTCTTCTACCTTTCAACTGAAGGGAACGATATCCCATCAGTTTTTATGACCCACCCGATTAGGGTGTATCGAAGGACTTTCCCTCAGTACCCTTCAATACAGCTGCAAGGCAGCAAATTGCTTCTGAAGCTATCTGCATGCCAAAAGCTGGGAGGAAAGGAGGTGAAATCAGCTATTTGTTGTACTTTATGCTGATGAAGAGGAGCTGGCTACTTCAGTCTATAACATAATTGAAAAAGCAAAGGATTTTTTCAAAAATTATCCAGAGAGAAATATTATCACCAAGAATCATTAGTCTTTTGACTGTACTTACAATTGAATGAATGGGTTGGGAAGAAGGATCTTTTTTTGTATATAATACTCAATGTAGAGTGTTTTGTTTTGTTTTGGCCAAAAAGATTATGCACAGAATGGTCTCCCATCATAACATAGTCTGTATTTTTACAGAACAGGAAGTCTGGTGATTTGATTCAGCAGGAGAAAATAAGCACACACCTCCACGTCTGATTGCAGAGGACCTTGGGCAACTAATTTGCAATTTATTGTTCCCCAGTGGCAAAGGCCCCAGAAAAAGTTCAGAATGATGAAAGAAATTAACCAAATAGCTCTGTAAGAGGAAGGATATAATAGAAGGTTAATGCAAAAGTTTTGCAAAGTTCAGAAAAGAGCAAATTGGCTTGAGAGAGAGGTTAGTGCCTTAAAGGTTAAGGTCATAAAGCTGAGGAATTATCTTGATTTATTATCAACTGAACAGGACAAATGTAAATTCTCAGCAATTACAGGGGTTGTTCTACATTGTTATTGCCTGTAGGACATTGATAAAATATTTTAAAGTTCTATTGATTTGAATTGAACTGGCATCAAATAGGAACATAATAAGAACATTTTCTAAGGATTTTTGGCACTCTAATAGGCCATAGTAAAGTCTAAATGGGATCTCTTTTCATAAACTTTCCAGTTGCTCACACTCCAGTTGCTCTAAAAAAAGATGATCTCTATAGGATGTTGAATTCGCTGGAATTCACAGAGTACAAAAGTTTGGCACTTACAATGCTGAGCTGCTAGTTGCAGGGACTTAGTGGTGTCTCATGATCTGCACTGTCTTCTAAACAAAGCTCACTATTGCGATGATAATATAATATAATGCCATGTCATGTCATAATATAATTTGACATATCTACTTGTATCATTTATCAGGATGCAATTACCTAATTGCCATTTTTGTGCGATTAACATCCTTGTGTATTGTCTTGTTGGTATCACTGCAGATACTGCTTATGCGGACACTGTTAAAAGAGCTTGAAGGTCTTCTAGTCCAACCCCCTGTCCAGGCAGGAAACCCTACACCACTTCAGACAAATGGTTACCCAATCTCTTCTTAAACACTTCCAGTGTTGGCGCATTCACAACTTCTGGAGGCAAGCTGTTCCACTGATTAATTGTTCTGACTGTCAGGAAGTTTCTCCTCAGTTCTAAGTTGCTTCTCTCCTTGATCAGTTTCCACCCATTGCTTCTTGTTCTACCCTCAGGTACTTGGAGAATAGTTTGACTCCCTCTTCTTTGTGGCAGCCCCTGAGATATTGGAACACTGCTACCATGTACATACCCAGTTCCGGCAACTGTTCTTCATATATTTTAGCCTCGAGTCCCCTAATCATCTTTGTCACTCTTCTCTGCACTCTTTCTAGAGTCTCCACATCTTTTTTACATCGTGGTAATATGTACATTGTATATATAAAGTTTCTTATCTGTTTATCCAGCTATTGATCATCTTAGCTGATTAAATCGTATAAGATTCTCCTCATGATTATTGGAAGTCATTGGCACCTATAGGCAGGAAGGATTGCTTCCTCACACTAAAGAGGGCTCCAAAATATTTTTAAATTCACCAGAGAATAACTTTAAAATAAAAGTATAGGCTACTTAACTTTCTCTTCTAAGTTCAGCTATATCTTCAGCATGTCTCTTTAGATCAGACCTGTACTTTGATACTTTAAAAATAATATGGGGCACAAAGGAATAGTTTTGAGGAGAAACAAATGTTTATTATTTAAAAAATAAAGAATATGACACTGCTGTTTATTTAAGAACAACAACGTGATATGATGCAACTTTTCTCAACAAAGTTTTGTACCGTGGGGTTAAATAAGAAGTCAATAATCTTAAAGGTGTCTTGCAAATGTTCACTAGTAATAAAAGAACACTGTTCTTTTTCATGACTGAAAATATTTGTCCCTGCATATATAGGCTTACAAAAAAAGGTTTCTAAGCACTTTCAAGGAGCTTTTTTATTTTTCTTTCTCTATAAATTTGTAAAAGTCAATCAAACAGCTTTTCTTAAATTCTGTTTTATAAGTTTCTGGACACTGCAGTTCTATTTGGAAATCTAGTAATATTTCTTCTGGATTTGCAGAAAATGGATTTTCAGTTATATTTAATTGAATCTCTTCTTTGTCAGTCAAAGGAAATCTTTTGTCAAATTCTTCACTTTGAAAGCTAATATGCTCTTCATTTTTTTTCCTACCTCAGTCCAGTTACATTAAAGAATATGGCGAGAACAAATAGGAAAGTGACCCAGTTCTTTCTTGAATTGTCTCGTACAATTTCATTTTAAACACTGTTATTGAACTACAGATTTTAACAATTAGTTGATCTTTTGTTGAAGCTGAAGATTCAGCTTATTTAGAAAAGTAGTGACACTGTAAGGAAAAAAGATCATAGTTCCATCCTTCAGCTTTGAACTCTTTGAATGTTCTTGATTCATTTGCAAGAATTTTGTTACTTTGTCTTTTAACAGAATTGGAAAGGACCTTGAAGGTCTTCTAGACCAATCCCCTTCTTAAGCAGGAAATTATAACATTTCAGACAAATGGTTGTCCAATCTCTTCTTAATAATCTCCAGTGTTAGAGCAACATCTGAAGGCAGGTTGTTCCACTGATTAATTGTTCTCACTATTAGGAAGTTTCTCCTTAGTTCTAGGTTAGTTTTTCCTTGATTAGTTTCCATCTATTGCTTCTTGTTCCGCCTTCTGGTGTTTTGGAAAATAGATTGATTCCCTCTTTCCCCTTTTATGGTAACACATGTTTGAAGCACATATCCTTGATTCAACAATTACTTCTGTGTGATAAAGTAACTCATTACATTCAACATTTGCCTCTTGAAGATATGTTTGAAATGTTTTGTGTGTTAGTCCACTACTGCAGAAATAATGCAGGAAACTACTGGCATCACATGATCAAATTTTATAACTTTACTATACAAAATTAACAAATGAATAATGCAATGCTGTTTGGCTATCTCTCATCTGATGTAGTCTCTCCAAACTTTTTGCATTTTACAACTGATGCCCCATCAGTGCCAATCACTATCAAATTCTTGAGGTCAAGATTCAATGTTTGTTTGTTTATTTGTTTCTCTAAGACTTTTATGTAATTCATCTCACATTGTGTTCCAATTGTGGCACCAGTTATAGAATACAATCCAGCAAGCTCCTTGGTGATTTCAAAATTTGTAGTACTTCCTCTTACAAAGGTTATTAATTGTACAGTGTCCTTAAAATATGAAAGCATACTTATCAGTTATACATTCATCTACAAACAATGAATAAAATAGATATTATTTAGATTTCTCAGCTATGGATTGCTAAGATTATAAGAAATGTCAGCAACTCCTTCAATGGTCATTAAGAAATACTAATATTATCTAATATTTTCTTTTCTGGGCATATAATAGACACAATGATCTGAATAAACTTCTTTAAAAATTGCTTTCTCTAAAATATATTTGCCAATAGCAATTTTCCTTGCAGTTTTAAAGTTCACTTTAGAAGCTGTTTCATTTTTGCAGTTTATATTCTTAAAAAATCTATTGATCTCTAGTGAGGTTTTTCAGTAAACTAGCAACTTTAATTTTTTTTTCTTATTGTAGTCTAATTTAGCAAGCGCATGATGTTTTCTCTCAAAATGTCCTCAAAGATTATATTCTTTGGAACAAGATTTCATGATACACAGGATGGATGATTTTATCTTTCAATAGAGGTTTTTTTGGGGGGATGTCTCTATCCTGCATTAAAAACTCTGTGTTCTGAGTTGGTTCCCCCCCCCCTCTTATTTTCATTCACGGTATCTATTGGTTTATGATATAAGAAAAGAAATATTCAGAGTTAAGATTTCATTGTTAAAGAATAGTTTATCTTTGTGAAGCCCATGGATGTACAATATCACTAAAATATAATGTAAAAAAACTTAACACATAGCATAATTAATAATCACACGTTAAGATAGAAAAAAATACTTTATAACAAACAGATAAGATGTAAAAAGTAAATATGTATCTTTGTGAAAAATCAGTTAGAAAAATAATATAAAGCTACACTCACATAGCTAAGTTATTAACTCCTCTGGGTACATTGGGTTTTTAGGAGAACAAGATTAGTTTTGAAAATGCTACTCTACCCACCACCAAATAATGCCAGCAATGTTTTTCCCTTTGAGATAGCTATTGAAATAATGTAACTTAATCAACTGAAATAATGGCACAGCACCTATTTGAAAAATTATCTTGATGTATTTCATCTCAATTGAGTTCAACTGTATATTTATCAGATGTGCAAGATATGAAAAGGATTAAAGTCCAGATTGAGTCTCGCTTTCTATAAAAATTTAATGTGCTGTTCAAATTCAGAAAAAGGGAGGGAAAGAAAATTAAGGATAATCATCATAATTGTTTCTGCCTTAAGCTTGTAGCCAAGGCCATCATTTCTAAAAGAAAACAGCCTTCTTAATAGCCCTAAACAGTCTTATCTCATCCTCTTGAAGCAGAAATTGGGTTTTTCAGGGAAGGTTGAACTTGCACCCAGCCAAGAGCTCTGAGCTTCTTTTACTAAATCATGATCCATTTAACAGTGGTTTATTTAACAGTAAGTAAACTGTTAGGTAAGCTCCCCGTTGGGAGAGCAAGTACATTCAGCGAAGTGTTGTGAGAGTTGTGTTGGAGAACACACAAACCAGCATACAGAGACACTGCAGTTTAAATAGGCTTTTACTTTTGTGGAAATAGAGGTATCACAGTCCATCAAACAGTCCAAGTAATACACGGATAATTCAGTCAGTCATCAATGTCTTTCAGTTAAGGGATAATCTAAATAACATAGTCCAGTATCATATAATCAGTTTGTTACATAAAGTTTGCTAGCAGTTGCAAAACTTACAATAGCTCACGGCACTCAGATCAGATCAGCCCAGACCTAACAGTCATTCTGGCTCCCTCTTATGGCCGATTGAGGAAAACAGCAACCAATCACATTTTACAGTATGATTTAAAGAAACAGGTACAACATTGTTACATGATTTATATATTGCCAACCCAACCATTAGAATATATTCCTAACATAAACTATTATGGAATGTTCAGCAAACAGAGGCAAAAACTATGATTTGTAAACTTATTATCTGGATGCATAACGTTCATCAAACCAAAGTCAAACAACACTTATTTATCAGGCATCTAGCAGTGTGGTGGCAGCTATGGAGCTGGTAGTGCTGGTAAGGCCTGAAGGCTCTGGAGATTTTAGGCAACATATCTTTACAAAAGAAACGGCAACAGCAGTGGATCCTTTGTACAGGCAGGATGCTTGGACCCAGCGTGTTGGTTATTTTCAAAAGACACAGGCCAGCAAGTATCTATGTAAAGATACTTGAAGGGCAACGTTCAGCCTGTGGGCTGCATGTTGTGCACACCTGATTTATAGGAACATTATCCAATTGGCTAGATCTTCTTCCAGCCATTCATAGTTTTGATTGTGGTGAACCTGCCCTAAGGTCAGAAAATATTGGCGTAAGATAAGAAAGTGGCTGGAAGAGATCACTGAACAGAGGGTAGAGTTGAAGCCGGAATTGTTTCTCCTGGGTATTTCTGATGGGAAATGGGAAAAAAACTACAATACATAACATTACACATTCTAACTGCAAGTAGAATCGTTTTAGCACAGAACTGGAAACAAACAGATACTCCTCCAGACCCGATTATAAGAGGAAACATTTATGAATATGCAGAAATGGATAGACTGTCTATGGAAATGAACGAGAGGGAATAGCAATAGCAATAGCAGTTAGACTTATATACCGCTTCATAGGGCTTTCAGCCCTCTCTAAGCGGTTTACAGAATCAGCATATTGCCCCCAACAACAATCCGGGTCCCCATTTTACCCACCTCGGAAGGATGGAAGGCTGAGTCAACCCTGAGCTGGTGAGATTTGAACAGCCGAACTGCAGAACTGCAGTCAGCTGAAGTAGCCTGCAGTGCTGCATTTAACCACTGCGCCACCTCGGCTCTAAGAAAGGGAAGAAACCAAGTACTATCAAATCTGGAAAAGATGGTATTCCTGGCTTGAGAGTAAACGTAAAACTTAGGGTATAAAATGTTAAAGTATATTATATAGAATGTAAAGGGAAATAGGTGATATTGACTTGATGTTATCGTAACCTAAATAAGGACATAATTTAGGATAGTGAAATAGAGATAGAATGTTTGTAAATAGCATTGTTACGAAAGATATTGATACCAATATGGAAAAGCTGTTATGTGTAAATTTGTGTTTTGTCTTTTAAATGTTGGAATTTTCAATAAATACTATTTTAAAATAAAAACATAGTTTTAATTCCCTGCTGCTGCAACACCCCCAATTCTCTAGCAATCTTTTTCCTGATCTAGTGTCAGGCCTGCATTTATATTCCTTTTAGAATTTTGGCCTGCCACACTTTCTCTTATTTCATTATGCTGTTTCTTTAAGTATAGTTGATGGGAGGGGGGAATAGAAGGAGTAGAATTGTGGAATGTATTGTTTTTCATTCTTTACTAGAAGCAAGGTCATCCTTTGTTCTCCGCACCAGTACACCTGACCAGAAGAAGCTGGGCATGGTTGCCAGCGTGGAAGGAGAAGATTGGACCATGAAATGGATTGTGGGTGTGGTGACAAGTTCATGAACTTTTAACTGGGTGGGATTCTGATGTAACTTCCAGAGTTGGAACCCCACAGCCATGTGCCAACATGCCTGCTTTATTAAATTGGAACTTTAAGCATAGTTTTGCCTTCGACTCTGATTTAATTCTACATGGTATTTGGAATGCTGACATCTAGCCAGGGTGACCCAGGATGGCACTAGATTTCTTTCAGCTCCCTAACCTGGGAAATTTTAGCCTCTGCACTGAGATTCTCCATTAGGGAGCAGCTCTCTATGATAATCATGAACTGTCCCACCTGGTGTTGACTGAAGTCACAGTACAACAAGGAACAAATTGATGTGTTTTTTGCCTTATGAGGAGCTGGTGATCTGGTGATAGAAGAATGACTCTGTTGTCATAAACAAGTCACCAACATGTCAGTTTTAGGCTGATGGCTGAGATAAAAAATCTGCAGGGATGGAGGACCGGTTAAAACAGTAAACTAAAGAAAAGCCATCACCTATTTGCTTAACGTCTGTTCATGTCACAGATATATTTTTTGATATTCCAGACAAAAGCAAGATCATAAATAAGACCATGTTTGACCCTGGCAGAATTTATTTGTTACTCAACAGTTACAAAAGTCTTAATCCCATTTTCTGCGCCTATGCTTATCCTATTTCCCAAACCCTCGGGCTTATTCCTATTAACCTTTTGACTAAAATGCTCTTGTACTTTTCTTTAGCTTTGAGTCCTGAGTCTTAAATGTTTCTTTCCTTTTCCAGGTTTCTGTTTAATCCATATAAAAAATTTCTGATAAACCAAGCTATTACACAGTCTTTGCCAAAACTGGTGACTGGTCTTTAAGCATGGCTGCATTCTCTCCGGCCATGTTTCAACTTTCATTTCAAGTTAAATTAATTTGTCCCTATTTCTTGGAGGTTTTTTTACCAGCTTTCTGCCACTGTTCTTTGCTGGGTGTTTGCTGGACAAGACACTTGATAGCTACTTTTAACGCTCTGTCAGACAGTGGTTTCTTTATTCATTACCTTTTTTTATCCCAAGACTGTTTCTCCTTTCATTTTGAGTTTGAGTTTGAGTTTGAGTTTGAGTTTATTTCATTTGTATGCTGCCCTTTTCCCTAAGGGGACTCAGGGCGGCTCACAGCTCAAAAAGGGAAGGGGGGATACAGACAGTTTAGTAACAACACAAAACAATACATAATTAAAAAGCACAACAGTCATACCATTCGAACTAGGGGCAGCGAATCTTTAGCCCCAGGCCTGTCGGAGTAGCCAGGTTTTAAGGGCTATTCGGAAGGCCTGGAGGGTGGTGAGGGTACGAATCTCCACAGGGAGTTCGTTCCAAAGGGTCGGAGCAGCCACAGAGAAGGCTCTCCTCCGGGTAGTCGCCAGTCGACACTGGCCGGCGGATGGAATTCGGAGGAGGCCTAGTCTGTGGGATCTAATTGGTCTAGTGGAGGTAATTGGCAGAAGGCGGTCTCTCAAGTTTTGGATGCTCATTGTTGCCTCAGTTTGTCTTCATGGTCTCCTTGTGATCCAAACTGGTTTCCTGTTTCTCTTAACAAAAATCTTCAAACATAGGGACATATCAGCTCCAGCAACCTTTCCCACCTGCTCTTGCTTGCATTGAAGCTTTTTTTTTTCTTGGCTGGCTGAGTGAGAAAAATAAAAACAAAAAATCACCAGATTCCTGTTAGTGATTGTGAGTTGCCTGGCAGACAAAGTCTTGCATGTTCTTAAACAGGTCCTCCATATCTGCTTCTTTAAAAAAATAATAAAAACCAGAACAGAAGTAGGTGGAGAAAAGCTGCTTTCTGTAGCCTTTTACAGTCATGCTGTTCTACAGATATTCACGGGAAGGAAGAGATTGAGTTAAGGACTTAGTGATTTAAAGACTTCTTCCATGTTAAAGAAAGTAGACCTGTCTTGCCTAAAAACATACAAGACTTACAGATGAAACTCTGTTCCATTCAGAAAACCTATGTAATTACATTTTTAACAGCCTTACAGCCCCCCCTACTAGAGGGAGATAGTTCTCTTCACTGATGATGGAGAAGTTATGGACAGTTGTAATTTTCAGGAAAACCTAGTGGAACTGGGCCTTGGAATTGTTTTACAGTTACAATTATTCTGCTCCTGCCTGTCTAGCTGTCCATTTCACATTTATTATGGGGGTCACTCCAGAGGTTGTATTCAGCCAGTTCTGACAGGTTCTGGAGAATCGGTAGCGGAAATTTTGAGTAGTTCGGAGAGCCAACAAATAGGCTGGCCCCACCCTGCTGCCTCCCAGCCTCCCAGCTGATCTTCTTTTGTTGCCCTGAACAGGAGAACGGAGCTGGAAAGCAAGTTAGTGGGGTGGGGAGGGAAAGGGGATTTTTGCAGTATTCTTCCCCTGCCACACCCACCAAGCCGAGGTGGCACAGTGGTTAGAGTGCTGTACTGCAGCCCCTTCAGCTGGCTGTTATCTGTAGTTCGGCTGTTCAGATCTCACCGGCTGAGGGTTGACTCAGCCTTCCATCCTTCAGAGGTGGGTAAAATGAGGACCCAGATTGTTGTTGGGAGCAATATGCTGACTCTGCAAACCGCTTAGAGAGGGCTGAAAGCCCTATGAAGCGGTATATAAGTCTAACTTGGACCTGGGTACTTGAGAGACCGCCTGCTGCCAATTACCTCCACTAGACCGATTAGATCCCACAGATTAGGCCTCCTCCGAATTCCATCCACCGGCCAGTGTCGACTGGCGACTACCCGGAGGAGAGCCTTCTCTGTGGCTGCTCCGACCCTCTGGAATGAACTCCCCGTGGAGATTCGAACCCTCACCACCCTCCAGGCCTTCCGCAAAGCCCTTAAAACCTGGCTGTTCAGACAGGCCTGGGGCTAAAGAACTATTGCCCCCGGCTCGAATTGGTATGACTGTTGTGTATTTTATATTATGTATTGTTTTTGTGTCGTTTTAATTTTCTGTTTGTATCCCCCTTCCCTGGTTGAGTTGTGAGCCGCCCTGAGTCCCCTCCAGGGGAAAAGGGCGGCATATAAATAAAATCAACATTCAACATTCAACATTAACTGCTATTGCTATTGCTATTGCTAAGCCATTTCTCCAAGTCACACCCACCAAGCCACGCTCACAGAACCGGTAGTAAGAAATTTTGAATCTCATCACTGGGTCACTCACAGAGTTAAAATAACAAAAATGTACATATCAAGAAATAACCAAAAACAAGGGCAGGAAAAAATATTAAAAACAAGTTAAAAACTAGTTAAAACAACGAACCAAATCCAGGGCAAAAACCTGGGTAAAGCAGACAACCTATAGAAGCAGAAGACTCTATGTGCTGTTTCCGCCATAAGTACCAGAGTGAGGCTCCATTCTTTTTAAGCAGTAAAACATCAAAGATGGACTAAGGATACTTAAGGGATCACTGTTCATGCTCTGTGAGATTTATCCATAGGTGTTTTAAATCCTATAACGATTTCCTAAGAGGAGAAATAAAATGAAATGAAACAAAACGCGAGGAAATAAAGGTTCCTGCAATTTACTAGCATTACCTGATTTCTGAAAAAGTGGTCATGAAAAAAATTGCTTTGCATAGTGCGTCACAAACAGCATCTTAAACTGAGATAAAAGAAGGGAAGCCTGAAAGAACTGGTTTTTTTTTTCCCTTCAAAGAAAAAAGATGTACATTATTGCAGGGAATGACGAATGGGGGGATATTTTATCTGGCAACTGGAAGGCTTTTGTTAAAGTGGTGCTTCGGGGGGGGGTCTATTTTTAGCTTAGGTGTTTTTACCTTCCCTTTCTCCTTTCCACCATAATTAGCAAGCAATTAAAAATAAAGTGTTTCATAACAGTTTCCGTGAGCTGCGCTGGCTACCTGTTGATCTTCGGGTGCGCTTCAAGGTGCTACTTACCATTCATAAAGCCCTCCATGGTAGTGGATCTGACTATTTGAGAGACCGCCTTCTGCCAATTACCTCCCTGCGTCCCATCAGATCGCATAGAGTAGGCCTCCTCCGAATTCCTTCCGCCAGTCAGTGCCGACTGGCGACTACGCGGAGGAGAGCCTTCTCAGTTGCAGCTCCGACGCTTTGGAACGATCTCCCCGTGGAGATTCGCACCCTCACCACCGTCCAGACCTTCCGCACAGCCCTTAAGATCTGGCTATCCCGTCAGGCCTGGGGATAAGACCCTAACCTCGCCCCACCCGAATGCTGAATGAATGTTGTGTTTTACTGGTTTATTTTTTTTATTCACATTTTTTCTTTTTTTTCTTGTGTTCTGTCTTGCACTCCCTCCCTATTAATTGTAAGCCGCCCTGAATCCCCTCAGGGAAAAGGGCGGCCTATAAATGTCAATAAACTATAAACTATAAACTATAACAGAAAATAAGTCTTTTAAAGATGGGAGGAATATCAATGATCCATCAAGCAAAAGATAATTATACCATTTGCATTGAGTAAAATGTGCAAAGTGGACTTTTTTTTCACTGCACTCATGACCTTTTAAAAGTCCTGTTCACTGGCAGAGAGGGGAGGAGTACTAACTATATGTGATGTCCAAGCTGCTGGCATGTGCCCATAATTGAAACTTGAATGCGCAAAGAGGGTACAATTTAGAGATGATCTGCATCATTCTTATCCATCTGGTTCTGATCAGATGCACTGTCTCTGGACAGAATGGGAAAAGCTATTCTTAAATCTATCACATTTTACATACAGCATTATATGCAAATACCATAGGCTCCAACGTTATCTGTCATCTAAATGGTACTTCTAGGAGCTACCAGATTGCGGATTGCTTTCTGAACTTAACTTAAGATACTTAAGATACTCACCATTGTTTCTAAGTCTTGGATGCCCCAAAATTTGCATGATTGCTTGCTTCTGTACAATTTATCGCTTTCTCTAAAGTCATCAATGACTTTATCATCATTTGAAGGTGAGATCTGGCAATATAATCTGCTGCCTGCTTCCTTTAGCAGAGCCTAAACTATGGAATAGTTTGCCATTAAACTGGAAATCGACTTACTTTCTTTTATTAGAGGAGAAGTAAAACACTTTGTATTTCTTTTTTTCTTTAGTCAGCCCTTGCAATTATTTAAGTTATTTATGCATTTCATAATTACATGTTGGTGGTGGTGGCGGTGGTGGCGGTGGTGGTGGTGGCGGTGGTGGTGGTGGTGGTGGTGCTGGCGGTGGCGGTAGTGGTGATGGTGGTGGTGGTAGTAGTAGTAGTAGTAGTAGTAGTAGTAGTAGTAGTAGTAGTAGTAGTGGTAAGCTCCCTGGAGTCACAAGAAGTGGGCAGCATATAAATCTAAAAATGAATAAATAAGGAACTTTTCTTTAGTATTTCTAATACCTCATTTTGCTGTATGTGTAAATCCATCTTCAGTGTCCTTCATAAATACAATGAGGTGATTATGAAGTATCAGATATATAGACGTAAGTAAAGGAAGCAAACATTCTTTTGCATATTAAATAACCAAAACAAAGAGATTTTATGTCCAAGGAAAATAAATGATGCATTATTTCCCCCCCTATTTTATGCCCTAGCTGTTCTCACAAAACCAGAAAATCGGTAGATTTTTCCACTGAACAATTCAGTTCTCCTAAATTAATAAGCCACTAACTGCTCTTGATTTATTCTTCTGCACCAACTCAGCAAGTGGTGTTATGTTTCTCATTTACTTTCCTTTTGTGTTGAGTGGGTCAAATGAAAATTAAAAACACAGGCTCAGATCGTTGAAGCATTGTCCTTTCCAGCTTTTGTCCCCACTTCTCTTGTTCCAGAAATTATGATTCAAGATATTAAATAGTATACTAATGACATCAGCCTGGATTTCAAAAGGATTTTGTTTTCCAAACCCTTCGATTCCTTCAGTAGGTCCAGCCATTTGAGTACATTTAGCCATTTAAACCAAGCACTTAACATGCATTTTTCACCATCTGGTAGTACTTAATTATTCTGTCTTTATTTATTTGCTATCTGTTTCAAGCTGCCTGGGGTATAAAGAAAAGAGCAGATGAAATTAAAAGGAATTCCTGAACCAAATCTGACAGTATTAAAAACAAAACTGAGAAGAAGAAGAAAATAATTCTAAAATGAACTCGTAACTTTGCAAGGAATTAATGACGTTCTACTCACTCCTGACCCACAAGGGAATCAATTAATTTAGACCTTATCTATAAAAATCCTATAGTTACATGCTATCAAATCTTTCTTGACTCCTGGTGCCTATCCTTAGCTTGACCTGACCATGATGAAAATCAGCAGCTATTCTTGGATAGTCCATCCAGGATGTCCTTGATCCCATCTGTCTATGTTATATATTGCCTTCCTCTTTTTCTAAATTTAAATAAATAATCATTCCCTCATACTTGCTAAGCACATGTATTTTGCTACTCAATCAACTTCTTAGATCACACGCTCCAAACTTCCTATGTTCTTCCTGGTACTTGGTATCTCAAGGAAACGATGACTCTTTATTTTATTTTATTTTTTGAATAAACAGATCGGGTGTTCTTGCAGTTCATTGTGCTTTTAAAAACTGCCTCCAAATCCATAAACTGAAGTTATCTATCTTCTTTCTCCCTCTGTTTCTCCAGTTATATCAGCCAACTCTGCCTCTGGGGAAACCATTGTTTTAACTATTTGGAGCTTTGCTATCATGGATATATATGTCGGTTCCTGACAGATCTAACCTCTTCCACAAATCTACCGTGCCATTTAGAACCAGTTCCAGCTCCCTCCCCCTGCCTGTCCGCACATCATCAAGATGAAGAGTGAAAGGAGGAATTCTGGGAGTTGAAGTCCACAAGTCTTAAAGCTGTCAAGTAGGAACACCCCTGGGGGGGGGGTTCTAAAGGGTTAGGGGTGAAAGGGTCTTGTAACTTGACAGCTTTAAGACTTGCATGCTTCAAATGCCAGAGTTTCTGAGCCAACATTTTGGTTGCTAAGAAAGAGCATTGTTAAGTGAGTTTCACCACATTTTACAAGTTGACCACACCCATGCAGTCACATGGCTGGCAAGCCACTCCCACCCAGTCACATGGCCAGCAAGCCACTCCCACAAAGCATGCCACACCTACAGAAGAGGTTCTAAAAAAATTTGAAACTCACCACTGGTATATACTTATTATTCATGACAGTGAGAGTTCTCACACATTCCATGAAATACAATTAATCCTGATAATTAATTCCGTCATTTAGCACATTTATTTTGAGGTTCTAGATACAGGCCTCTTGTCATAGTTTTGACCACTAAGTAAGATTTGTGTCCTGCGAAACAGTTTGCCAACTGTGGAGACAGTGGCCCCTATTCTCATGATCTTCATATTATTAGTTACGATTTCTTTAGTCTAGGTATAATATTGTTCCAGGAAATTTATTTGAAGACTTGAGATTTCATTATAGAGTATAAATTATGCATCTCCTTGAGACATGTGGAGTTCCTCAGTGAGACTTCATGAAAAAAAATTATACTTGGACTTTTTGTCTAACAGCAACCTTTGACGACTCTATTAAACAAGCAACAGCCAATCATGATATTTGCCATTCATGATGATAAAAGCAACGTACAAGCGTATACTATATACTTAATTTTGAACTCTTTGCTTAATGGGTGGTCTGGAATGAATTATTGTAGCCAATTTAAAGAAGATTAACTGAAGAACTATGGCCTGAGCTGATTGAATAATACACTCCAGAAATGTTGGAGAATTTATTCCAGTACCACCTGACTATAGATAAGCAACTCAAAGAATTATGATACAGTATATACAGGAAAAAGAGGTGTCATTTACTCTGTGTACCTTTGCACCAGTGGTGGGTTTCAAAAATTGTTTGAACCTACTCTGTGGGTGTGGCCTCTTTTGTGGGAGTGGCTTGCTGCCCATGTGACTGGATGGGAGTGGCTTGCCACCCATGTGACCGGATATGAAGATGCCGACGACACTTGTCAGAACCACCTTAAATTATCTCACACACAGCACTGGCATGCCTAAGAATATGATGTAAACTTGTTTTTTAAAAGGCATCTTTGGTTTGCGTTAAAACAACTTCAACACACACAATGTTCTGATTGCACCACAAACGCAGTAGTCATCCTTACCTTTCACAGAGGCACTGAGTTTTATAAATATGAGCATGATAGTGTAGAATAATCATATCCAAGGACCAGTGGTGGGTTTCAAAAATTTTTGGAACCTCTTCTGTAGGTGTGGCCTACTTTCCGGGTCCACTGGTAGAATCTCTTCTAACCGGTTCGGTAGATTTGATGAACCGGTTCTACCGAATAGGTGCGAACTGGTAGGAACCCACCTCTGCTTTGCACTGTCCCTTCATTCAGTTACCAGAGTCTTCCAATATCAAGCCCATACATGTTATAGAAATCTGAGACCTGTAGAGCTAGAAAAAAGTAATGCAGATGCTTGCAAGATCTTTGTTTACAATGGGGAATTCATTTTGCACTAATATAACGTGGTCAATTTTACTACACTGAGTAAACTGAAAAGCATTTCCTTTGTGGTATAAGAGGTAACTCTGAAAGTACCTGCCCTAAACATGCAAAGCTTGTCTTGTAATAAAATGAACTCAAAAAGGGGGGGGGCATCAGCAATCAAGACACTTGATTCACACAGAGTCGGCCTCCTCCGGGTTCCGTCCACCAGCCAATGCCACCTGGCTACTATCCGGGGGAGGGCCTTCTCTGTGGAAGCTCCGGCTCTTTGGAACGAACTCCCCGTAGAGATTCGGACCCTCACCTCTCTCCAGGCCTTCCGGAAAGCCGTCAAAACCTGGCTGTGCCAGCAGGCCTGGGGTTGATGAGTTCCCCTCCCCTCTCGACCTGTATGGCTGTATGATTCTTGTTCATTTTAATCACGTGTATTGTGTTTTATGTTCCCTTTTTTCCCCTTTGAGTTGTTCGCTGCCCTGAGTCCCTCCCGGAGAAGGGCAGCATACAAATAAACTAAATCTTAATCTTAATCTGATGCTAGTTGGTATTTTTATTTCCATTTCTATTTCTATTTTCATTTCATTTCATTTTCATTTATTTTTACTTTTAAACCCTGGTTGATTCTAGAATCATACACAAATTCCTAGGTTCTCCTATTGTATTTGTCTCGCAAGAATATAGACCCAGCAATAATGGGAAAAACTATTGAGAGAGATATATAGCTGCCCTCTTCAGCTTATACTTTCTGGTGAACCAAAATTTCTGCAAGCACCTTTACCTTGTTTCTTACATGTTTCAGAATTAGGAATGAACTAGTTCCATAAATATAATACACACATTCATTAGAGTAAAGAAATATTTATATTTGACTCCCAGAAATGGCAGATTCCCAATTTGCAGAGCCTATGGACCTTTCTTGTCTTCTCATAAACTGTTCGTACTTTAACTTCCTCTTTTCCTGAAATCTTCAACATTTCATCTCTGCCTGGTGCTTAAGAGCTTATCGGCTGTTTCTTACACCTTATTTTCTTCCATAAAAAGAAAAGGGACGATGCTGGCTGTTACCTTTTCTTTTCAATCTGGATCTATAATAAACCTTCAAGTTCTTTGTATCTGAGGCTATAGCCAATTTTAGGCAAATAATTTTAATATAGTATATCCTTTCTCTATGCATGTTTTTTCTCAATCTACCCCTACTTGCATTGGATTTCAATGTACTCTTTTCATTTTCCTTTCATCTATTGATTATATCTTTTCCCAGACTAGTCTTACTTTAGTTGTAAAACTTCCTGTGATTTGTCTAATCTTCTTATACATTTATCTCATTTTCATTTCTCCTCTGTGTTTGTTGATATTCTTGACTGACATATCCTTTCTTGTCCTTTGATGTTAAAAGTCTGCATTCAGTGGCCATATATCCTTCTTATTGCTCAAGGCATTCATCCTCCAGTTTCCCCTGGCTATTAGCTTACAAAAATCACTTAGATCTTTTCCTCTTTGAAAATTTAAGAATATTTTTCTGTTTCATTGTTCAAATTGTCTCTTGTCTCTTCCTATGGTTCCTCAGTTTTTCTTTTGCATAATTTAAGTGTACATGAATCCATTCCTTACACTGATCTTACGTTCTGACAAGTATCTCCTGCAGGCACACCTACACTTTTAATTTTCTGAGTTTAAATTGTGTATTTGACATTAATAGATGTAGAACTTGCATTTACGTTGCTTGAAGCAAATGCTAACAATGAACAAAGAATTCTTTTCTCAAAGCACTAATAACCTATTGCCTCCATTATTGTATTTAACCAACCATATCTTTCTTTGTTACTTGTTCCTCTATTTGTTTGATTTAGGCATTCCAATCCCCTATTAGCAGCAGTCCATCAGCTCTAGATGTTGCATTTATTACCTCTTGCAATTTGTCATAGATTTTCTCAAAGTCAATTCTACCTTTGCATCTGCAGTAGAAGCATAATCTTTGGTAAATTAATGTTATGGTAAAATCTCAAAAGATCTAAGCCCCAGAGCTCACTGTAACAACATTGCCAAAAAGGCATTAAGAGTTGTCAAACTTATTTTATGAAGTTTTTTATCTGTTAACACTCTACTGCCAACTAGGGCATATAAAACCTTTCCTAGACTTGAATACTGGTAGAATACTGCTCACCTGCCTGGAATCCACACTGTATATCGAACATTAATACAATAGAGAGGGACCAGAGGTATTTCATAAGAAGACTACTTAACTCATGTGCTCTCAATAAAATACCTTATGCCACCAGGTTTGAAATTTTAGGCTGGACAACCTCAAACTACGCCGCCTACATTGCAACCTAAGCATAGTACACAAAATTATCTGCTATAACATCCTACCTGTAAACGACTACTTCAACTTCAACCATAATAATACACAGGCAAACAATAGATACAAAGTCAAAGTAAACTGCTCCAAACTTGTTGCTATGCTCTGAGAATTCTTTTCTTTCATGCCTTCACTGTCTGTTAGCAGGCCTTTTTGCTAGGCCGTACTTGGAAGCAAAATCTTCTATAGGAAATGGTTTAAACAGGTAGCTAGATAGGACTTGCAAAGTCTGCACATCTAGCCGCACAGGACGGATATAGCCGACCACAAATTGTTCTTGATACCTGTAGAATTTGCTTGTTTTGTACTTGCTTGGAAAACAGCTAAAATAGGACACACACGTGAAACTTAGGAAGCACGCAGTTATTAATTCTGTTATTGGTCCAGATGCATAATTTGTAACCAATGACATTTGCAATGTTTGAAAACCTCATTTGCGTATGAAAGTTTATATATTCAGCCTTGCTACATAATAAAGTTGTCATTTCACCCAGAGAGATCTCGTGTCCTCAAGTTCTTTCTAGGATTAGCTTCGTGGGTGACCCCCCTTGATTGTTGTGCCCAGGTGCCGCCCTGGAGAAGCCGTTCCCTCCAGGGACGGACTGAGGCACTAACAAGTGGTGACCCCGACGTGATTTTTTCCGCCGGACCGACGCAGCCTCGCCGCTGCGTGCCTGAGACCCCATCGCTTACCCGCGCACTCGTCGTCGTTCATGGAAACGACTGATCTTTCGTGAGTATGGGGGCGGGTCTGTCTAAGGAGCAGATTGCTCATGTTAAAGAACTTGGCCAGATTCTCAGAGCTTCTAAAAGTCAATTAACAAAGAAATTTGTCTTTCCTACCAAATCTGAATTACGCCAACTGTTAATACACATTTGGCAAAACTGCCCCTCCTATCCTCACCATGGCTCCCTTAAACCTGGACCATGGGTGAAAATAGGCACATATCTCCATCAGGAACCTCGTGCTCCTACTCCAATGCTCCTGACTTGGAAAGTCATACTTGCTGCTCTTAGACTCCATTGTTCTGACCCTTCTCCTGTTTTTCCCATAGAACCCCCTGATCTTACTCCCCCACCTCCTTATTTAGATCACCCTTCAAGTTTTGTTCCGACTGTTTCCTCTCCCTCTGTTTCCCCCCCTCCCTCTCCTTCTGTTTCTGACATTTCACTCACATCACCTCCCCCTCCTTCTTCTGATCCTGCCGGCGTTTATTTTGCTTCCTCTCTCTCTCTCCCTACTATGGCTGGCAGTGCTGTGGCTCGTGGTTTGGCTTCTGCCCGAGCCAATCCTTCTCTTACCCCAGATGATCTGGAACTTCTCTCTGCTTTTCCCGTTGACATAACGGGCGCTGCTCCTGTCTATGAAGCCCTCCCTTTTAGAGTGCTGAAAAATCTCAGACACTTGTCCACTATTTCTCAGATACCCACCCTTTTTGCAGCCCTAATTACAAAAGCCCTTCCACTCCAGTGGAAGCCTCCTTCAACAGCTTTTTTCTATCAAAGACGCTATAACTGTCTTTGCCGATGGGAACATGTGCCTGGCAGGAGGATGGTACATGGCACACCCAGCTCACAGAGCCACAAAAATCTGCTCAAAGAGATGAATTGGCCACTTCCATCTTGGCCTTTCAGTTATTTGACAAACAACCATTTAACTTAATTCTTGCTAGTCTTTATGTGACTCAGATTATAATTTCTTTGTGTGAGTCTTATCTCTCTTCTTCTGTTGATTCACAACTTTTGTCTCTGTTTCTCACTTTACAAGGTCTTGTCTCCTCTCGCTGTTATTTTTTCCATGTCTCCCATATCTGAAGTCAGCCCTTCCCTGGGCCTCTCCAGGAGGGCAATGATGTTGCTGACGCTGCGGCATCAGCCCCCCCACCCCATGTCAATGTTTGTTCTGCTATCACACCTTGGGATAGCCACTCTTACTTTCACCAGAATAAAAAAGCGCTCATAAAACCATTTGGCATTACTGCAAATGAGGCATCAGCAATTATTCAACTATGCCCCACCTGTAGCCAGCAGGCAAACCCTCTCCCTATGGGAGTTAATCCCTGAGGGACAGAGTGTTGCCAAATTTGGCAAATGCATGTTATACATGTTCAGGCTACATTATGGCATCCCCCCAAAGGGGTGAAGCCACCAAACATGTTATTAGTCATTCGATTCGGACCTTTGCATCGCTGGGACGCCCAAAAGAGAAATTTGGCATTCCTTATAACAGCCAGGGTCAGATGTTGGCTGAGCGCGCCAACCAGATATTAAAACATGCCCTGGATAGATATATTGGCAATAGGGAAAATGCCCCCTGGCCTCCCAGCAGTGCAACACACCGGCAGCCCACCATCCTCGGCAGCGACTCGTCATTTTGCAGCTCCACTTACTGCAGACACCTCCCGTCCACCTGTCTACTATCGCTGCTTGCCTGACTTGACGTGGTGAGGACCTGCTGACCTGCTGACCTGGGAAAGGAACTACGCTGCAATCCAATTAAAAGACAAAATTCTTTGGATCCCAGGACGGCACGTAAGACCATATTTGCCAAAACCACCTATACAACCACCTACACAAACGCAGAAGCAGCCTGACCATGATCAACCAACAGGAACCACAGCTTGAGGCTGTCTCTGTCTCTGACCTGGAACACAGAGCAGAGCACCCTCCACCCTCCACTCCCCCGACCAGCTGCCCTGTCTTTCACCGCAGATCCCCCTACTATGTGTTTGGTTGAATGCTACCTGTTGTCATTATTTGAACCAGTCCGGACAAATTGAAACCAGTGTGGAA